>NW_006159611.1:2252736-2275732 GCF_000334495.1 Tupaia belangeri chinensis | reverse complement strand
CCCTACACCAGTAAATGTTAAGTTACTCAGGCACGGGCTGCTGATGAATCTGATTAATATTAAGTTAACCATATTTCCTATGTGGATTACCAGGTTTTAAAGGATGAAAATATGGGAACAATAAAATTTTACAGAACATGATTTATTCTTTCCTTGATGATTTAGAAGGCGCCTTTAGCTCCTACAGTGACTTGGGGACATGCTTTGGAACATCAATTATAATTGAACCCCGGATGTGCAAGGCAATAACTCACGTGGGGCTCTGCACTCCGGGAGCTCAAGCAGGGCAGCAGGAAGAGTAACGACAGCAGGGGGTGCAAGGTCTAGAGCGGGGATCAACCAGGTGGCAGGACTTGCTCCCCGGGGTACATCCAGCAGTTGAAATAATAAAGCCCTAGGAGCTGAGGGACCTCGGGTTTCAATCACAGCTGATACTTACACCCAGGAGGTACTGTCCAGGTGCTGGGAACATAAGACCAGAGATCTCTGCCCTGAGCATGCAAGGAGATCATATGTCTCCAGTCTGGTAGTTTAATTGGTTAGAAGTGGACGTGTGGTACCAACTGTGGGGATTTCTCACTAAGTCACGGTTTATTATCCATGACTTAGGAAGGCTGTGGTGCTCGAGGGACCAAACAGGCTGCTAATCATTTTGAGAGTCAGAACAAGGGTCTGGATCCAGCAGGAAATTGAAAGGCAAACAGAAGACCAGAGAGTTAAGCAAGGACAGAGAGATGGGAAGAAGGGCCTCAACTTAATGAGCATCCAGCTGTCAGGCTTCAGGGAGCACGCCAAGTCCCGAACACAGCCAGCGTGTGGTGAGATGGGGCTCCCGTCGTGACATAAAGGAGGAGGAGAAGGAGAAGGTCTTGGTAGATTTCAGATATCCGTTAGCCAAGAGGCCATCTCCTTGGGAGGAAAGGACAGGCTGAAAAATACAGAAACAGACGTGGAAATTAAAGGTAAAGGAACACTGTCAAGCCCTCTATTGGAATGCCAAGATAGGGGTGTTCCATCTCGATGTGGCAGGATGTGACAATGACATACCTACCCATGTGTGTCCCACGTCTGTGCTTACACTTCCCTATTAGGAGGCTGGACCAGCATCTAGGCCACCCTAACAGGGAGGAATTATTTGTGTAAGAAGGTTGAGTTTACAGAAAACAAAGGATATTTTTTGGTTTGAAAGATTTACTCAAATGCTTACTGTCCTGTAAATGTCTTGCCCTTTGAATCCCATTCTCTACCCGCCAGGAACCTAACTCCTGGGTGTCTCCACAGTGGAAACCCAGATGGAGCTGCACCTGGACTAAAGGACAGAGGACACAGGGAGACAGGCCCCTGCGTGGGGTATGGTAGGAGGGAGGAGGAAGATCTAAGAGTCTGAAAAGACCGAGGAGCCCTTGGGGAAAGCTGTGAGGAACAGGGTGGGGAAGGAAGAGTAAAGAGAAGAAGGGAAGAACAGTGCCTGGGGGAGGCTTCCCGACAGACCAGCAGGAGGACACTGTGTAGAAATCCCCAGGAATGAGTTAGGAAGCCCACCTAGTTGGGAGTGGACCGGTTGTCCTGGGTAAGGCAAAAAATACTCCCAATGTACACCCAAGGCAGAGCAACGATCAAGAGGGAAGGCCAGAGAAGTCAGACATTTTCATAGACGTGCCAAAGTTGGGTGAATTGTGAGTGTCGAGGCATATTTTTTTAAAATGGGCTGTATTTCTTTTTTCCTTTTTCTTTTAAATATAATTATACATAATTGCAAGAGGACTTTGAATGTTTCCAACACAAGCCATGACAAATAGTGTCAAGCTAAATTTTATCCAAGGGCTCTTTTTCATAAAAAAAAAAACATATTTAGAGTTGTGTTTTTAATTTCTTTTTGTTTATTAAAGTTAAAAAACACCCATAATTTGCCTAGCCTTTAAGTTAAATGTGCACAACTTCTCCTGCATTTATAAATCTAGTAAATGTTCTGTAAAACAGAACGGCTTTTGAGGGAAATTCAGATTAGTGTTTGATCAACTCAAGTTACACAAAGTAAGTTTCCCTCAAAACAACCAGTCTCCTTTAAAAACGTAATTACATCTCCTTAAAAATTTGAGACTGCATTTATAAATTAAAGCAACCTACTTTATATGCCTGATTAGGTAAATGGATGATTTTATCAAGCAGAATCTTTCCAACTTCTAAACAAATCTTTAAAGTCTAAAAAAAAAAATTAAAAATATGGCAAATTTCAAATTTCCCTAAGCAATTCCAATACTGATTGCAAATTTACTGGAACAAAAATTACAAGAATCAATGGCACACTTAAAACTGGAATCTGAAGGCTGATTCGCATATTTTTATTTAGAACCTTCTTATTCAAAGTGTAGTCACAGGAACAGCGGCATGGTGGGACCCGCACCCCACACCCAACTACCAAAGCAGAACTAGAACCCATGTCCAGGAGTGGCAGGAAGGGGTGTTCCCTTGGGTATTCTGAGCTGGCACAGAAGGCAGGGATATGACCCACCCATTCACCATTCTTCTTTCCCTTTCCCCTTTCCTGGTAGCAGACAGTAATCCAGAGAACAAAACATATCCTTGACCTCATAGTCCAGCTCTCTAAGTAGAGCAGAAATACTGCAGTTGAAAAGAACGGAGAGGCTGGTGAAACAAAGGCTTGATCAGCTCTAAGAACCACATTGGGCTTTAAAGGCAGGCAGTGGAAAGAAAACGGAGGTCTCACTGTGTGGGAGTCACTGCCAGAATCTCTGCACAGAATATCAACTCCTGGCTCGAGTTTCACTACCAGCCAGATACCGACGTCTTATTCGGGCAGTGTTGAAAGTTGGGAATGCCACGTTTCTTCAACTGAAAATGAAGAAGAAAAAGAATTAGAATTAAAAGGACAAAAAGATAACTGTGTCTGTAACAGAAATAAATACCTGCAGAAAATGAGCAAGGGCTACCTTCGCCTGAACTTAGCTGGGTCAGTGTGTGGTGCTCCCCAGAAAAAGAAACAAAAACCAGGAAGCCATAGACACACGCGTGGGGCGGGGTGGGGTGGGGTGGGGTGTGTCTTTTAAAAATTATTTTATTAAAATGTTTTCATATTAATTTCACAAATTCTCCATCATGATGTATACTATATGTATTTTTTTTAACAGAGAACTTTACTGTTTTTTGTCTGTTAGATGTTTTTCCCTTTGCACCTTACAACCACCCTCTACCACCCACTCTCTAGCATCCACTCCCCTCCCTTCGTCTCTGGCATCCACACTTCTCCTCTCTACTGTCATTTCTTCAGATCCCTCCATTTCTGCCATAGAGTGCATTCAGTACAAACTGTGTGGGGATATACAGTGTGTATCCTTCAAAATCTGGCACTCATCCTCCCTCAACAGTAAGTCTTTCATATTCGCCCAACTTTCAGTCAAACTATAGGATCTCGTTATTTAATACAGCTGAGTGACATTCCATAGTACATATGCGCCACAGTTTTTCAACCCAGTCGTCAGTTTCCAGACGCTTAGGTTGGTTCCATGTTTTAGCCACAGTGAATAATATTGCAAGAAACACAGATGTGCAAGTATCTTTCCAATTGAGTGTGTTCCTACCCTTTGGGTAAATACTGAAGTGGGATTACTGGGTCATATGATAGTTCTTTTTTTTTTTGGTCTGGGGGGTCTTCACTATAGGGAGTCAGGCTCAGCCTGTAGACAGAACAGTGACATTAGAAAGGAAGCCCCGCCCTCCCTCTCCGCCAATCATGGCCTCACATCCTCCAAGCCCACAGTGCACTGCTGGGACTTAAAGAGAGAAAGGTGACAGGACCAGAACAGACTCTGCTAGGGGCTTCACAGCACCTGGGGAGAGAGAGTGTCTAAATAAACCCAGCAAGGTTCCTGCAGCCAGGAGGCATTCTTATCCCGGAGGCTTCTGGGTCACAGCAGTGACACCACAAAGGAAGCGGGATGCTGCTTCTGGGCACTAACTTTCCCAGGCCCTAGGGTAGAGTGGGATCAATCCAACAGTCAGAGGGGCCGGTGTTCTAGAGAAAAGGTGGGGAGGGCACATGCCTAGACCCAGCAGGTGTCAGCCTACCTCTCACAGCAGCTGGTACACTGCAGGATGAGGGTTACACACGCAAAAACGGCAAGTCGCATTTAGCTCTGTTGGACAAAGCCCAAGAAACTAAATACTGACACGCCAAACCACAGCAAACTAAATTTCATTTTCTCTTCTGCTCATATGGTGCTGCTGAAATGCAAGCCCCACCCAAGCATTTTAAGTTTGGGCCCAAAGAATTCCTTACAAATAAAATCCATATTTCCCTGGCTTTCCTCAGTTCCCCGGGACAGAACTTCGTGTCATCCGGTTTCATTTAAACTTGTCTGCCATTGTAGAAAACTACAGCCCCCAGAAGCCTAGTGTTTCAAACGCCCCCAAAGAGTTCTGTTATGCAATTCCTGGGCTAAAATAATTTTGTGCAGGAATTGACTCAAAAAAGAACATGCTCTCATTCAAGGGCCAGAATGAAATGATAGTGTAGGTGTACCCACAATGCCCCCTGGCCAAGACACATCCTTCCTAAGTCTGCTTTTCCATGTTGAGCTGGACAGATTTACCATCCTCTATGTCTGAAATAGACAAATCTGTAATCTGTTTTACTGTCAACCATGAGTATGTTTTGAAAGTCACCCCAAGAACAAACTAATACTTTTGAGAGTATAGAAGTATCTTTTTATTTTTTATTTTTAATTTTTTTTTATTTTTTAGCTTTTTGTCCTATGGTGTGTGTGCTCACTAGAAAGATACAGAAAGAGACAGAGTGAGGGAAAATGAGATATCTTCCACAGTCCCTTCTCCTTAATTCTCCTCTTGGGCTTTTGGACACTCCTGCATGAGTGCCCAATGTGATTTTCAAGTCATAAGGTTTGGGGCTCAAACCACAGTAAACTGTGTGGGGTCTAGTGCCTTAACCACCATGCCATTTGGTGGCCCCACAATGTAACTTTTTAACTCAACAAGTTATCTGGAAGAACAGTGAAGACTTCAGGCAGCTAATTAGTCATTATTCTACATGATCCTAAGTACAAGTACTTTAAACAGATCAGTTGACTGCAATGTCACCATTCCTGAATGTAAAATAGTTTTCAGGTCCACAAAAGAACTCCCTGGCTTAAAAGGGGTCATTGTTAATACTTTGTATCAAGTGGGTTATCTTTATACTTTGTTGCCAGTAAATGGTGTCATTACATTGTCTCCCAAGGAGTAATTAGTAGTAAGGACCAGTGGTTAGGGTTTAGAGAAGAAAGGAGGCAGCAATTTTGTTGTAACAAAATAGGCTAGGGAAATGTTTCTTCTATTGGTATATATTTATAGGCTACGAAATTTTAAAATAATTCGTTTATCATTAGAAATACACTATGGGGGCTACGACATACATTAATAGATTTTTATTGGACTTAAACATTGCCCACTGGGAGGGCCAGTTTTATTCTCAGGCTATTTGTATGCCACCCCATCTCAAGGCGACCTCTAAATTAAGAAGTTTCTCTGCCCGGGGGAGAATTACTGCTTCCTATCAATTTATAGTTTAGAGAATGTTTTAGAATAAAGCTGAGCAATTCATTTTAGATTGGTCTCAGATGGGTTGCTTGTAATGGCTCTGTTAATGCTCGGTGGGAGGAACCCTATTAAAGTTGGTTACAATGGTGCAGACTCACTAGCCCATTGCTAATCTAGATATTGTTTGGAACAGACCCCGTCCATCTCATTGGAGTTCTTAGAATTCATTCACTTTAATTTTATTAATAATAATTAACATTTCTTTTCTTTTTTTTTTGGAAAGGTTTTTGCTATAGGGCATGTGAGTTCCCCAGAAAGACAGACAGAGACAGACAGAAAGTGAGAAATAACCTCCCCCCCCCCAGGGAGATGGCCACGCCACAATCCTTTCTCCTCCATTCTCCTCTCGGAATCTTGGGCACACACGGACACACACCCAGCGTGAGTTTAAGCCACCGGGCCGGCGGTAGTTTAACCCACCGGGCCGGACTTGACCTGCGGTTGACTACATGGGAGCCCAGCAACATAGCCATTATGCCAACTGCTGGTCCCAATAATTAACATTGCTATAATCCTTCAGTTTACAAAGCACTTTCTCATTATCTATTCAATTTCGGAGTCATCATAATAATCTCATGAAGTGGTGCATTTATTTCCTATTGCTGTTACAGAAATTTACAATTTAGTGGTTTAAAACAACATAAACTAGGGCCAGCTGGTGGTGTGGTGGTTAAAGTGGCTAGATTCCATTATGGTTCAAATCCCAGATGTTGCAGCTTGAAAAACACACTGGGCACGTGTGCATGCATACCCAAACCTGAGAGAATGGAGGAGAGGGAACTGTGGCATGGCTGTTTCCCCTGGGGGTGGGGTAATGTCTCACTTTTTCACTCCGTCTCTCTCTGATGAGTGTATGCACCCTAGAGAAAAAACCTAAAAAAAAAAAAAAGATTAAAAAAGAGATTATTATTTAAAATGGCAGAAGAAAGATCAAATGTAGCAGTAATCACACTAACTATAAAGGACAAAACTTGCTTATTGAAAGACAGGGATTTTTACATCAAATTTAAAAAAAAAGTCATTCTTGTATTTCAAGAAATGACACATAATGGGACCAGCAGGGGGCATGACAGCTAAGGCGCTGGACTCCCACATGGCCAACTACAGTTCAAGTCCCAGACCTCGTGGCTTGCTTTCTCACTTTCTCTCTCTTTCTGTATCTCTCTGAGGAACACACATGCCCTATAGCAAATTTAAAAAATAATAACAATAAATAAAATTAATAGGTATTTAATGAAAAAGAAATGACACATAAGAAATTAAAAATAAGAGGATGGAAAAAGATTACTAGAAGTTCTGACTAAATAAAGCTTATATAATAATTCAATATCAAACATAAGAAATTCAAAAATTTGTCAAAAAAAATCCATGGCTTTTAAATATATAATTTTTCTGAATTAAGGTACCACAATATTATGCATGGTTTTAAGCTCCTTAATGACAAATACAAGTTTCAAATTGTTAATGGAGGGTAATGAGGTGTCACCCCTATGCCAGGCCTTTTGCGTGTAGTGAGATGTTAACATCTGTTTCCTGGTTCCTATGCCTGCTTCAGTCAGAAAAATGATCACTATCGACTGTTTGAAACCTGGACTCTCCCTTCTCCAAAGATTATGAATAAACCTTCATACAAAGATAGGTTCAACATTTTTTAAGTATATTATAAAAAGGCTGGGGCAGACGGTGGCATGGTTAAAGCACTGGATCCCACATGAGCAAACGCATGGTTTGAGCCGGCCTGTGTGTGCACACCCAGAGTCCCAAGAAGAGAATGGAGGAGGGACTGTGATATGGCCGTCCCTGGGGATGCTTGCTTTCTTTCCCTCTCTCTCTTTCTTTCTGTCTCTCTCTTGGAAGCACACAACCCATATAACAAAAACAAAACAAAACAAAACAAAACAAGGCTGAAGAATGACGACTCCCTTCAGTTACATACTCTTCTGTCTGAAGTATGTCAACCTGAACCATCTCCAGCCCTGGTACCGCGTTCATTGCTGAGTTAACCGTTGCTGGGGTTTATTTTATTTCATATTGCATCAGCTCTAGCTCCGAGGGAGAACCCTCCACGCCCGTGAACCAGGAGTACATGAATCACACTGCTGAATGCCGGGGAGGCCCCAGTTCCTCTGCTACGTAGGTCCTTTACAAAAGGCATCGACCCTGTTGCCCTGAGCGTGTGGTGTCTTGATTAGTTAGAGGCATCAGCACCACCTGACACCTTGAACCGCACTCTCGGGCCCTACCCCAGACCTGAATTAGAGGCTCCGGGAGCAGGACTCCCGGGTGATCCTGTCGTGTAGACACTGATTCTCTGAACAAGTTGAAGATTGGCTCCCACCACCAAACAACAAAATAAAGCAGCCAGGTCAAATGGCGGAAAGCAGAACTAGATTTTCTGGGCTTGCTTTCCCTTATGCAGATCCATAAGCAAGGGAGAGAAATATTGCACCAGAATCTTTCAAAATGTTGGGAAATACAGACAGTAATTTCGGTACTTCAACCTGACCAGCCCACGTGCGAGAGCCCATGCACTGGTACCACGGCGCTGCCACGCCTCCTGCGTGTTACATGGAGAAGACGAATGAACAGGCCTTAATGGCACGACTGGGAGCTGGACAGCAGCACGGGGTAACGTGATGCTCTGCAGGGCTGACCCCATGGGAAGGCCCTGGGCTCACATCGGAGATGCCCCTGCGTATGCCAAGCATGCGTGTACCTGTGATCTAAAGCCGGTGGAACCGGGGGTGGATCATGGTATGAGTCCTCTGCCGGGGGTGCCTCTCTGTGTCTCCCACTTCTGGAAGAAAGAAAGAAACTATAAATAAAAGCACGAGTGACTAGTTTTTCTAACGTATGGTCATTAGAATGCTAAGAGGTGTTTAGTATCTGTTTCCAAGGTTAGGATTTTAATGAGACCTTTTAAAAGTTCCATGAATAAAAGGTTGAGCTGATAAAGTACCATCTTGGTCCATGAGTTTGGGGAGGGGGGGGGCGGGGGTGAGGCATCTCAAGAACGTTCTCTGTCAAGGGTTCAGATCAGTTTGGGGACTGGACAAATAGTAGCGTCAAACAAACGTGGGGGTCTTGGTCTTGAGTTGAACCTACATAATGAATGTGCCATGTGAGCAAGCCAGAGAGACTCATGATTCACTTTTAATCCCTTTTCAGTCTTTGGGGTGGTAAAGGAGATTGCCGCTGGGTTCCAGAGAAGTAATAGAGATCAACAGTGATTCTTTGCAAAGTTAACAGAATCGGTTCCTCAACAGAACAGAGTGAATTCCTCAGTATAACAATTCAGACCAGACAAAGTGGCAGGTCGATTTCCGGAAGTAACCAGAACTGAGCCATGCGTTCTGAGGTGTATGGGTTGGATAGAAACTACTAGTGTTTGCACATTTAGCTTAATGTTCACATGTGTTTCATTGTAGCCAATCCTTGTTCCACTTAAAAAGCGTTTGGCAGTTCAAGAGCAGTGACCAAAATGATGAAAAGCTGAAACCCATATAAGGAATTGTTGATGCAATGATTTATTTTTAGGTTGGAAGAAATAAAATTTAGAAGTAAATTCTATTATTTGAAGGATTATTTTCTATACTTTCGGGTCAGTAAGGAAAAAATTGGAGCCAAATGGAAAAAAAATGTAGGATAAATGTATTAAAGATCTATTAAATTTTTTTCTAGTAATTCAGGTTAGCCTAAATTAGAATGAATTATTTCATAAGGTGGTAGATCTCCACCCCTTCAATAGCCATAGGAAGTGGATGTGGAGGCCAGTGGTGGCCATGGTACTTAAGGCTCTGGACCCACGTGGCCAACTGTGCTTCAAGCTCCAGACCCAGTGGCTTGAAACATGACCGGCTCATGTGCGTGTGTGCCCAAAATCTTGCGAGGAGAATGGAGAAGGGATTGCAGGGTGGCCATTCTCCCTTGGGAGCTGATTTCTTACTTTCCCCTCTCTCTGTCTCTCCCAAGCAAGCGCATGTGGCCTGTGAATGGTGATCTTCATGAAATTTCTGCATTACATGAAAAAAAGAGAAATGGAGAAAGAAAAACGTAGCCCAGCAGGGAAGAGCAGGGGTTTTGACCTCGACACCCCGGCAATTCTGGCAGTCCCAGATTCCAACCTCTGTCTTCTCCAGCCAATGAGACTACGGCTTTCTGTTCAGTCACCCCTCCCCCAAGGCATCCACGTGGCAAGCGCCCTGAGGAGGAGCGTCAGTGTGACTATGACTCACCTGGACGGTTGTCCCTCCTCCCGGTCACTGCGGCTTCCACTGCACGTCAATGGCTTCCAACGGTTTCTAATGCATTTTGTCTAGATCTCATTTGCACTTGGCACAGATGTTAACGGGCTACACTATTCTTGTTTGTGGCTGCAAACAGAAGTCCCTCTGGATACTTGGAAGGTCTCCTTAGTTTTGAGTGCTTTATTACGGAGTGCCTCAATTTGAATTCCTTCATTTTTTTCTGCATTGGTAACTCTCACATGTACTTTCAACTTTTTTTTTTTCCATTTCTTTCTCTTCCCCTTCCAAGACTTTACTACCTGTATATTAATTTGATCATTGTTTCCCTTGTATTTCTTCCTTTCCATATTTTTATTCTTTTTGAGTTTTCATATGTTCTCTGACTTACTTTCAGAAAAACCCCTGTATTTCATCATTTCTTAAACTGTGTCTGATCTGCCGTTAAGCCCCCCATGTCTGTATCTTTATTTCAGTTAATGCATATGTTTTAGTTCTTTGCTTTTACCCTTCCTTTAGCAAATGATTTCTTGAACATGTGAACGATTTTAAAGTTTTCATCTGATAACTGCAATTTGCGGGTGACTCGTAGGAGTATTTTTCTTTCTCATTTTTGTTCATTTTGTTTTATCCTCTGATAAATTCCTATTTTTTTATTACATCCCAGGCATTGTACATAAAAAAAAAGGAGAGATAATTTCAGGCTTTGATGATAGTTTTCCAGATCTGGGTTTAATTTTGCCTCTGATAGTTACGTTAGGAGCAAAGTACTTTCATGTGATCGTGTATGCTGCTGATTGGAATCTGCGTGCAAATGTTTCTCGATGTGGTTCTATTTTCTTTCCATTTTCCTTCCGAGTGTGCAACTTTCTGAGGTCCCACAGAAAAACTTAGAGTCCTTCCTGGGGCCCTCCACACTGGAACCGAGTCTCGGTGTTAGCGGCCTCAGCCCTGCACGCCTGCCAGGGCTCTGTGAAGTTTGTCAGCTTCTCAGCTGCTCTTTGCGAAGCAGCAGGACATTTTCCTAGGAAAAGCATGACCAAACATGGGGTTTATCTCATTCGGAGTCTCTGATCTCTAACATCCGGGGCTACATACGGGACCTCAATAGATTTAAAAAATGCAGCTTCTCCTTTCTCTCCACTGCTAGATCAGGCTGAGGAACAGCAGTGGGAAAGTCTGTTTGAACATCCCAGCGAAGGTCTGAGCAGCCGTCATGGAGAAGCAGGGGAGTGGGCACACGTTACTGACGATTCCCGAAGACGCAGAGCAGGAAGTGTCGGTACCAAGCAAGGAGAGGAAGCCCAAGTGACGCCGGAAGTTGTCACGTTTCTGCCGGCAACCGAGAGCCCCCGACAGGCACGAGGATGCTGGGCACAATGAGCAAAGCCCACGACATGAATGAAGGCCGGGCCGGGAAGATTAGAGGACAGACTCAAGGCAGGTACAGGCAGCGAGACCAAGTCAGGTTTCCGGATCGACGCCGAGGAGGCGCAGCGACGAGGGCTGCACACACCTGGCCAGCGCCCAGACAAACTCAGGCTTCTGAGACATGTCCTCCAGAGTCTACGCCATGCATGCCTTCTGCCGCGAGCCCTCCTTCCCCGATTGCAAGGAGGGTAAGCGAAAGGGAGTGAGGCCGGGGGAGAGGGCCTTCCTACACAGAACGAAAACCACCCCGTCCTTATTTCTGAAACACCAGCAGACGGGCCTACGGATTCCAGAGTGTCGTCTTATGGAGAAGTGTGTGCCCGCAACACGTGGGCATGCCTCCACATGGACACGTGGGCACGCCCTCGACATGGGGGCACAGTTCTCTTTCTGCTGGGGTTGCCATAACAGTGCAACAGTAACCTGCTCTGCTCTTCGCGCTGGTGTAAACGCAGCCGGGTCTCCGCGTTTCGCCACCGTGAAACTGTGTGGGCTGTAAGCTCTTGCCCCTTCCGCTCAGTGAGTTGACCCTCTCTCAGAGCCTTGTTAACCATGTAGCTTTTGGCAGTGAATTGTCTGAGCCTTGTTTACTTCGGTCTACTGTTACCCAAAACAAATACTTACCGAACCCTAACCACGCATTCGACGTTAGGAGAAGCAGGCACAACCTTGGCCTGCCAAAGTCTGAGATGCCACAGTTGATCTGTAAGCTTCGAGAAGGGGCCCTTGGAAAGAGCGAGGCGGAGTAGGAAGTACACCCGAGTCCTGGAGCGGCGTGGACATCGGAGAACGAACTCACAGCACTCTCCTGGCCACGGTTAGCTTCTCATCGGGTTTAGTGTATGTTGAAATTCCAAGACCTACCAAAGAAGATGAGGTTTTTATGGTCACTAAACACAGGCACGAGCTGAGAAATTCACCACTGCATTTTTATTCCTTGTGCTCAAGTAAGGGAAGCACAATGCTCATTCTTTAGGAGAGCCACCGGCAGGACAGCCGTGAGCACCGAGACGTTAGTCCAGATAATGGGAGAGGAGAAGGCACCCCGATGGGCGAAGCTGGTGTCCACAGGTAGGCGGGTACAGCACAGGTGTGGACGCTCTGGGTGTGTCTGGAGAACAGATCATGCCCAGAAGGGTCAGTTTCAATGAGACCATTTATATGGACAAAGCCGCTTAAACTTAAAAAACATAATAATTATTTAATTGTATTATTATTAATATTTTGTAATTTGCTTTAGGACACATGCACCCACCAGAGCGAGGCAGAGAGCGAGAAGGGAAAGAAGTAAGCCAGCTGCCAGTTCCAGGACTTGGACAAGGTCCAGCACCTTCACCACCACGCCACCTGCTGGCCCTCTGCATTAATCTCTGCCAGGGAGAATGTCAAACGGCAGGGGAACGTGACTGGGGCCCGGGCAGACGTCATGGCAATTCTATGAGACGGCGCCAAGAATGAGGAGTGGTCAAAGCCTGCAGCTTCACAGATAAAAACGGGATGAGAGAGCCCAGGCGGAGTAGGGAGAGGGGGTAAGAACACCAGGCCCAACTCCATGAGCAAGAGGACTGACACCCCTGGGAGGACAGGGATGAAGCACGGGGAGCCACTTTGGGAGACAACGTGATGGAAAACCAAGGACGGACGCCGTCTCCCACGTTGGCAGGGACAGGCAGCCACGGCTCCTCTGCCTCTGCAAGAATCACCAAGTGCGGCCTTCCTGACATTGTGACGGGCTGTCCACCCGGCACGGGCTTTGGGGCGAGGCCATGCTGGGGGGCGGGCTCAAGCTCACGCCCAGGCTAAGTTCTTTCTCTCCAGCCCAGAAGCTGCTGATGTGAAGTTGGTCGAAACTATTGGGTCATCAGAAAACTCACGACTCATATTTGCATAGAAAAACAGAAAAAAAAAGAAAAAACTACGTCATGACTCCCCAGATGACCCAACAGTCCAGGCCCACAGACCTCCGGACGGCCTCTGTGCCTCTCCCGCTGTGGGCATTCCTTCATGGACTGCACAACCTCATCTCAAAGCTAGAACGAAGAGGGAAGCCACCCTGGAAGAGTGGAAAGACAGGATTTAGTTTCAGAAATAACAGTGGAAAATCAGCTTCTCCACTGACTAGCTCTCACCTTCTTGCCCTTAAGTTGTCTCACCTGAAAAATGAAACTAACAGTAACTTCTCTGAGAGTGAAGTTACACGTTTTAAAACTATATTTAAGGGAACCAGCAGTTAGCATAATGGCTATGTCGCTGGATTCCCACGTAGTCGACCGCGGTTCGTGTCCCGGACCCGGTGGCTTAAAACTCACGCAGGGCGCGTGTGCGTGCGTGCCCAAGATCCCGAGAGGAGAATGGAGGAGAAGGGATTGCGGCGTGACCATCCCCCCTGGGGGGTGATTTCTCGCTTTCTGTCTCTTTGTCTGTCTCTGTCTGTCTGGCGAGCGCAAGCGCCCTACAGTGAAAATCTCTCCAAAAAAAAAAAACTATATTTAAAACATCAGGACTGGGGACTAGCAGGTGGCGTAAGTTAAAGCACTGGACTCCCATATTGTCCAGTGAGGTTTGGGCCCCGACACAGCAGTTTGAAAATTACGCCGGGTACATGTACATGTATGTCCAAAATCCCAAGAGGAGAACGGAGGAGAAGGCACTGGAGCATGGCCACCTCGCCTGGGGGTGACTTCTCGTTTTCCCTGTCTCTGTCTGTCTCCCTCCAGCAAGTGCACACTCCCTATGGCAAAAACCTAAAATGAACAAAACCTGGATTGGTTCCTTGGGCACAACCCACCCCTATTCCTGGTTTACAGCATGACACATGACACCAAAGGCCGGGACCGTCAGTGTAAGATCAGGTGGCCTTCGCCATCTTCTCCCTGCATGTCCTCTGTATTCCTGTGTCCGAATTTCCTCTTCTTACAAGGACACCCTTGTAAGGACTAGGCCCTCCCAAAGGAGTCCACTGTACCTTAATTCCCCCACCCCTAACGACCCTGTCGTCATGAGCAGTCACGCTCTGCTTAGGGGAGGCTAGGACTCAACCGATTCCACTCGGAACTTGTTTCCCAGAGAAGAGACTGTTCTATGTTGCAAAAGCCGGCACACACCACACCTCGTCTGCCTCGTCAGAACCACTCAGAGCAGTATCTGCGATGACCATCCTCTCGACTCAACAGGTGAGGAAGCAGAGGCCCACAGACTACCTGAGTCCAGATTCCAACTCAGGACTCTGGAGTCTACGTCTAGCGCCCTTTTCACCTTGCCCATGGCCTCTCCGGAATAAGGGCCAGACTTGCTCCTAGCGACACTCTCGTGGCCCGTTAACGGTGTGTGACGCCACCGAGTGGGCAGAAGCCACGCTCCCCGGCTGTTCTGGTTAGGTGACAGACACACGAACGGGACTTTCTTCAGGGAGGGGCTCCTTCCGCGTGGAAGCCGTTTACTCTGTGCTGATCAGAAACCCTGAGGGACAGAATTAGCCCCTTGGATGTGGAAAGAACATCCCATTAATGAATCTGATGAACCCAGTCGATCTGAGGAATGGGTGGGGGAAGGAGTAGTGAGAAGGGTCCCCGGTGGGAAAGGCTCAGCAGGCAGGAAACCAGACTCTCACTTCCTTCCCATCTCTGAGCTTCAATGGCCCTTACTTCTTTTGACCACTCCTGCATGAAGCACGGTGCCAGACACACGGCTCAGGATGTTTTGCATTTAATGAAAGCTAATTAAGCTTTACCACTCAGACGAGACACACTGAGCACCCCTTAAAATGCCATCCACACCACCTGTCTCCAGCCTCTTAACTCTAGAGGACTCGCAGCCTTCTGCTCACAAACCCTTAGAAGAGGAACGGGAAGCAGGAGGATGGAATGTAATATACTGTCCTTTTCACGGGTACTCATTACCAAATAAGGATACGTCCTCATTCTCCCTGTCTCTCTCTGTCAAAACTTTATAACCTAAAGAGCAGCTCAATTTTATTGGAAGAGGTCAAGTGTTCTCCCTCCCCACCCCCACACTTTCAAGCTCTCGTTTAAATGCCTAAGTAATATCTCTTGCACCGACCTGCTTAAATAAAAAGTGCCATCTAACACAGACACAGCGCCTCTGGGGCCAGAGATTCCTTTATGGATTTCCTATAAATCCATGTGGGCGCTTGGTCTCTGAGGCAGTAAGACCAGAGCCCTTGCTGGGCGGCTTTATAGGTGAAGTATTATCAGATTCAACAGTGCAGGGTAATTCCCTCCGGAGTCTAGATGAAACTGAGGTGGGGGGAGGAGTTGGCCTGGGTTCGTCTGACTTGATTTCTGGAAATCCTGGACAAGCCCTTTGAAGGTTGGTCATTGCTGTGTATCAGCCGGGGTGGTGGTCACTAGTTAAATATTTGATTAATAGATAAGGACATTTGGCCAACACACACACACACACACACACACACACACACACACACACAGTGAGCATGATCACCTTTAAGGAAGGTACTCAATTAAGGAATGTGTATTTGCTAGACAGCATCCCATTCATCTCCCCAATACTTCCCTCCATTGGAGTTCTCGTGACCCTAAGATACACCCTAGAACCTGAATTAGACTTTCAGGATGTAGATGTTTATCTTCCTATATCACAAACTCATCCGATATGCATGAAAGGTCTTCAGAAAGTTCGTGGGAAATGTGTACTATGCACAAACTATGCATGGGTTTTGGAATTCTCTGTGCCAAAATAAACTCACATTATAATTCCATTTATGGATGTCTCATCTTATAGAATTGAAATGGATTTGATTCCAAATAAAACTGGAATATTAAAACCCAACCCATTTCCATATTATAAAGTAGGACACAAAGGGTCAACTTAACGGCAGCGTGACAATCAGCGGGATCTATACGGAATGTCATGGGTTCAGCTCCCTGGCCCACCTTACATGCCAGGCATGAGTGTCCCTGCTTGGGAAGTGAGACCTGGATGAAAGTGCTTATCTCTGTCTCCTCTTTCTGTCTCTCACTCCCAAGAAAGAAATTCTAAAACAATTTTAATGAGACATAAAGAAGGCAATTAGCAAATACAGAATTACAGTTAATTAAGGACATTCAAACTTGCACATGGGGACTTCTACTCTTTAGTCATCACCCATTACATTCTTCATCTTTCTACCAGGACCCAGAAATCAGCTCATTTTTTTAGTCATCACCCATTACGTTCTTATCTTTCTACCAGGACCCAGAAATCAGCTCATATAAATTAGTGCAATAAAATTCACATATTTCCACTTTTATCTGGATCTTAAAAATAAGCTTATATGGGACCAGTACTGGACGCCCACGTAGTTGACTGTGGTTCGAGTCCTGGAACCAGTGGCTTGAAACTCATGCCGGGCATGAGTGTGTGTATGCCCAAAATCCCAAGAGGAGAATGGAGGCAAGAGGATCACAGTGTGGCCTTCCCCCCAGGCGGTGATTTCTTGATTTCTCACCTTCTGTCTCTCTGGTGAGTGCACATGCCCTATAGCAAAAATATCTCTTAAAAACAAACAAAAGGGTCAGTGCTTTCACCAAAGAACTGGGTCGAATTTCAGCCAGATTACTGTAATAGCCCAATAAGACGGCCAAGGGGCTCTTCAGACCCTCTTCAGCCACAGTTGGCCCACGTCTCTCCCCAAGTCTTAGTCCTCTTCTGCCATCTGAAAAGCCAAGAGGGCTGGCAGGAGTGAATGTGGCAGTGCTCCAGTCCCTCACCTGTAACTCTGCCACTCTGATATAAAACACACTTCCCCCGACGGCAGAATAATATTTTGAAATATTAGCTTGCACTCCTTGATCCTTGCCCTATTTATCCAACGAAAGCATTTTTTATTCATTGCTGTAGAGAAGGCTCCACCAGCAGAAGGCTAAAATAGAAAGATAAATGGAGTCGATTCTTGTTTTAAAAGCCGAGTTCTCAGAAAGGACTGGGAGTGGGAGGAGCAGGTCCTGAGAGAGTGCTTAGAAGGAAAACCAGGCCATCTTACTCCCAGACTAGACAGTTTCTGCACACACAGGAGGAGAGATGGGAGGAAAAGGCAGAGGAGGTGAGACCCCACGGATTTCTCAGGAACAGCTGGGTGTACTCGGGCATGCAGAAGGTCTATTGGAACAGGGCTGTTTTCTATTCTACTTTTAGTGGTGTTTGTCTGAGCCTCCAGCCCCGGATGGTATTTTCTTCCAGGTGAAAGATTCCTCCCTTTTCCCTTTTGCTCGCCCACCTCTAGGTTCTTCACGGAAGCCCCTATGATAAATGATTAATATATATTATTAATTAATAATTATTTATACATATATACTTATAGGGTGTGTGCACTCTTCAGAGACGGTGAGAAAGGGGAAAAACAAGAAACACCCCCAGAAGGGATGACCATGCCACAATCCCTTCTCCATTCTCCTGTCTGGATTTTAGGCCCACATGCACACGTGCCCAAAGTGTTTTTCAAATGACCAGTCCCAGGACTCTGCATAGTTGGCCTTGTGGGATCTAGCTGCCTGAACCTCCATGCCACCTGGCTACCTGTGTTTTGTTTTGCTTTTAGACATTTTTGCCTTAGGGTGCATGTGCTCACTGAGGAAGAGAGAGCGAGACAGAGACAATGAGAGAGAAAGTGTGTAGTTAAGGGGCATGGTTGTGTGGCTATAAAACTTTATTTATAAAAGTAACTGCAGATCAGATTCCATCCATCAGTGGTGACGGACCAACCCCGGACTATAGGACGCTATTTTGCCCATCAGACATGATCTGGCAACATAGTGCCTATCCCAGGTCATACTGAAAAAATGCCGACTATGTTCACACGTGCCCAAGGTCCTGCTGAGCTACAGATCTGGGAAAGAGGGCCTGTGGGTGATGAGGCTGACGAGGGTATCTTCTTCTGTCCGTGTCTCGTGCGTGTGTGCTCAACAGCATGGATAAAATAAAGTTTTTTTTTTTTAAAGAATCTCATGTCATGGCCTGTTGGTTAAGGAAACCGGATCCCACATGGCTGATAGTGGGGTTCAAGTCCTGGACCTTGTGGCTTGAAAAACACACAGAGAGAGGCCAGGAGGTGGTGTGGTGGTTAAGGCACTGGACTCTCACATGGCCAACAACAGTTCAAGTCCCAGTGCTGGTAGCTTGCTTTCTCATTTTCTCTCTTTCTCTGTGTCTCTCTGGTGAGCACATGTAACCTATAGCAAATTTAAAAATAATAAAAATAATAAAATAAAATTAAAAATTCTTAAAAAAAGAAAAGAAAAACACACAGAGTGGTGTGTGTGTGTATGAGTGCCCAAAATCCTATATGAGCGAGGAATGAAGGAGAAGGGATTCTTGCATGACCCTTCTCAAGGGGAAGTGCTTCAACTTTTCTTTTGACTCTCTCTGACAAATTAAGAGTCTAGTTCTTGGGGGCAGCAGGTGGCATGGTGGTTAAGGCACTGGACTCCCATATGGCCAACCATGGTTCCAATCCCAGACCTGGCGGCTGGCTTCCTCTCTTTCTCTCTCTCTGTCTTTGGTGAGCACGCATGCTCTCTAGCAAATTAAATAATAATAATAAAAAAAATTAAATAAATACTTCTTTAAAAAAAAGAGTTTAGGTCTCACTGCATTACTTCCCTCTTCTGTTTGTGCAGTCAAATACTTCCAGGTCAGTAGGGTATTGCTTGAGGCTGCTAGGCTGTCCACTCTACCTTATTATTCTCCACTTCTGTCACCTTTCCAGCACATGCCAAACTTACTGTCATCCCGGTTACACCAGTAACAGCTTCTTCCAGAGCTGAGCGGCTCTGGCAAACAAGAAAATCAAGTATGTTGAGTTTTTACATGGTAAAGGCTCACACCCACAGTGAGTGACACCTTAGACCATCGGGGACAGTTTCAGGACAGAGCCTTCATATAAGTATGGAACTACTCTCTGCACACTTCTTGGCCGAGGCTGTGCTGCTCGGGCTGGAGTTGCTGAACGTGCAAATTGTGGAGGAACACTACTGCAAGTAGGTGAGGCATTCTTATATAAATGTGGTACCTGCAAGCTCTAAACTGTGGAAAACATGAGCGAAGGTCTACACAGAAGTGCAAATCCTGCCCTGGGGTTTATTTTTCCCTTGAGAAATGGAATGAGGGACCAGCTGGGCATTATAAAAGGGTCTTGGCAAGCTCTTCAGCTCTACAGTTAAATGAATCACTCCCAGCACTCCCATGTTGGGACAATTCCACCTCGCTCATACTCATTCCTTTTCTTTGGTTGTTGGAAGGAGACTGAATTTTCACTTTCACAAATACAATTAAATTTTTAAATTCCTGGGCCCCAAGGGTTGAGTTATTAAGTGTTTTTTTTTTTTTTTCTCTGTTGGCTAAAAAGAGGACAACTTAAGTGCACCTCTCAATTTTACTTGATCAGACTGGGGATTGTTCTACACATTAATGTAGAGTATTCCATCCCATTCCAGGATATTAAGAAGGGAGGTGCTAGAATATTCTTCAGGTAGTCCTTCAGTCATCACTGTCTTCACCACCACCACCACCACAGCTAAAACTAATGAGTGCTTACTCAGCTCCAAGGATTTCCCAAGCCAACCATATGCTGAGATGTTACTAATTTTCAGACCCCATTCATTGTCAAAATATTGAGTCCAGTTTAGAAAAACACTGCAATCAGCTATCATGTTTCTATAGACACCTCCAGTTGGGAATAGTTCTCTAGTCTTTCTTTGACTTCTATAACTTTTGACATTTTTGAAAATTATAGTCTAATTATTTTGTAGAATGCGCCTCCATTTGGGTTTATGATGCTTCTCCAGATTAGATTTAGGTTATGCATCTGCGCCAAGAATACCACAGATGTTTCCCATTGCATTTCAGTTGGCGGCGAACAATTCGGATGTATGCTCTGACAATGTTCTCACGAGTTAAGGCGCTGTCTGCCATGTTTTGCTACTCAAAATGTATGCATTTTCCTCTTGGGGTTTAGTAAATACCGTGTGGAGGAGATACTTGAAAATACCTTTGTATCCCATTCTTCACCAGATTTTTAATTTACTCACTTGTTTACTTTGATCACTAAGGACTTACGGTTTTGTATTTTAATGAGTTGTCATATGTTACTATCATCCGTTCTTTTTTTTTTTTTAAAGAATTATTTCATTTAACTTTATTTATTATCATTGTTATTTTCCAGTTTGATCAGAGAGAGGCAGAGAGAGAGAGGAAGTGAGAAAGCAATCCACCAGGTCCGAGACTTGAACCGTGGTCGGCCATGTGGGAGCCCTTAACCACCATGCCACTTGCTGGCCCCACTATCATCCATTCTGAGGTTCAAATTATTCCCAATTTGGGCTGTGGGAATGTCGCGATTATGTCTCTGCCCTTTGAACATGTCCCTAAGATTCTTTGAGCAATTTCTTACTTTAACTCTCTTCACATGTTCTGCCATGGGGCCATTTTTCCCAAGGCACTTTCTAGGAAGACTGATTCTTAGAAGCCAAGGTGTGAGTGCTCAGTGTGCCCACCGCTGTGGCAGTGCTGGGTCCCCAGGTCATGTTGCTGCACAGAGCCCCTGAGTACACACATACAGCCACACACACCAACTCCGCTGGGTAAGACCGTGTCTAACTGCCTTGTTTCAAATGATGAGCTCACACCAGCAGCTCCACTTCTAATACCCTGTCCTTTTCCTTATTCACAACGGACTTGCTTCTCTGAGAGAAGAAATGTGGCTTCTATTACCCTCAGTGTACTGACCCAGCTGTTCAGCCCACCATATGTAACCCATTTCTCAGCCCTCCTCCTCGCCCACTGGGAGTCTGGCCCCCTGGGCTGGGCCACCCCCTGCCTGGATAATCTCCTCAGGGGACCCCCCACAAAGACGCTGTCCTTCAGTCATCACTGTCTTCACCACCACCACCACCACAGCTAAAACTAATGAGTGCTTACTCAGCTCCAAGGATTTCCCAAGCCAACCATATGCTGAGATGTTACTAATTTTCAGACCCCATTCATTGTCAAAATATTGGGTCCAGTTTAGAAAAACACTGCAATCAGCTATCATGTTTCTATAGACACCTCCAGTTGGGAATAGTTCTCTAGTCTTTCTTTGACTTCTATAACTTTTGACATTTTTGAAAATTATAGTCTAATTATTTTGTAGAATGCGCCTCCATTTGGGTTTATGATGCTTCTCCAGATTAGATTTAGGTTATGCATCTGCGCCAAGAATACCACAGATGTTTCCCATTGCATTTCAGTTGGCGGCGAACAATTCGGATGTATGCTCTGACAATGTTCTCACGAGTTAAGGCGCTGTCTGCCATGTTTTGCTACTCAAAATGTATGCATTTTCCTCTTGGGGTTTAGTAAATACCGTGTGGAGGAGATACTTGAAAATACCTTTGTATCCCATTCTTCACCAGATTTTTAATTTACTCACTTGTTTACTTTGATCACTAAGGACTTACGGTTTTGTATTTTAATGAGTTGTCATATGTTACTATCATCCGTTCTTTTTTTTTTTTTAAAGAATTATTTCATTTAACTTTATTTATTATCATTGTTATTTTCCAGTTTGATCAGAGAGAGGCAGAGAGAGAGAGGAAGTGAGAAAGCAATCCACCAGGTCCGAGACTTGAACCGTGGTCGGCCATGTGGGAGTCCAGCGCCCTTAACCACCATGCCACTTGCTGGCCCCACTATCATCCATTCTGAGGTTCAAATTATTCCCAATTTGGGCTGTGGGAATGTCGCGATTATGTCTCTGCCCTTTGAACATGTCCCTAAGATTCTTTGAGCAATTTCTTACTTTAACTCTCTTCACATGTTCTGCCATGGGGCCATTTTTCCCAAGGCACTTTCTAGGAAGACTGATTCTTAGAAGCCAAGGTGTGAGTGCTCAGTGTGCCCACCGCTGTGGCAGTGCTGGGTCCCCAGGTCATGTTGCTGCACAGAGCCCCTGAGTACACACATACAGCCACACACACCAACTCCGCTGGGTAAGACCGTGTCTAACTGCCTTGTTTCAAATGATGAGCTCACACCAGCAGCTCCACTTCTAATACCCTGTCCTTTTCCTTATTCACAACGGACTTGCTTCTCTGAGAGAAGAAATGTGGCTTCTATTACCCTCAGTGTACTGACCCAGCTGTTCAGCCCACCATATGTAACCCATTTCTCAGCCCTCCTCCTCGCCCACTGGGAGTCTGGCCCCCTGGGCTGGGCCACCCCCTGCCTGGATAATCTCCTCAGGGGACCCCCCACAAAGACGCTACCCCCTACAGGAGTGCCATTCTTACTCCTCTTGAGCTCCCACTCCACAGGATGAGTCACCTCCTGTCACACTGCAGTGGGTTTAATCCCTCAGAATATATGTCTATCCGAAACCTCAGTATGTGACCTTATTTGGAATAACAATCTTTGCAGATGTAACGGCCACAAAGATCTCAAGATGAGGTCATTCCAGATGAGGGAGTGTGCCTGAAAGACGAGTGTCCTTACACAAGTCAGAAAAGGGCATGACACAGGGCCAGTGAAGACTTCCACGTGAGGTGGAGGTAGAGATGATCTCCGACGGCCCACGCACCAGAGGCCAGGTGAGAGCTCAGGGCATTTTCTCCAAGAGCCTCCCAGGGGAGCCAGCTCTGCCGGACCTTGCTTTTGACTTTCTGGTTTCCAGAACTACATTTGCAAGACTATGTTTTTTTTTTTTTTTTTTAGAG
>NW_006159611.1:2251514-2252329 GCF_000334495.1 Tupaia belangeri chinensis | reverse complement strand
GAGAAATCACCCCCCAGGGGGGATGGTCACGCCGCAATCCCTTCTCCTCCATTCTCCTCTCGGGATCTTGGGCACGCATGCACACGCGCCCAGCGTGAGTTTTAAGCCACCAGGTCAGGGACACAAACCGCGGTCGACTACGTGGGAGTCCAGCGACACAGCCATTATGCTAACTGCTGGTTCCCGACTATGTTCCTTTTGAATCAAGTCACCAAGTCCAAGTTACTTGTTAACAGCACCCTGGGAAATGAATACAAATTTTGGTTCTCGGGTCAGGACTTGGATTTATCTTCCTATGGTCCACCTTCGGTCCACTGTACACACAGATAGCCTCTTCACCAGGCTTGGTCTCTAACCCCACCCTAGACTGTTGGCACACATGAACATCCACCGTGCCCTCCCACCAAGGCCTGCTGCCTTACAGGTCTGACGCCGCGAGCACCTGGGCTCCCCCTTCTCCCTGCTGCAGACTCCGACCTCCTGTGCACCTCGTGGCACCAGGGCTGAATGTGAGTTAGGAAAGAAAGAGAGGAGAACTCATGTTTCTTCAATGTAGATTAATTTGGTGCTCACCACTGGGATTGCTTACCTTTTAAAAAGTTTTTTTAGAGGTTTTTGCTTTACATGTGTGCATATGCAGGGAGAGAGACAGAGAAAGAGCCAGAGAGAGTGAGAGGGAAAGTGAGAAAACATCCTCCTGGGGGAGTGACCATGCACAATCCCTTCTCCTCCATTCTCCTCCTGGGATCTTGGGCATGTACATGCTACTGGTGTGAGTTTCAAGCCACTGGGTCCGGGACTCAAACCATGCTGGG
>NW_006159611.1:2234699-2251213 GCF_000334495.1 Tupaia belangeri chinensis | reverse complement strand
CCCCTCCGGCACATGTGCGCGGTGTGAGTGTAAGCCACCGGTTCCAGGACTCAAACCGTGGTGGACTACGTGGGAGTCCAGCGACATAGCCGTTATGCTAACTGCTGGTCCCTTGCTACCTTTTTAACCTTCCTTACAAGACAAATACACAAGTCTTCTAAAACATAGTGAAAGGTGGGGGACCAGCAGATGGCAATAGTTACGTTGCTGGATTCCCACATAGTCAACTGTGGTTGAGTCCTGGACACATCAGCTTAAACTCACGCCGGCCATGAGTGTGTGTGTGTCCAAGATCCCAAGAGGAAAATGGAGGAGAAGGGACTGTGGCATAGCCATCCCCGCTGGGGGGTGATTTTTTACTTTGTCTCTCTCTGTCTCTGTCTTTTTGGGGAGCACTTGTGCACTATAGCAAAACCTCTCAAAAAAAAGAAAGGAAGGAAGGAAGGAAGGAAGGGAGGGAGGAAGGGAGGGAGGGAGGGAGGAAGGAAGAGAGGAAGGAAGAGAGGAAGGAAGAGAGAGAGAGAGAAAGAAGGAAAGAGAGAAAGAATGAACGAACACAACATGGTGAAAGGTGGCCAGCTGCAGTGGTGTAGAGATATTGCAATGCTTCAGGAAGCTGATCCCACACAGGGACATCCTAGGTTCATATCCCAAGTTCTCCTTGTACATGGTAGTGTGCATGCATGCTTGTGTGCATGTAATACTGCTGGTGAGGTTGAGTTGACAGTAGCATGAAGAACCCTATTGGGGGTTGTGTCCTTCTCTCTCTCTGAAGAAAGAAATGAACTAAAGACAATAAAATAAAGTGAAAGGTGTCAAAATTATCCCCATTTCCTGATGTGTCGAAAAAAAATATAGGGTTCTTGGAGAAAGACAGAAATTCTTTTTTAAAATAGGTATCAGTCTGATTTTCAATATAGTCACTTTTCATTTGATCTAAGCCAATATGACATTTTAAAACAATAAATGTACTCGTAAGTCTTATGTACTGAATTGAGTAGAGCTCTTCAGAGATAAATCACTTTGCCAAGAAAAAAGAAAAAAAATCAAAGTGGCTTCAGACGCTGCCTCTAACTTCTTTAAGCTTCTGAGATTTTCTGGCACCTTCAAAAGGAACTCCAAGATACAATGAATACACTAACAGGATGAAACACAAGGTTGTTGTAAAACCATAAACCAAGATGATTATCACAGGGGGATCTTAGGTTTATGTTATTATACTCTAACAATGAAGTCCTTAATTAAAACACTCTACAAGTTCAGGGTTATTAAAAGGTCATCCTGAAAGCCCTGAAACAAGGAAAGAAAATGGAAACTAGAGCTTGTTCTAGTCTCTTTGTTTGCAACAGAACATTTTAGGAAAGCTTTGAGTTTGGGCTGAAACAGAAAACAATAGGCTTGAAAACGATTTTCTCAGGTTTATTTTTAAAAAGTTAGATTTGTTTTTCTCTTAACATCTGTCTTGCCCACAGTTCCTGCAGCTCAGTCACGATTCAAGGCTAGCACAGCACAAGGTTTATTGGTCTCTTTTGTTACGCAGCACTGAACGACAGAGGACGTTGTAGCTCACATTCACTCCCTTCAGTTTCCCCAGATTGTTTAACAATTCTGTGCTTCTGCCACATAAAAGACAGACCAGAAACCTGAGGCCACACTTTTCAGCTCCAGACCGAACATGACATTACAAACTGACAGCGTTTGACAATTTGGCTTGTTCTTTGAAAGCTATCAGACTATGTAATGACCAGGATGCAGGAAAAAAATAAAGTGTCGGTGAGACAAAATTTGTAAAAATGCAATTCCCATTATTCATGGCACGTGTTAGCTAGAATAAGTAATTATTAATATTAATGAGAACTGTGTGTTGCAGATGCAGGAGGCACATAATTCACTGGGGGACAACTCAAAACCCTACACTGTGTTCTATTATGCTGCAGAGAAAATATCTGTGATGTCAAGTGTCACATCAGCTGTCTGTTTGGACTTACTGGTTTGCCACTTCTCGCCAGTTTTCTAATAGTCAATATAATCATTTCTCAAGTGGACCCATTCATCCCTCATCAAAGAGAAAAGACAAAATGAGTGAAGGACGTTTCTCTGTGTTTGAATTACACTTAATGTCATGGGAGACACAACGACCCTGCAGCCTTACAATCTATAATGTTGCCTGCAGTGTTTTGACAATACTAACTTCAGCCCATAGAACAAATGACAGTGACAGCCTGCCTATTTGGTAGGCCACCCACCAGAAATTCTTTACTAGCAATTTCAGGCTTTGCCAAAATGATTAAAAAAATATTTATGGGACCAGCAGGTGGCGTGGTGGTTAAGGTGCTGGACACTCCCACATGGCCGACCACGGTTCGAGTCCCAGACCTGGTGGCTTCCTTTCTCACTTTCCCTCTCTCTCTCTGGTCAAAGTAAAATAAATAAAGGAATAAATAAAATTAAAATAAATAATTTTTAAAAAATATTATTTATGGGACCAGCAGTTAGCATAATGGCTATGTCGCTGGGCTCCCACGTAGTCGACCGCGGTTCGCATCCCGGACCTGGTGGCTTAAAACTCATGCCAGGCACGTGTGCGTGCGTGCCCAAGATCCCGAGAGGAGAATGGAGGAGAAGGGATTGCGGCATGGCCATCCCCCCTGGGGGGTGATTTCCTGCTTTCTGTCTCTCTGTCTCTCTCTGTCTGTCTGGCGAGCACACATGCCCTATAGCAAAAACCTCTCAAAAAAAAAAAGAAAGAAAAATGTTATTTATGAGTATGGCTGGCTACAAGTTACTACTGTGCATGCTCAAACAAAGGTCACGTTTTGTCTGGCAATTTTATTCTGCATTATTCATACTCTAGTGCTTTGCAAGACTGGTAACCCACATAGGCAGCTTATGCATTATAGATGTTATAATATTATCCCGTATATTGTTAGGGTTACTATATCACACAACACTATTATAACGTATATGTTATAAATATGGTTTATAATGTGTATGTTTTTTATCATTTTAAAATAACAAATATGGAGTACCAATGTTGTACTGAGTCAAAACAGTTTCGTTTATAGGCTGAATATTTCACTCTTTTCTGTTGCGTTTTTCTTGATCTTCGACAATGAACAAACCTCTCATTCCAGCCTTATAGTTTCACTGTCGTATTTTTAGAGCCCTGATGAGTATCTCCTCTCAGATGTCCCGATATTTCCTTTGAGGTCATCATAGTCTATTTTGCATGTAGAAGATAATAAGTCTACAACGTGCCCGTAACTCACAGACATATCACCTGTTTGTATCGCAGCTACTTCGTCCCTGGGGTCCCTGTAGTCTAAGTGCCAGTTATATTTATATTGCCTCATTTAGTTGTAAATATTCATCACTGTTTCACTGGTATTGTTTTTATAATATATTTTAAGAATTATTCATTTAATTTTATTTATTTTTATTATTATTCAATTTGATCAGAGAGAGAAAGAAAGAGAGAGAGAGAAAGCCACCAGGTTCAAGGCTCGAACTGTAGTCAGCCACATGGGAGTCCAGCACCTTAACCACCACACCACCTGCTGGTGCCTTGATGGTATTATTTTAAAGATGAGGCAGAAGGTTTTGTAACTTCTCCAAAGCCAAATGACTAATAAAGCCACAGAGTCAAGACTCAACTTGGATTCTACCAGCATTCAATGCACTCTTTCAAGATACCATGCATCTCATCTACCTACGACCTTCCAGTATCTCCACCAGGACCTTCAGAGTAATAGTGGACTGCGGCTTCTTCATCCACATACTCGATTTGTAACCAAGTCATCAACTGTCTTTCTTGGCTTAAACTATACCATTCCTTATCCCCAGATTTGTCTCAATTATCAAGTTAGATCACTACAGGAACCTTCTAATCTAATTAGTCTCTGTCTCTAAGCCTCATTCTGCTTACTGTAGGGTGTATGGCACTATTTACCATGTCATTCATTCCTCAGTACTCCGGTTCTCTAGGGAAATGTTTCTGAAAACAATTCTTCCTCTGGAAAACTACATTTTACATCCCAGCCTGTGCATAGAGCTGGCCTGTATTACTCACACGTTCCCTGTTCATGACTTAAACTACTTGCTAACGATTCCTTGTAGATCCTAAATGAATACTCAAAGCACATCTGTGGTCACTCGCAGACACGTGCAGAGCGATGCAAATATGAGTGACCTGACACACAGGTTGTTCCCGGCTGGGGCAGAAGCAGGTGTAGTTTCAGTTCACACTGTAAACAAGTATCCTTTTCCTGGTCTATTGAATATCACCTGTGTCTCTTGTTACTGCTGCTGGTAATTTTATGTTTAAATAACCCACAAGCACAGTACTGAAGTGCCAAAGGCAGAAAAGCCATGTGTTAGAGAAGAGTCGGCAGGTGTGCGAGGTCGCAGTCAGGAGTCAGCAGTTTGCAGCCCGGAAGAGGGCTTCTCTACAACCCTAGGCACTGGCTCCCTGCCCTGGGACTTCTGGCCTCCAGAACCGTGAGAAATCGATTTCTGTTGTTTACAAACTACACAATCTCTGGTACTTCGTTACAGCAGTCTGGGAAAACAACACAAATTTACCCAGAGAGTTACCTTATGAGGATTGAACTTTCTATTAGATTTCCTTTCCCTTCAGTCTGAAGAATTTCTTTTAAAAGTTCTTGCATTCTAAATCTGTTGATGAGGAATACTGGTAGCTGCCTTTTATCTGGGGGGAAAAAAGTCTCTCTTGGGACCAGAAGATAGCTGGCAACCAGATAATGGTTATATTGCTGGATTCCCACATGGTCGACCATGGTTCAGGTCTTGGACCCAGTGACTTAAAACTCACACCGGGCATATGGGGGCATGTGCTCAACATCCTGAAAAGGGAATGGAGGAAAAAGGATTGTGGCATGTTCACAATACTCAAAGCACATTTGTGGTCACTCACAGACACTTGTAAAGCAATGCAAATACGAGTCACTCTCACCTGGTCCTGGAGGGTGATTTCGTACTTTCTGTCTCTTTGACAAGTGCTCCCGCCCTGTAGCAAAAATCTCTCTCTAAAATTTTTTTTCACTAATTCTTAAAGGGTATTATTGTGAGATATAATATCCTGGTTGACAGTCACGTTCTGTAAAATTCCTTTAGGACCGTAAAAATGTTGACCCATACTTTTCTGTCTCCAGAATCTCTGAAGACAAGTCAGAGCTTTACCCTCCTGCTGTTGTAACACCTTCTCTCGGGCTTTCAATGGTCTGATTATTTCGTGTGATGGCGTGGCTTTCTTTAGATTTATTCTTCCTGGTATTTGGTGGCATCTTAAATTTATACTTGGGAAAATTTTCTCTCTTATTTCTTCAAATACTTTTTTCTGTTTGATTGCTTCTCTTTCTGTTAGGACTTCATGTGTATGTAAGGAAAGCAATTAATATAATCTCGGAAGCTGTTTACTTTTATTTCAGTCTTCTTCTCTGTTCTTTGAATAACGACCCTTGATCCACCTTAAATTTTGCTTACACTTTCCTTTGCCAAACCTACTTGGCTGTTGGTCCATCAAATGCATTTTTTTTTCAGATATTAAATTTTGTGATTCTAGAATTTCCATTGGCTCCTGACCTCTTCTATTTTTCTGTAGGGATTTCTTCTTTCTTTTTTTCTTTTTCTTTTTTTGAGTGATTTTTGCTATCGGGCACATGTACTTGCTGGAGAGGCAGAGAGACAGAAAGTGAGAAATCACCCCCCAAGGGGATGGCCATGCCACAATCCCTTCTCCTCCATTCTCCTCTCAGGACTTTGGGCCCGCACACACAGGCCCAGCGTTAGTTTTAAGCTGCTAGGTCCAGGACTCTAATTGTGGTTGACTATATGGAAGTTCAGCAATGTAACTCCTACGCCACATGCTGGTCCCAAGATTTCTACCTCTATGTTCACTATGAGGATATTTTTCTTAGTACCTTGAATATGGTCATGACAGCTGTTTTATATTTAATTTATTTTTTAATTTTAAAAATCATGCATAGTTTTTTAAAATTTTTTACAGAATTATTGTACGTATTTAATTTTATTTATCATCACTATTATTTTTCAGTCCACTACTGGGTAATGCACTTATGAGAGAAAGAAACAGACAAGAAGAGAAGGTGAGAAAGCAAGCTGCCAGCTCTGGGACTCGAACTGCAGCCAGCCATGTGGGAGTCCAGGGCCCCAGCCACCATACCACCAGCTGGCCCCATATATTCAAAAGTTTTAAAGATTTGCTATAGGTTACATGTGCTTGCTGGAGCTAGAATGAGAGAGAAATGGGGGGAGAGAGAGGGAGAGAAAGGGAAAATGAGAAGGCACACCCCCCCCCAAGGGAAATGGCCACACTGCAATCCCTTCTTCTCTGTTCTCCTGTTGGGATTTTTGGGCATGCATGCACACATGTCTGTTGTGTTTTTCAAGCTTCTGGATCCAGGACTGAAATGGAACAATCAGCCATGCAGGATCCAGCATCCCTAACCACCATGCCGCCCGCCGGGCTGCAGTTGCTGTAAATGCTGTTACGACACGTGAGTCACCCTGGTGCTGCTATCAGCTAACAGCTCCTTCCGTGAGGATAACGCGCTGCTCTGATTATCTGTGTGCCACCTGACTTGGGTTCTCACCTGGACATTGCATATGGAAGACGGGACTCTGGGTCTGTCGTTCCCCCACCTAGGACGCCGTTCCCTTTGTTTTACCACAGCCCATACTGACCTACCCCCAGAACTGCACATTCTGATGTCTGAATGACAATTCTGGAAGCAGTTCCGATATTTCATCCTTAGCTGTGATGCTCTGAACTTGCTCCGTGTGTGTGAATCAGGGACGAGTCACGCTGTGGGGACAGAGGTGGGCATCTCCCTTGAAACACTTTCCATTCTGGGATTTCCCCTTCACTCCGGAGACTAAGCTTTCCCCAGATTCAGTGTTCTGGTCTTCTGTCTAGAAGGACGGAAAATTTCCTCCTTTTTTTTTGCTCTTCCCCTGCATACCATGTCTTAACATTAAAAGCTGACAATAGGGGCCAGCAGGTGGCACGGTCGTCAAGGTACGGACTCTCCTATGGCTGACCATGGTTTAAGTCCCAGACCTGGCAGCTTGAAACCCACACCGGGTGCGTGTGTGTGCATGCCCCAAATCCTGAGAGACGCATGGAGGAGGAGCTAGAGCATGGCCATCCTCCCTGAGGGGTGACTTCTCACTTTCTCTCTCCATCTCTCTGGTGAGCCCACACACCCTATAGCAAAATCTCTCTTAAAAACAAAAAGCCCTGACGTAGACAGCAACACCACACAATTGCCTTCATCCGAAAAGAGATTCCTCCACGGGACCTGGCCTGCTGTGCTCTCTCTCAAGGGCTGTCAAGGAGCTGCTTTTCACTTTGCACTCAGAACTTGCCGTTGTCTCCTGACCGGGGTGTCCGTGGGTGTAGGACCCTGCTCAGCAATCACACAAGGCAGTGCTTCTTCTTCCTTTGATGCGTCTTCCGGGTTAAGAAAGCCTTGATCTCGAGAGCCGCTACTCGCGGGTCAACGACAGACTTGTTTTTCCAGGAAGCAGACGGGATGTCCCCTTGGTGTTCCTGAAGAGTATTTGGTTCCTCTCTGTTGTTTCCATTCCTGTTCATTGTAAAGGAATACCTTGCAGAAGGTGTGGGAGTCCTGGACAGGGCTCGCTGCACTTTATTCTGCGATGTAAGGAAACCATCATCGGCCCAAGTATTCTGTTCTTACAGGCAGAGGTAGAACTCCCCCTTTCTGTCCTGGGCATCTCTACTCATCTTCTACTCCTTTACTCCAGATTCTCCAGTTGCCCCATGATCACAGACAGTGGGGAACTGTCTCTTGGCGTTGTAAGAACTTTAGACTGAATCTACTTGAAGCCAGTGAGCTGCATTAAAAAAGGAAAACGAAATCCTTTAAAAGGCAAGACGTGGCCCTGCAGGGATTTGGAGGCTCAGAAATGGCTTCCAGTCAGGTGACTGGCTGACCACACCCATCCCTAGGTTTCCTGTGAACATTTCAAGCAAGGCCACTGGCCTTAAACATGAGTGTGTGGGCCGGACGGTGACATACCAGTGGGACGCCATGCTCCCTAAGGCTGACCCTCCGTGGGCAGGCTTGGGTTCCGTCCCGAGTCGTGTCATGACACAGGGCTGGATGGAGCCGGGTGGACAGCAGTACTGTGACACGTTGGGATATTGTTTCTTATCTTTTCCCTCTCTGTGTTTCTCATTCTCATGGAAGAAATTAATAAATACCCTCAAAAAATAAGTTAAAAATAGGAATGTGAGAGGCTCTCTGGCATTCCAAAATAGACAGTTAGATTTTAAAATATAAAATGAGTAGATTTCTATTTAGTTCTGAACTGGAAACATGAGGCCTAAGGGATGGCAGGGAGAACACACCCAGTGTCCAAATCAAGACAAAATAAAGTAAAAGCGCTCAGGTTCTAGCTGTGGTAAAAACTCGCTGTGTGACCTTGAGCAAATCTCTTCACCCCTCCACATGCCAATCTGCTTATCTGCAAGATGACTGGCAGTGGGAGGATTAGATTATTTCTAAGGTCCCTTCTAGTTCTAAGACACTTATTCTAATTCCCACTAGACAAATGATTATACAATAATAACCTTTCTAAGTTAGTCTTTACTTAGAAGGAAAAAGAATGATACCACCTGTTCTCTTTCGGGATACTTGTAAGAATCAGTCAAAAAATACTGAATGTTTTTGTAAAAGGGAAAAAAAATCGCTAACTCTCAAATCATCACTATCACTTTTCTCCATGAGCAAGCATCCCATAATAGTAAATATCAGCTAAAACGAGACTGTGGTTAAAAGTGTACTTTTGTTCAGAAAATGTTCTTTCGCTCCAAGTGAGAAATTGATGCCTTGCAAGAATATTGCAGAGATACATTTGCAAAATTACTTTGAACAGAAAGTTAGTGGTTTCTGTTGGCAACTTTGGTTTAAGATCTCCTACCACTATCCGCATCTGCTTTGCATGCATTCGATGGGCATGCATATAGCACCTTCCCTGGGCCAGGTATTGGGCATGAGGAGTAAAGCCGATATAATACTCGCCCCCATGGGTCTTAGTCCGGTGGGTAGGATGGAAGGGGAATACTCCTTTAAAGACGGGGTATGTAACACAGTCATGTCATCTTTCTAACAGTGAACGCTTTTCTTAAAAAAATGGACACTTCTGTTGATGGTAATGTATACGGTGATGCCTTCGACTTGATTAATACGCACTATATTCACGCTGGGGAGGAAACACTTAGTACGCTGTGAGGATGTACAATGATTAAATATAAATCTAAAAGATGTTTAAAAAAAGGCAACTCTACAAAATACAGGCCTTAGCCCCTGTTTCCTGTTCTGCCTGTAGGTAGGACTCTGAAGGCAGGAAGCAGCGTACTAATTCTAAAGTGAGTCCTGAAAATACAAATTCCTAGAAATACAACTGGGTCTTGATGGCTAAAGTATTCCTCAAAACTCCAAATGGGAGCTCAGAGTGACGTCGAGCCCCTGCCTTAGCAATGCGTAGGCCTGGCCAAAGAGGGGGTGTAAGGTTGTCTTCTTGTATATCCACGTGAACGGCCTAAAACACGCCTGGGGCTTCCATAACTCTTCAATTAAGAGTCCTGAGATGTTGGTAAAGACTACTGTTCACCAAATACCCCTCCTGCTACCGCCGTGTTTCCCGTGGAAACTGTGAAATGTTAGTTCTGAAGTATAGAATATCTTTCCATGAAGGAAGTATCAAAAACAATGTCCTTAAAATGACAAAAATCACAAATTCTACGATGCCGGTCATTCTGAAAATATAGTAATCGTTCAGCTTGCCAGTGGTCCTATTTGGGAAGCGATATTGGTATTCCTCAACTAGAAGACTAGAGGAGAGAGACTTCGTGGGATGCGTTCTGATGGCTGGTCCCGGAGAAAGAGGAAGCGCAGGTCTCCCATACCTGCACAAGAACAAGCCCAGAACGGCTGGACGGGGAGCAAATGTAAAGCCGATGTCACCTGCCGTCTCTCACGAGTGTCCTTGGTAAGACTGATGTCTGTCTCTGCTAACAAGAGGGGTAGGAGAGATCTAAAGGCCGAGCATCAAACACATTTGAAAAGCAAACAGGGGTTACAGGGCCGATTCTATGAGGCACTAGCCAAATGCCAATTTTTAGGTACTGGCTTCTTTCAAAATATTCAATACATCTAATAATTGGCAGAGAACACAAAAAGGCTCTCACGCTCACGCCGGCGCATTGACTGCCCCTGTGGTATATGTCATTCGTAGCCCCCCGGGAGACCAGATGCGTTCAATCCTTCCCCTCCTGCCTCCACACCTCTGTGCTATTAATAGACTTTAGCCTCCCAGGTTAGGAAAGGGTGTTTAAAAGCATCAAAGTCACGTTTTTCTAACATGCCTCTGTCAGAGAACTAAAGGATTTTTTTATTATTAAGGAAAAATATAAAGACAAGCTAAAATATCAAATATCAAATTCAATGGCTGTTTCCTGAATGCTTTTCATTTAATAAGCTTCTCAATGGGTTGTTAGAACCCAGCACATGTCTCACTCACAGAATAAGATTCATGTTTTATGAAATTCCCACAAAAGAAAAAACGTTCCTTCTTGCTTTAGGACAATTCCTATCTTTGTTACTCTAAAACAATTTGGTTTCTCATTCTCAGCTCAATGCTGTACTCTGTTTTAAAAAATGTATCATTAGTTGGTTGTGATCTCAGAGAAAGTCACAATAATGTATGTATTTCCTCACTGGCTAATGCCATAACTAATGGATATGACTCTTGATTTTTTCCTTTATAAAAAAAACATGACAAAAGGTATATACGCCCGGCAGAGAGAGCACGCCCTGCAGAGAGAGCACGCCCCGCAGAGAGAGCACACCCCGCAGAGAGAGCACACCCGGCAGAGAGAGCACGCCCCGCAGAGAGAGCACGCACCCCGTGGCAGGGGCGTGGGCATGTTCCGGTCCTATTTGCTCCATTTCTCCATCCTGGAGGGATTCTGAGCACGCTCACACATCTGCTGGCATGCTTCTCAGGCCACGGGACCTGGGATTTGAACCATGGTTTGGCCATGTACAATGTAGCTTCCTACGTACAGGGTTTAACCCCTGTGCTACAGAGTTGGCCAGGATTTTTCTTAACAGAGGTTTTTTAGTTTAGTTTTGTTTTGTTTTTGTTTTCTTTCTTTCTTTCTTTCTTTTTTTTGCTATAGGGCACGTGCGCTCGCCAGAGAGACTGAGACAGAGACAGAAAGTAAGAAATCACCCCCTCTCCCAAGGGATGGCCATGCCGTAATCCCTTCTCCTCTATTCTCTTCTCAGGATTTGGGGCACACACGCACACACGCACATACTCCTGGCATGAGTTACAAGCCTCTGGGTCCGGGACTTGAACCATGGTCGACTATGTGGGAATCTAGTGACATAACCATTATGCCAACTGCTGGTCCCAGGACTCTTCATTTTTAAGTGATGTTCTCCAACTACTGGGATAGATTAATGAATGAATTTCACTCTTAATTTGTACTTATTTTTCACAGTTTAGCCAAATTCTAAGTGGTTGATTTAAGAGGAATGATCAGATCTATAAAATGGATGTGACTCTGTCACTTGGTTCATAAATATTTACTGATCACTTAGATGCAGCTACAGGGAACCTCCTGCCCTGTGGCACCTGCAGCCCCATGGGGATGACCAGAGAGGGGGACAAGGAGAGCGGCAGCGAAGCGAGCCCTTTGCTGGGAAGCCTGGGTGATTCCACATGAGTGGACAGCCGGGGCCCCATCTGGGGCTAAAACAGCTTCGAGGGAGCAGGAACCTCACGAGAGGCCTGGACGGGACAGAGAAGGCAGGCAATGATGAACAACAAATGCTCTTAAAAGACGGAAAAAATCACTGGACGCAAAAATCAGCTTAAGACGGAAGAATGTTTGCGGCCATGTGTTGCTCCCACACCATTTAATCAGGATAAATTTTCTGGAGGAGATAAGCCAGGAGCATAATTTTCAAACATGGGAGTCACCGCTTTGGGGGAGAAGAGCAGCCCTCTTTGTTTCATCTGTCTGTGACCTGACTCTGAACAGACAAAGACTAACTGTGTCTCGAGGACATGCCTAGAAAAGCATATGCTAAAACACACTCCAGCCAATTAAAAAAAAAAATTAGGGATGAAGCAGTAAGTGCACGATTCCTTCAAATACACTAGATGTTTCTAGTCTTGCTCTGGGCGCTGGGTCTGTTCTGTGCCTGGCTGCAGGACTTCTGATATCTGACTCCCTACGATACATGTTCCTGAGACTCCCTCCAGCAAGGACAGCCACCCATAGCGACGTCGCCAAGATCCTGAAGCTGGAAACCAGATGACATGCTCCCGGGCACAATGGCACTTGTCTGTGATCCCCGCTACCCGTGAGGCTGGGGCAGAGGGACTGTGGATTCAGCGCCACCGAGAACACAGCAGCCCCGTCTCCCACAGACAGAAATCTCCCAGTTGCAAACACAGAGCAGTAGAAGTGGCAGCACCACAGTGAGGTGTTTGTTTTTTAAGAGAGATATTTTGCTATAGGGCACATACTCATGCCAGAGAGACAGAGAGAGACAGGAAATGAGAAATTGTCCCCCCTGGGGGATGGCCATAACACAATCCCTTCTCCTCCATTCTCCTCTGGGGATTTTGGGCACGCATGCACATGCGCCTGGAACTCGAACCACTGTTGACTATATGGGAGCCCAGCAACGTAACCATTATGCCGTCTGCTGGTTCCCCTACAGCGAGTTTTGGCTGCACACTTGCCCGCTGCTCGTAGGCGATCTAATTTCATCCTCACAAAGCCTCACAGAGGTGCAGACCACCATTCTCCCTCCTTTAGGGATGAGGAAGTTCTAGATTAAGGAAAGTCAGCCAAGCGTCCCAAGACCCACAGTTGGTAGGTTTACACGTGGGGCTGCCCACCCTCCAGGTCCGAGCTTTAGGAACACTGTCCATCCATACGTACTGCTTCTAGCATCTTCTACCAACACAAAAGGCCAACACCAACTGCTTTTCCAGCAGCGGGGAGAGACAAGGGCTTGTGGGGAACCAGAGGAAGGATGAAAGGGATCAGGCAGACCTCTAACTCTGCAGGCTAGTTGCTATTGAACAGAGAAGGTGCTGGGGAGGTGTGAACAAGGAAAGATCTACCTTCGGTTCTTGGAATCATACGGTATTTTCATTAATTAGAATAATCGCGGACAGTAACAAGAGGCCGTGGTGTGCTTCCAGGTCACCACTGCACGCATTTCAATAAAGAGACTGGATTTCTTCTTTGTCCCCAGACAGCCAATACCAGAAAGATGATTTCGAAAGGTAAAAAATTTCCATCATTCCTTTTGCTATATTGCACGATTTAATAACATTGTATTTTAAGAAACAGCAACAACCCTTGTTTTCGTCTTTGAGTTTTAAAATAAACTGCTCCATCTGTGTCATCGCTAAAGAAATGACATTCGGTTGAATGGCAATGATTTCTCATTGCAAATAAATAATATTAACCGGCACCTTTGTCTTCATTTTTATTGAATCCTTTGAAACCCATTTATTTGTTATTTATTTAGTACCGCAGGGTGTGCATGTAAGACTTTTTTGTCCAATTCCGCATCCTATCAGGATCTTAGGCATGTGTGTGTCCACTTGTACTATGTTTTTAAGTTGCCAAGACTAAGACTTGAACCTTGGCGGGCCACTTGGGACCCAGCCCTTCCCACAGTGTTTAACTGCTGTGCTACGGGTCAGTCTCTCCTTTGTAAATACAACTGGTCTTCAGTCTATGCATCACATACAAATACAGTCTCAAAATAGCTCCGATAATGACCGTACTTGGGGGGTCTACAGCTCGCAGGCCACATCTGGCCCACTGACTGTTCTGGAAACCAAGTTGTACTGGAACTCGGCCACATTCGCTCACCTACGTATTATCCGTGGTTGTTATCACTCTGTGCCAGGAGAACTGGGCAGCTGCTGGACACCAAGCAACCCATGAAGGGCAAAGTACTCTCTGGCCCTTTCTAGAAAAAGTGCCAATCCTTGCCCTATACCATTGATAAGGCTACAGAAAGAGACTTCAATTTTCTCTAAAATGTGCCTTCTGGATGCCTATTATCAATCACTCATTTATTAATCAACTCATGTCTGTGAATCAACTTCCGTGTGCTTGGCACACTGATGACTAAGGGGACAGAGAGCCGTAGAAAAGGAGGGACAGGACACCACACGAGGGCTGTGCCAAAGAGCTAGGCACCTGGGGCCAAGGCAGCTTGGAAGGTGCTTGCCTGCGGGAGTCAGGCAAGCTCTGCGGTATGCTGCAACTCGTGCTCTTGAACAAGGTTGTCAGAAAACTCGCAACTGCTTAATGATGCCCAACGTCTCTGGTTCCGATGTGCTTTCATGACCTCACCAGCGGCACATTTTAGCTCACTGTCAGATCCTCAGCCTTGCAGAGGTCTTGCGATGGTTCGGAAGAATGCACCTTGTCTGCAAGGTCAGGAGGGCTGATCATCCCCACGCCCTTGATGGCTGGATCTGGCTTATGGGGACTACGTCATACCAGGTTCCAAGCAGGACGGCGATCTGAGGTCCCACGTACTTGGTGCCACACAAAGCCAACTGCTGTAGCCCTCTTTTGTTTATGCAGCAGCATCCCCAGAAGCTCACTGGTCCGTGTTGAATCTTCTAACAGGACGAGTCAGCCTCCTGCATGAGCATCAAGTAACCATTATCGAATGAATGAGGGACCAAGGCAAGGAGGGAGTGTGATTGTGCCTTTGGCTTTTTGGTCAAGGACAGAAAATGAAACAAATACTACGAATATTACAGATATGCGTTGTCTAAGAGGGTATCTAGAAATTAAGCTTACTGGCAACCAAGTCAACATAAGTGACATTTAAAAATATGCTTATTTTGTTTTTGTTTTACCCACCGAATACTTAGCTCTCTGCTGATAGATAAAAGCCGAAACAAGGAGAAATTCTGAACAACCTAAACAACCAAATACGACTTATACTAAACAATTCCAGGGTGATCAATTTATTAAGCAAACAATCAACATTTAGCTTGGCCCATATTTGAACATGGGCTGTACCTGACATATTAATTAGGCATATGTTCATAAAGGATGCTATGATAACGTTTTACCCTACTTCAGGGATTGTGAAGGGACATTTTATCTCTACCGCTTTGTATTTAAATATTTAAGTGATTGTACATGACCTAAGCAAGAAAAGGCCTGCTAAAGGAAACTCCATTCTCTGCTTAAAATAATGTAGAAATTGCTTCATTTTGGAAAAGTACAACAAGGTCCTCTTTTATTTAACAAATATAAATTGACATTTTATTCAATGAAGAAAGATTGTTAGTAAGGTTGGAAACCTCTACAATAAATGTAATTGTGGGGAGTTTCAGAGCTAGTGAGAGCGTGGTCTATTAATTGCAGTCTCAGAAAATACACTCTACTTTAGATTGAAAAGCTATGTTTGTATGCTGCACTGTAAACACTGCTTGCTTTTTTTTTTTTTAAAAAAAAAAAAAGAAGGTGATTGATAGATTTCTTGGCTCTGACACCATGGGAGGGTTTTTTGTTTAGTTTTGACTATACTCTCTGGTTGTAAGTACAAAATCACTGAAAATATATGTCTCTAAATGGTCTGCAATATTTTTAAAAACCTATATGAAAACAAAAATCCTTTCCTAAATTTTCTCTTGCCTTTTTTCATTTGGCCAAGAAATCCAATGTTACCAGTTTATAAGGATCTGGATTATCCCTTCCCCTCATGCAGCCAAGTGTCTCGTTTCCTTGTGAAAGCACAGTGTACTCATACAAGAAATTAATTTCAGAGAAAAAAGGCAGAATAATAACTACTGTCAGCAGTAGAAAGTTACTGAGAGAAACGGCAGTTTAGGTACAGATAACACGTCATTAAGAGCAAGAAAAACCAAGGTATTCTTGAATATACATTATTTTACTTTTCTCCCGATGGATTTTCAGATCACCTTTGAAAGATCTGTTAAAATCCTCCTCTAGAAAAGACTCACTAAAGACCACAGACACGTGGAGAGACAGGAGAAGGAAAAAATGGGTCATCCCGTGACTGATTATGTGAACTCCACACACAGTGCGTATGTCAGCAAGAAAAAATAAACTCCTGATAAATTCTGCAGACGTACTCTCTTCTGGAGAAAAGCCTCTCTCTGTACGGCGAGTCAGAGTGGTCAGAGTGGGAGCAGTTAAGTTTCACGCACGAGCATAAACATCAGGCTGGTGTCTGAAATGAGCCAAACCCAAAATAGCTCAGAAAAAAAATATGTAATAAAAAAAATGGTATATATGTATTTTTCCTGTCTAAATCTGGAATCTGGACTATTTTATTTTAAACAAGCCAGCAACTGCAAACTTCAATCTGTTTGGATAGAAAAGAATTTATATAAATGTTTTGTTCAAGCCT
>NW_006159611.1:2232330-2234473 GCF_000334495.1 Tupaia belangeri chinensis | reverse complement strand
AAAGAGTTTAAATATACAGTGTATGAAAGATGCATGCCCAACTTCCAAAGAGCTTAGCGCACAGAGGAGGAAAAATACTCTAACCTTCCGCTAGGCAGCCCCAGCACTCTTTAAGCCATTTTTTAAATATCTTGCAATTTGCAACATCGTTTCAATGACCCCAACAGTAAGACATTAACCAAAATATCATAGCTGTCCTGCTCTCTCCCCTCATGCCTCTGGGGGCAAGGGAGGGACAAAAAAGGTCAAAGAACAGATGAAAACGAAATCTGTATTTTGCACTCTTTCTCTGTACTTGAGAAGGAAAAATGAGGCCGATAGATCTGTGTAATACTAAACCAAATCTCTTTAATTCCAGTCAGCTTTTATCATTCAGCCACTGAGTCTGTGTGTGGAAAAATTCATGCTAATTCCCCCTAGCAACAGTCTCAGCCTATCAGGAGACTTCATGTACCATGCAGCTGCCAGCCAGGGAGAATAACTCTAAGTAGGTCAGGCCTGTATTTCTAAAAATGCTACGGTCTAGTAACCCCACTGTCCCGTCTGTCTGCCCTGCCCCATAATAACCTCGATTGCTCGCTGACACAATGACATACTGCCCTGCTGCAGAGCAATCACATCAGGCTAGGTTATTCTGCTGCAGGGGGGAAGGACCCTCGGAGGGCGAGCATTGACCAGCCAGCCATTCTCCCACCAGCACTTCGCTCTGGAAATGGAAACTGCATTAATGACCAGCTGTTTGAACTAACACAAACAAAGCCATGCCTTCCACCCTATCCGGTGCGCAGAATACACAGTTCTCAGCTGGCAGGTTCCGCTTCTTGACTAAATCGAAGATGGAAATGAAACGGGCTCAGCCCCTGTCGGCCTCGGTCACCTGAACGGAGGTATATTTAAATGACATGACGTGTGGTTCAAAAAGCGACGGATTTACTGGACACGGCTTCCCTGCCCACCATCTCCCCCAGTCCACAAGACAAAAGGAAAGGCATAGGGGTAGGGCGATGCACGGGGGCTCATTACCCGGAAGCCCACTGCTCAGGGCTGAACTAAAGCACACTTCTCCTCCGCCGGAGGAACAAAGCCAGTCGGAAGTCGCCGTGCAGCGTGAACACCAATGCAGGCTCTAACTAATGGCGCCCGCGAGCCCTGAAAACAAACACGAGGAGGCGTTCTGGCCTCCCGGCCAATCAGCTCCGCCCACTTCTCTTTGTGGAGGCTGTCCTAGTCCATCTCCAAGCACAAGGAACAGGCGGGGAAGTGGAAGTGACCTTCCAGGCACCTGGTTCCCCCCCACCCCCAATAGGAACGGCCACTGCTTGGCTTCAAGACAGGAGAAGCTCCTTCAAGGTTTAAATGAGGGCTGTCCAGGATAATCAGAACTGCAACCTTGTTGCTGAATGCTAAAAGGGGGCTTTGGGAATTTAATGGACTCTGCTTACTGGGATGTAACTTTTGACTCCTGTCCACTGACATGCAAAAAACTAACAAAAAAGATGTGTAGCTGCAGAGGGAGGAGACCAGTGTCTGGCTCCTTGGGGAGATACCTTGTACTGGCAGAGCCTGCTCAGATATTTTCTTGTACAATTCATCTGCATTTTCAAAGGTCCATGGTTTCATGTAACCAACATACCCCCGCCCCCAAGGTTATCATTCAGCCTTCAAAGACACGGAATTCGCCCAGTCTTAAACATGGAACCCATTGGCATTTGATTTACAAACGTAGGACATCCCTTCATCTGTGCGCCCTGGTTTGCACTGCGTTTGATAACTTGGTTGTGACTACGCTCTTCACTCGTGGCCCACATCACACAGTTATTCTTGGAGAGATACAGTCACTGCGCAACCGTGAACCGCTAATTACAAGCTGCTGACACTCTGCTTGTCTAGGCAACTTTGAAGTTCTAAGTCTGTTTCTCTTCCCGGCTCACTCTCTTTCATTCTGTCTCTTAACCCCCTCCCCTCCCCGGTCCCCAGCCCTGACTCCCTCTCCCTTCTTTTCATTTTAAAGCCATTCTAGACCACTCTAGCTAGCACTATCTGGAGACAGGGGGAGGCAAGCTCGCAGTCTTGCCCTGGCCCCGGGCTCCCTCCTGCTCCCCCTGCACACAGATCTACAGTTGGAGTACAGTAATGAGATCCG
>NW_006159611.1:2230123-2232015 GCF_000334495.1 Tupaia belangeri chinensis | reverse complement strand
GAATGCATCAACAGCTGGCCAAACTTAAGCCAGCACACAGAGCCGCCTTTGTGGAACTAGGAACCAGCAGTAGAAGGGCCAGACAGGCCGCCCAGAAAGCTCCCCGTGACAACTGAGAGAGCCCCTCGCCTCCAAGTTTGAGCAGACCCAGGAGCTGGAGTTGGTGAGCAGGGCTTGCTCTTCGGCATCTGCAAGCAGCCCCAGGGCCTGCCTGGACCTCCCCCGTGGCTGTTCTGTTTGGAGGCCGCTGGCCTCTCTCCATCACAGCATGTCTGAAGCAAGCTCCCTCTCCCCGTGTGGACAACAGCCACCCTCCACCTTGTGGCACGCCCCCAAATCACACGAACGGCACCTACAGCTGCACCTAACCATCTTGCAGTGCAGTTAGGACCACCTCTTTTCCTTAGAGAAGGATGTCGTTCTTTAATCATAGCTGATCCTGGCCTTCTGAAAGATGTAAATCTAACATTGTATTCCTCTCCACTGAGCATTTAAATGCATCTGAAGCCTGTGGTAGCCAGCTGGTCTCAAAGTCATCTGGGATACATTTATTTTGATTAAATTGATCAGATTTCTATTTACAGGATAGAATTTTTCGCCATACTGAATACAGCTGTGTTTACAGGGATTTGTAGGAGAAGAAGAAAACAAAACCCCACAGTCAGTCTTAGCAGAGCACGGAGCACTCAGAGCTTCAAGGAGTTAACACCGAGGGGCTCGCTCTCACATTAAACAGAGAATTCCGCGTGCAGCTGCGTTGGCTGTGCTCATGCAGTCAGGAAATGGGTGTTGAGCTGGGGCTGAAAACACAAGCTGTGACCAAGCCCAGTCCAGCACAGTGACAGACTTCCTGTGCAAAATGGTCCGAAATCTCTTTCCATGTCTCTACACGCATGCACATGCACTGAAACCCAAGCTGCAAGGTTTCTATTTCCTCTGGGGACGCTGGGGCAGCCCCCTAGCGCATCATTTCTTCCTCGACAGCAGCCAGGACACCCAGACTACGATTCGCAGTGGCTCCATCCGTGGACTGGGTTATAAATCCTGCATCCTCCCTACAACATGCAGAGCACGGCGGATGGCCACAGGCACTCGGCACCTCCTCCTTCTCCGGCTCTCCCACTCTGCCCTTGTCGTCTCTGCCTTGCAGGCAGACAAAGCAGATACCTTCTTCATCCGTCTTCAGCTCCACTCAGGTAAAATGCTACCACGCCTCGGCATGGGCTGTCCACCCCAGACTCAGCCTTGGGAGCCTGAGCGGCCCGTGCAGGGGGCAGCGGGGCTGCAGCTGCCCTGGCCCTGCGGCGCGTCAGTGGGCACGGATGGATGGTACTCCTCAGTGCCCCAGCCCCGGTCCTCCGTGACCTCGCCAGCAGTCCCACCCAGGTCTTCCGCAGCTTCACTCTGTGCTCGGAGTCCCCTCGCCCAGCTGTGAGGTGACCCTGGCCAGCAGGTCCTGGTTCCACGCGATGCTGACACACGATGCCGGGTTCAGGTGGACCGGGCGCAGCCCAGGCGGGAGCAGCGCAGGTGGGCGCAGCCCAGGCGGGAGATGGCAAGCACAGGTAGCCGCGGAGCCGGCGTGCCCATGGCGATGCAGCCCGAGAGCTGGGAGGAAACACGATCTGGCTCCGAATTAAAAAAATAAATAAATAAAATAAAAATAGAAAAAAAAAAGAAGGAAAAATAAAAAAACAACAATCCCTCCCCACCCTCACCCCCTCCACACACACACCAGCGCAGCTCGGCGCCTGCGGGGGTGGAAAAAAACAAGACACACACTATGAAAAAATGCAAGAGTCAAAATCAAATTTGAAAAAATAAAAAATAAAAGAGATCAGAGTACTTCGTGCGACTTTTATTTCTGACGTTTCTCGGGTTCTGGGCTCCCC
>NW_006159611.1:2211049-2229037 GCF_000334495.1 Tupaia belangeri chinensis | reverse complement strand
CCGGGGCGGGAGAGGGCAAGCACGGGTAGCCGCGGAGCCGGCGTGCCCATGGCGATGCAGCCCGAGAGCTGGGAGGAAACACGATCTGGCTCCGAATTAAAAAAATAAATAAATAAAATAAAAATAGAAAAAAAAAAGAAGGAAAAATAAAAAAACAACAATCCCTCCCCACCCTCACCCCCTCCACACACACACCAGCGCAGCTCGGCGCCTGCGGGGGTGGAAAAAAACAAGACACACACTATGAAAAAATGCAAGAGTCAAAATCAAATTTGAAAAAATAAAAAATAAAAGAGATCAGAGTACTTCGTGCGACTTTTATTTCTGACGTTTCTCGGGTTCTGGGCTCCCCGCCCCCTCTACAACCCCTCCTGTCCCTGACCGCTCCGCCTGGCCATGAGTGCCGTCTCTCCAAGGCTCCTACTCCGAAGTCTGCAGCGTCCGCATCACATGAGAAGCCACATGACGCTCAGCCGCTGCAGATGTGGTCAACTTTGCCGAGCAGGGGTGGGTAGGAGGGAGACAAATCTCAAGTGAGACATGCCCCTCGCGCTGCCAGACATTTCCTTAAAAGAACAATGAGAAGAATGCCTCTCTGGAGAGACGCTCGGCGTCCGTACACACGTGCACACATGCACACTTCTTCCACAGGCGAGAGGCCACGCAGCCTGGGAGACGCTGGCAGGATGCTGTTCCGCAGGCACTAGCTGGGTGGCAGCAAATATTATTCCTGGTTTGTATCAGTCGAAGTGGATCCCACTTAAGTGGATTCCTGAAAAGCACACACCATGTCTTCAGAGCATGATCGGGCTTGGAAAACCAATTCTATTATCTCTCCCTGCAATCTGTATCTGAAACTGCACCCTGAATAATTTATTTCCAGACTAATAAGATGCTTGCCAAGATCGCTCCCTCTCTTCAGCAGGCAGCTCAGGCAAAACTCACCCAAGTGAGAAAGCCTTGTCCCTTTGTAGGGAGAAGAGAAGAGATGGTTTTGATCACTTTCGGAGGGTATAAAAACGGCACTTTCTTATTTAAAGGCATACCAACACGTAGCAATAAATTGCCCTCACAAGCAATCATTAAAAACAAGCTTTCTTGTTTCTGCTTCATTGAATTGACATGTCTCTTATTTGCAGTTTGGCATCGCATGCTGGCGAATGCGAGTGATATTTCTCTAACACTGATCATCGGGCTGCTAGAGGCTTCATGCCACACACAGTGCTGCTTCTCAGCAGGGTGAGGGCAAACAATTGCTTTCGGAGCACCTGTCTGCTGAGGCGCTGCATCGCCAAGTATGTTTCCCTAGTTACCCTAAGCGTGGAGGAGAGATGGACGGCCTCAGGGTCTGTGGACTCTGTCACCCATCCTGGAATTAAGTATCCTGTTTGGGACATCCTTCTCAAGGTGTGAAAGCTCTGCCTTTTTAGAAGCACTGGTCCTACCAGTGATCTGGAACTGGAAAATGATCTCCCCTTGTCTCCCTTGATTGTGATGTCGAGGTAAATGCTGTTCATTTACTCAAGCCCTTCGCAGTCTTCCCCTGAGGTGTGTCAAGGACTGACCCAGACCCTGGGAACCCAGTGATGAGTGAAGTTAGCATTGTCTCTGCCATCTCGGAGCTCCCAGTCCAACTGCAAACACCATTTTCCTTTAAAGACAAGCCTCTCCCAATTTGAATATTTCACAGTTAACTAAAGAAGAAATCCAGCTGTCATGTTTTCACTCTTCTCCGTAATCCTTTACTGCTTTGAGATATTTTTCTCTATCTGCTTCTAGAGTCCAAGCTCAGGCACTCATATCCTGGTACAGTTTGAATGTGTCCCCCCAAAATTCAGGGCCAGCAGGTGGTGTGATGGTTGGGGTGCTGGACTCCCACATGACTAACCAGAGTTTGAGCCCCAGACCTGCTGCCTTGCCTTTTCACTTTCCCTCTCTCTGTTTCTCTCTCTGTGTGTCTGATGAGTGTTCATGCCCTATAGCAAATTTAAAAAAAATTAATGATAAATAAAATTAATAAATAAAAAAGGTTAGTGAGCCATTATGAAGGTTTTAAGGTGGCACCTTAATCTGACTCTGGAATTGAGAGGAGGAACCTCTGAAAGGTGATTAGGATTGGATAAGGTTGTCAAAATGAGGCCTCTTACCTGAATGCTGGTGGGATTATAAAGAGAGGGAATGAGACAGATGTGGACTTTCTCTTCTACGAATGAGCTCCTGCCCTTCACCATGTTGCAATGAAGCAAGAAGACCCTCACCAGATTCCAGCACTATGTTCTTCGATGTCTCAGCCTCCAAAACCGGGTGCTTCCATTTCTTGCAGATCACCCAGACTTGGGCATCTCTGTTATTAACAATACAGCCAACTAGTATAGGAGACCAGACAGCAGAAGTGGGGTGCTGAGTGTGGAAGATGTGGAAGTGGCTTTGGAACTGGGTAATAGGCAGGGGATGATGAATTGGGGGAGGAGGCTAGAAAAAGCCTAGACTTCATCAGGGCAATTGTGGTGAAGGGGCTAGAAGACTAGAGAAAGCATGGAACTTTTTGAGAGATTGGTTAAATGGTAGTGACTATGATAGAAATATGGACACTAAAGGTCTTTCTGAGGTGATCTCAGATGAAAATGAAAACTATCTTATTGGAAATTATAAAAAAATAAATAATCCTTGTTACAGGGATGCAAAGAATTTAGCTGCACTGACCTAAGGCTTTGCAGAATGCTGAATTTAAGAGTCAAAAATATGTTGCTGAAGACATTGTAAGCAAAATACAGGAGTGAGCTGAATGATTCTTTTTTTTTTTTTTTTAGAGAGGTTTTTGCTATAGGGCGCGTCCGCTCGCAGACAGGCAGAGAGAGACAGAGAGACAGAAAGCGAGAAATCACCCCCCAGGGGGGATGGTCACGCCGCAATCCCTTCTCCTCCATTCTCCTCTCGGGATCTTGGGCACGCACGCACACGCGCCCGGCATGAGTTTTAAGCCACCGGGTCCGGGACGCGAATTGTGGTCGACTGCGTGGGAGTCCAGCGACATAGCCATTACGCCAACTGCTGGTTCCCCTGAATGATTATTTCTAAAAGTTTACAGTAAAATAAAAGAGAAATGAGATGACTTATAGATTAAATTGGTGATTAGAAGGGAGGCAAAGTGGGAAAATTGGAAAAGAACAACACTGCTAGAAAGGCCTCAGGTACAAATTGGCAATAAATTGTGAAAGGCCCTGAGGGCATTTCAGAGATCTTTGAGGCTTGCTTCTTCTGTCACAGGCCTAGAGGCCTACAAAAGCAAATGGTTTCAGAGAAGAGGGCCCATTCAGGCTTGTTACCCTGATCCACCACAGGACTCTGCTCTCCACATCCTGGTAGAGTATTTTTCAGCCCCAGCTGTGGTTTGAGTGGCATTAGCTATGACTTCACTCACAATCAGGGCTGCCACCCTAGAACATGCAAGTAGCAATATTGGTGGAGGTAATTTTGTAGGCTCACAGGATTCAAGAGCTTCGGAAGTGTGGAAGCCTCCACCTAGATTTCAAAGGCTATCTCAAATAACCTAGGAGCTTAGGCAGAGACTTGCTACAATAGCAGAGCTACTTAGCGTCCCCACTAAGACAATTCTAAGTGGAAAGGTGTAGCCAGGGCTGCTGCAGAGATTTCCCCACCAGGTCCGTGCTAGTGTAGTCCCCACCAGAGCCATGCAAGTGGAGCCACAGGTGTGGGACCATTCCATTAGACCCAAAACTACAGACTTACCAGCATGCGAGACTAGCCTGGAAGAACTATGGGCATGACACTTTCAACAAAGAGGACCGAAATGCGCTCTGAGTGCAGCAAAGCTCCAGGGTTGGGGACCCAACCCTCTCAGTATTTCCAGAAGGTAGCACATGGAATGAGAGGTTATGCTGGAGTTTTAAGAGTCAATATCTGTCCTCTTGAGTTTCAGATTTACCTGAGGCTTTTTATTCCTTTCTTCTTGTGGAATGGGAATTTCTACCCTGTGCCGGTCCTCACACTGAATTTTCAAGCATGTAATTTGCCTTGATTTCACATTGTATTTTCAAGCATGTAATTTGTTTTGATTTCATGGGTTCACAGCTAGACTCTGGACTTCTGCATTGGGGCTGGACTGAGTTAAGACCTTTGGGACCACTGGGTTGAATTCGTATGTGAGAAGGACACAAATCTGGGGGACCAGAGGTGGAAATGCTCTGATTTCAATATGTCCCTCCCAAATTCATGTGTTAAAATTTGGTGAGTTGGGACCAGCAGATGGCATAATGGTTACTTTGCTGGACTCCCACCTGGTTGATCACAGTTCAAGTCCTAGACTGTGTGGCTTGAAACGCATGCCAGGCACATGTGTATGCATGCTCAAAATTCTGAGAGAAGAATGGAGGAGAGGGCATTGTGTTGTGGCCATCTCCCCTAGGGGTGATTTCTCACTTTCTGTCTCTCTTTGTCTCTCTGGTAAATGGAAACACCCTATAGCAAATACACACACACACACACACACACACACACACACAATTTGGTGAGCCTCTGTGAAGGTATTAAAAGGATGAGACCTTAATCCACCTGTGGATTTAAGAGGTGTGCTTTTGAGAGGTAATTAGGATTTGATAATGTTTCAAGGTGGGGTCTCTCTGCTGAATACTGGTGGGCTAAACAGTGAAGAAGTCAGACAGAGAAGTGCTCTGCTCTGAGGGAGCTCCTGCTCTTCGCCATGTTGAGATGCAGCAAGAAGACCCTCCCTAGAGGCTGGTGTCATGCTCTTGGGTCATCTCAGCTCCAAAACTGTAGGCTAAAGAAGCCACTCCTACTTAAACATTGCCTGGACTTAGCTATGCCTGTTTTTAGCAACACAATGGATTAGAATATACCCTCCTGCTTAAGGATCTTCTCGCTAGTCTTTTTTTTAGCTTCAGTTCATTTGGCAGCTAGAATCCTTACGGTCCATGGATATTGTTACTTTTCAGACGAGTGAGAGCAAACAATTCCTTTCCAGAGCACCAGACTCATCCTACTAAGCCACCATGTTCATGATGTCCAGAGTCCTGCTGGTCTGGGCAACCCTTTGTCCCAAACCAAAGATGACTGCTTATTTCTTCCCATTCATATGCTATCGGTCCGGAGATGCTACTATCCAATTGTACATTGTCTATTTAAAAGCTCTGTGAAGGGAAACAAGGCCACAGGAATGCACAAAGGACAGGACCTGTGCTCCTTTTCCTACTGACACCAACCATTTACTATCTCATATTGCTAGTCATTTCTCCACGTTTCATTTCCTATAAAAATAATAAATAGTTCCAAATATGCCTCTGCTAAATGTGTGTCAGGTAAGCAGTGTCATTAAAGCAAATGATTACTTTTACATAAAGTGTTTGGAACAATTCCCAGAGGACTTGAGGACTTGTACTGAGCTATGAAATAACTGGTCGTCGGGAGTAGGGTTCAGGTATGAACAATAATAGCAATGGCAACAGCTAAACATCAGCACTTATTTTGTGCCAGTCTGTTCTAAGCTTTTTTTTTTTTTTAATTTGCTAGAGGATGCATGCACTTGTCAAAGAGAAAGAGAGAATCAGAGAGAGAAGGAGGATGAAGAACCCGCTAATAAGATGTGGTCATGCTGCAATTCCTTCTCCTCCATTTCTCCAACTCATCAGGACTTGGGGCACACTGCCTGATGTGGTCCTTAAGCTGGCTGGCCAGGATCCTAACTGCATGGTCGGTCGGTCGTGTGGGATCTGGCTCTCTTACCTCCAGGCCAAGGGGCTGGCCCATATGCTAAGCATTTTAGCTACATTAACCCACTAATCTCAATCCTTTAGGAGAGTTTTGTGGTTTTTCTTTGTTTGTTTTCAATAAGCTCTTTTTAGTGACAGAAACAGTAGCACAGAAGTGAATAAAATAATTTGCCATGAACTACACAAGAAGTAAGTGGGAAAGCAGGTCTGGCCCAAGCACACAGTCTTAACCACTGCACTCATTACCTTGGAGTATTAAAAAAGAAGAGTAAGTGTGAGGGAGATTTGACAGGTAAGAATATATCTATATATATATATAGATATATAGATATATGCCTGAAAAGTATGTGAAAAAATCAGTTTGGTTCATGTGAGATATTAGTTTTGCACAAGTGGGACTAGACTAAAGAGAGCCACATTAAAAAGCTAAGGCATTTGCCCTTCTCATGAGCCATGGGAGTAACAGCCACACGGTAAGATAATGAGTCTAGTAGCCACATCTGAGATTGATGGGGGACAGGGTGACACTGGTTATAGGGAGAGTAATGAAGAAGGCCCTGCAATAGCCTAATTATAAGGGTCTGGTGCCTGAACTCTGGGAGTGGCAAAAGGAGAATTAAAATAGATTCTGGAGACATAATGAAGAAAGAAAGAACATTAGTGAGGCATTCTTGGAGAATGGGGAAATGATGATGATGGCTAAATTAACTGCACATTTTTAAAAGCTTGGATAAATGCGGACTAGCAGTTGGCATAATGGCTATGTCACTGGACTCCCATGTAGTCGACCACGGTTTGAGTCCTGGACCCAGTGGGACTTAAATTAATGTGGGGCGGATGTGCGTGCGCCCAAGATCCTGAGAGGAAAAATGGAAGAGGAGGGATTGCATTGTGGTGTGGCCATCCCCCCTGGGGTGTGATTTCTTGCTTTCTGTCTCTTTGTTTCTCTCTGTCTTTCTGGTGAGTGCATTTGCCCTATAGCAAAAACCAAAAAAAGAAAAAAAAAAGTAGTTTCTTGAGCTTAGGAGTTCTGTCATTCATCTGTTTGGCCAACATCTAGTAAAATACTTGATTGGATTTTTAAAAATAACGAAGGAATAAATGAAAATAATGGAGGTAGACATGGGAAGACAAAAGTGGTGTTTGCTGTAAGGAGAACCTCTCCGGTGAACGGGGGTCTCAGGATCCCGAGTGATGTGAGTAGGCTGGCCTCCACCTGACCGTAGTGTACACTTTCCCTTCCACCTCTGGCCTGGTGTGTAGATACCACCCGCTTCCCTGGCCCCACACTTCGGCTGCTCCTCTGCAGGCTCAGCTCCATCAGAGTTGTTTGCCCGGCTGAATAACCCCATCCAGGCTGGCATCTAATCGGAATGTTAGCATTATCAAGGTGGTAAAATAGACATGCTAGCATACCTACCATGCTTCTGTTCTTTGTGTGTGTGTGGTTTTTTTTGTTTTTGTAGCAAGAGGAGAAGCCCCAGAACCTTATCAGCCTTCTCACACAATCTTAGCTCACCAGAATACTAAATGAACAAATGTACCTCATTTCTTGGGCAGTTAATGAAGGTTAATATGACATACTGCCTCTGGCTCTAGAAGTAAAAAGGGGTGTTACTGCCTCATATTATAGCTGGGGGAAAAAAAATCTTAATAATCTTTCTCATCAGCAGTAAAGAATTGAACTTTTAACACTCAGATGTCTTTTAGTAAAAGGCTAGTATATTATCTCTAAGTGGGGCTCAAGAGCAGCCGTAGGTAACCAGGGCATTTCAAGAGCCTGCCTACACTAGCGACCCTCCCGCCCAAAAAAAAAGAAAGAAAAAGAGAAACGAAAACAGCCAATGCCAAATTTCTTTCTACGTTCTTGAAGGAAAAAGGAAAAAAAATGTGAATGTATGTTGGGAATATTTTTATTTATATCACTGAAATTCCATTTGAATACTTAATCTGCCAAAATGAAGAAGACAATGTAGATACACAAATAAGTGGTTTTGAGCAAATAGCTAACTATGTGAGCAAGGTCATTGTTTGGCTCGATGACAGCTCACATGCAGGTCTTATCTAATCTCTAACAGAGGTTAAGCATTACAGGAGGGGAATTAAAAGAATGAGGCACCAGCTAGGCCCTTAAAGAGCTGACATACACTAGCCAGGAAGACACTTCCCTTCCGTTGACAAAAGGGAGCTATTGAATTTAATGACAGTAAAAAAATAGCAGAGGTAAGTAAGAAAATGGCATGCCCTCTGGAACGGAAGCAGACTACCTAAGCTACTTTGAGATCTTACCATAAAATAAATAGCCTGGATGATATGAATATTCAATGAGTCTGACTCCTAAATCCTTTAAGTGAGTCAGATTGCTGGGTCTTATCTTGGCAAACGCAGAAACTATTAATGATGTGATGATAGTGCAGAGAGTGGAAGGCCCTACAGGCTTATCGAGTGGGTGACTAGAGGACTTCCAATCGCATGCCATGTTTCCCAACTCCCCCAAAATGGAGGCTGAAGATGAGCGCTTCCCAGAGCAGACCGACAAGGTAACTAATTGCCGGCCCTGGCAGACAACTGAGTCCCCTCTCTCTGGTCCCCCCTATTATTGCCCGAGTCCATGTCACAGAGGCCAAAAGGGCAAGCTGAAGGTGGAAGGCCTGTGTTTGTTCACCTGTGAGCGGTGTGACCTCACACTGCACAGAGCACTGTCAGGAAGTTGGTTTTTCCAAGCTCTTTACAGTAAACAAAGACTGCGTGGCTGGGTTCCAAATGTTACGGAAGGTCACGGACCAAACTGCCTCAAAGACAAAGAGCGCTTCCAGAAATTGAGACGCAGAATAGATGTGAGCGCTGTCAACACTCCAGGCTGCGCTCCTGGCCGTGCTCCGGGTGTGCTCACACAAGGCGACGCGCACCCGCACAGGTGCACAACAGACACCCCGCCGTAAAGCGTCAGGTGCTGGAGCGCACCTTAAAGGTCACCGGGTCCACCTGCAATCTCAGCTGTGAATGCCGCCCTTTAAAGCACCTCCCCCTCGCCCAGCCCCCAAAGCCAGCTGTTCTGTCATTCGAATCACCACAGCCTGCTACCGAGAAGCCGAGAAGCCGTGAGCACAATTTGGATTCCACGGTCGCAGGAGCCTCACCGGAGCCGGTTGACCGACCGTCGGTTTCAAAGTCCAGGCGCTCACACTGCGTGTGTTTCCCACCTGCAGGTCCCTCAGGTATTAGAGGGTCTCTCTACCCACCAGGTGGCTCTTCACACCAGCTACCTGCTGTTCCTTTAGCCGTTACGCTGTGACGCTGAGTCTCCTCAGCAGCCCTTTCGCAGGACGACCTACAGCCCGAGGTGTTACACAGAACAGCACAGAGCTCTACGGCGTGGCCACACGAAGCGCCATCCTGTCATCTGCACCCCAACAGACCACATTTCCACCAGCGCGGGCTGCCTGCCCAGGACGGCGTACTGAGTACCTGGCGCTGTGCACCTCCCGGCCCCCGTGCCCTTGCTCATCCATGCCGCACCTGAGTCACCGTCCTCAGACAAGGCCTCTGCGTTCAACTGGCTGCTCTGTTTGTGTCTTTAGTTACCACCAAAGTACGACCAGACTGTGAGAAAGGAGAGCGGAAGCCTAACCCGTCCACGCAGGGAACGTGAGGATGTTTGTACGCACAACTCCTTCCCTGGGAGGCAGACGACCGGGGAGGGGGACGAGTTCTTGCAAGGCAGTGAGCACACCCTCTGCTTTCCCCCGTAGCACAGCGGCACCGCCCCGGACGAAGAGCTCTGATCGCATAAAACGGCCTGGCCTCGTAGGGAGAACACCGGGCTGGGAGGACAGAGCTCTGGGGTCAGGAAGGTCATGTATCCACTTCCAAGCCTCAGCCTCCTCCTTGCACGGTGAGACCCTGAGCTGCAGAGCATCCCAACAGTTCGTGTGGAACACCAACTATAAAGTTCACATTTATGTTGAATCCAATGTTACAAATAAAATAGCAACCATTGGCCTAGGTTTCCTGTATGTCTTGATTTAAATTAGGGAAGTTTCACCATACACTGTGTCTTAAGACAAGTTATCCAGCCACTGGAGTAGTCGTTAAGACGACTGGATTCCACGTGGCTGGCTTCACTGTTGGAGTCCCAGACCCCACGGTATGAAAAAACATGCTGGGTACGTGCACACCCCAAATCCTGACAGCAGAATGGAGACAGCTATGACGTGGCCCTCCCCCCGGGAAAGAAATTCTCGCTTTCTCTGTCACGCCAAATCCTGACAGCAGAATGGAGACAGCTGTGACGTGGCCCTCCCCCCCGGGAAAGAAATTCTCGCTTTCTCTGTCTCTCTCTGGTGAGCACACATACCTTATAACAAAAAAACTGAAAAGAAAAAGAAGAAAGACAATTAATGGCATATTCACAAATCAAAAACTTTATATGTTCAGAGTTATTTCTTAAAAGATTATGCTGGGGGCCAGCAGGTGGTGTGGTGGTTAAGACTCTGAACTCCCTTATGACCAAGCACAATATGAGTCCAGACCCTTGAAAATCATGCCAGGCATGTCTACATGTGTGCCCCAAATCCCAAGAGGAGAACGGGGGAGAAGAAATTGTGGCGTGGTTATTCCTCAAAGGGATGGTTTCTCACTTTCCCTCTTTTGCCTCTGTCTGGCAAGTGCACGGGGCCTTTGGCAAAAAGACTGTGCCAGTTAGATAAATTAGGACGTCTGACTCAGGGCGGGGTCCTAGAACCTCTCTCCTGTAATAAAATAACCATTTCAAATAGGCGAGCCAATGATTGAGCTTCGTGGGGCAAGGAATTCATGTCATCATGTGATGCCATCACTTTCCTGTAATCCAAGTGTCTTCTCAAAGCGTCTTTAATTAACTACACAGAGAGAACTTTGGGTGGGAAAGATCTAGTTCCTTTCACATTTTCAACTGGAGCCATGACAACAGAGCGCTTGATGTCAGCCGGAGTCCTTTCTCAGGAGGGGACCAGTGCTCAGCCCTGTGCTGGGGGCGAGGGACGTCGGCACACGCTCGGTCATACCAGCAGGATGCCAGCTCGTCTTGAGCTCTTGCCCGTGAGTGAAATTAACTCCATGACACGATGCTAAGACACATCCACCCTCCCAACCTTAACCTGCCACAGAGCAGAACAGCTCATCTTCTCACTGAGCATGTCATCAGACCGTGCAGGCTTTCTCTCAGATCAAAAGATCTAAAAATAAAAATCAGAAAGGGGGGCTTCATTTTCCCAAAGCCTGGGCCCAGTGTTGGCCCAGCCTTTTTCTGGGCAGGTGCCCTCACTATGTGGTCTCAGCACCATCCTCTGTAAAGCAAGGAGGCCTCTCAATGCCCAGGTTCTCAAACTCTCTGTGTCAGAAGGAAGCATTTTCTAGGTTTTCTCAGATTTTCTGCCTCCAACATGTAGACTATCCAAGCTATCGCTGATCCTGCAGCAGCAGAGAAATTGCATAGGTTGGCCAAAGTCACGCAGCCGAAAGGTGGGAGAGCCAGCCTACAGGCCCAGGCAGTAGTGCCCCAGAGTTTCTGCCCCAGAACCAGTTACTCTGCTTGGCTTCTCTTGTTTTTCTCCTCCCGAATACCCTAAAAGCAAAGCAAAAGCAGATCTCTCTTGGGTCTGCCCAGTCCTCTCCAGATTATTATGGAAACAACAGACTAGAGACTACAAAGAAGAGAATACAGTATTTCTAACGCTATGTTTACCCTGGTAAGAACCACTCAGATAACAACATAGAATAGTAAAGTTAAAGTGGGGCACCGAAGTTAACAAGGTTGCTCATCGCAATGAGAGTGATGAGAAAATCAAGAGGAGGAATGGCTCAAATGTGCAGGGCTGAGGCAGGGCGAGCAGCAGGTACGACTTCAACAGAGGGCTAGGAGAGGGGGAGGCAAGGCGGCCCACCCCACTCAGACCAGCATGTGTATGTTGAGGGTCCATGGTACAGGGTCCGTTTTATTTCCTACAGGAGCTGAAGGAACATTTTACCTAACTGTTGTGACAACTCTGCAAGTGTGCAGTGATTATTTTTGTTACACAGATGAGGAAGCACTTCCTCGAGACAAAAGGGCAACCAATGACGGAGCGAGCTCCGAATCTTGCTCCATTTGATATGGAAGCTGGAGCTCTTGAGGTTACTGTCAGGGCCCGACAGATCAAAGCATCATGTGCATCAGGGAAGTTCAGCAACGAGGTCTGGACAGACCCACAGGGTCAAACTCCAGGCACCTGAGTCATTAGACATGGTGCCATGAGCACCCTTGGGGATGCGGGAGCGCGGATCTGGGCCGTTTGCTACAAGTTAGGAGCGTCAGCCCTGAGTCTGCTGAAAGCAAGTGGCACCTCTGACTGGGATGCGAGTGGCCTGGGCCATCTCCCAGACACAAACACAGAAAATGTACACTCACTGCTGCAAAACCTTTCAGGAACTAATGAGAGTGTAAGTAAACAAATAACCATGCAGCGAGAGCCGCGATAAAGTCTGAACAGAAGAGGACGTGGAAACAAGGCCAGGCTGTAAATGGGAACCCAGATAAACTGGGGCAAAGGACAGGGCAGAGCCCCATCTGGGATGAACTCAGCACACCCAAGCCTAGAAAAGACAACGGTGAATTTGGGATGAGAAAGTTGATGAGATGGAAGAACCACCTGCTTTATGTAAAGCTCCAAATAACCAGATCACAGTGGACAGCCACTCAGATAATGCCTTTGTAATACAGGGTTTTATTGAGAATAACTCAATTCACAGGGAGCGAAAGGCTGCCAGGACCAGATAGCCTGTCAAGGAAGACAGAACGATAATTACCAAAAAGAATCATATTCTCAGAAAAACACAAATTAATCAAACGATGTTTGTCAAGTCTCTCTTACAGACACGCTGTCTCGGCCCGTGCTCTCCAAAATACTGTTTTGTATTTTATGCCAATTTATTTAGGTAATTTAATGATTTTGTCCTGTTACTGTGAAACTGGATATATCCATGACTCATAACATGACATTTCTAGTTTCTTAAAGAATCTTGAGAAATGGATAACCATGAGGGTAGAATTATTTTTCGAAAATTAAAGATGATGTAATGGTCTCCATGTCTACTGTATAAAAATCAACTTCATGACCACTACATTCAAAACCTACGCCAACGCTAATCGATTTGAGGTAATATTTAACCAAACGCAAATGAAACTGATGATAGGCAAATTTCATTCAACAGCCTAGGGATTAAATTGAAACTTTATTGCACCATAAAAACATTTAATATTTTAAAAGTATTTGTTTCAGATATACAGAAAAATAGCAAATGGAGTAGCCATTTTCCCGTATGACTAACATCTCACTTTTGTGAGATATTAATGGATAATCAATGCAGTATTGTTAACTAAAGGCCATACTTGATTCACATTTGCTTGGTATGTTCTGTAATTGCCAGGGGGTACATTTCCAGAGAGATAGGGAGACAGAGATAGAAAGATGGGGGTGGAAAGCAACCTCTAATGGAGCATGGTCATACCACAATCCTTTCTCCAGTTCTCCTTCCCTTTGGAACTTTGGGCACACACGCACACGTATCCAACATGCTTTTCAAGCTACCAGAACAAAGAATAACACTGAATAAATTCCATGCGGTCAGCCATGTGATCTCTGGTTCCCTTAGTCACTAGGTCACAGATCTTATCCATTTCTTTAGTTTTCACCGAACGTCCTCTTCCTGTTCCAAGATCCCTCCCGGGACACCACACCACATTGACTTGTCATGTATCCTTAGACACTACTTGGCCAGCTTCGCAGACTTCCCTGTTTTTGAAGATCTTCATAGTGTGCAAAGTACTGTTCAGATACTTTGAAGAATGTCCCTACGACTCCAGATGGTCTGATGTGTTCCTCAGAGTTGGCTGGGATCATGGGTTTGTTTACTTATTTATTTGAGATTTTTGCCTTGGGGTGTGTGTACTTGCTAGAGAGAGAGACAGAGACAGTGACAGTGAGAGGGAAACTGAGAAATCACTCTGTCTCTGGAGATGGTCATGCCACAATCCCTTTACCTCCATTCTCTTCCTGGGAACTTGGGCAGGCATGTACACACACACACACACGTGCCTGGCATGATTTTCAAGCCGCCAGGTCCAGGACTCAAACCACAGTTTGTCATGTGGGAGCCCAGTAATGTAACCACTACACCATCTGCTGGTCCTCAGATCACGGGTTTTTGGGAAGAAGGCCACAGAGGTAAAGTGCCATTCTCACCCACATGACATTAAGAGTACATGCCATCAACATCCTGTTGACCACTTGGCTGTGGCCATATCCGTCACACTTCTCCACTGGGAAGTTACTCTCCCCTGGCCATTTTTCCATATGGTTTTCTCCAGAAGGAAGACGGTCTGTGCAGCCTACACTTTAGGAGCAGAGAGTTACACTCCACCTCCTTAGGACAACATATTCACATACATTATTTGGAATTCTACATGGGAAGATTCTCTTTTCTCTCCCATTTCTTTACTCAATCTTCTATAATGTATCAGAATAAACTCATGAGTATCTCTTGTAGGGTGGGTTATGACACCATACTACTACACATACAGACATTTTTAATGAAGCACAGTCAACATCAAGGAAGTTCAGTAATGAGGTCTGGACAGACCTACTGGGTCACGGTCAACACCCATGTATTGAAACTCATTAATAACATGGGCTGGACAGCTTTTGACTCTTGCCCTTGCAAAGAGACTGTGGGTGGAGCAAGGTGCTTAAAAGATCATGTGCACCGCAAAGATGAATAATAACTGATGATCATTAACAGGACATTTTGTCATTATTCCTTACAGAGAAAATGGGGATATACTCTCTAATTCTGGGGAACGTTCTTCTTACAATGCTGATAGATCCAGGATAAAATTCAATAGCCAGTGGCTTCCAAGTCAAGCATGACTGGGTTATTGAAACACTTAAGGCAGATGCTAGGCCAATACCACACTCTAAGACACACTTTGGTGACCTAAGTGTCGTATAACCTGGTGTACAGACTCCATGCGTTTCAACTGTAACTGTGAAAACATTTGTCATCTAAACATGTGAAATCTAGAGAGTGGTACTTAGAAGTTGAGGAACACAATTGGGAGTTAGAGGGATACAATAAATATTTTAGGTACTTACTGCATATTATTTATTAGTACCAAGTAGCTTTAGAGGCAAAATGCATTTTGAGATTCCCTAATAAAGAAAAAGTGCATGAAAACTGTAGGACAGAAAGATGGAGTGCACCACACATTGGAAGGAAATAAAATGACAGCAAGTAGATTCTATTCATTCACTCATTCATTCTACAAATGTTTACAGAGCACTTCCTCCCCATCGGTAACCATGCTAAGGACTGGGTACTCAATGCTGAGCAATTATGGACTTGGCTCTAGCGTGGTCTTTGGGAAAAGAAATATTAAATAACAGCATGATATAAACTTGGGCTGCAAACAGTTCATCTGGCAGGCCTGGGCTGCTTAAACCCTGCACACTCCCTGCCTCTTCAGGGCTGGTCTTGGTCTGACGCCTGGGAGACTACTGAGCCCTCGGCTGAAATAAGAGTGTCTTTGTATATGTGCGGCCTTGGGCCACATCAGATAGTTCATGCCAACAATGCAGACTACAGCAAACATCATTTTTTGTATCCCGGAGGCTTTGGACCATGCTGTATTATTGCTCTCTGGAGGGCTGGAGACTGAGTAGCTAAGGTACTAGAACACATACCCACATGACTGGCCTCCATTAAAAACCTGGACATGGGGCTCAAGTGAGCTTCCTTACTTGGTAATTCCGCTCATGTGTTCTCACACGTGTTGAGAGAGTTAAGCGTCTGTGTCACACCTGTACTTACATCAAGGCAGTCTCTCCTCCTAAGCAAGCACATGCAAGCCCAGTTCTAATCAGAATGGCAATCTATTGATTCACAACATGTGCAACGGTCAATTCAACTGCACATTTTGGTCCCTTTTACCAATGCGTATTTTCACTTAGATGAGCTCCAGCTACAGATCGGTGAACCTTACATAAAAATGTCAGAGAACAGAGAACAGAACAATGGCTTTCAGGGGACAAAGGTAAGAAAACAGGAAATTATTTTTTAAGTATCAAGACAGAATATGGAGGTGAGTGGGAACTCTTTCCTAAGTGGATTAAGATAGGATCTCATGAGTTATGTGAGTATTTAAAAAACACTCGTAAGTTTCTTTTACCCATACGAAAGTCATGGTACAAGAAAGTCACATAGCACAGTTGGGAAACTATGGTCTTTGGAACCTTACAATGTGGGTTCAAATCCAAGTTCTAGCACTGAACTGGCTGCCAATGAGGAATCTACCTGGACCTGGCAAACTCCTTTTCCCTGGTCCATAAAATGTAGATATTTCAAATTACAACAGCAGCTCAATAGTCCCTCTATGGATTTAAGAAGAGTGCAGTTAAGTTTTAGAACAAGCCTGGTATACCACAGGTGCTCAGTTCACTGATACTTGTGCTATTAACATTCAAGCTCTTTATTCAAGAGTTCCTCCTTTCCCCTAGACTCTGCTTAAATGGGATCAGCAAACCTGTGTTTGTAATTTTCCTTTTCTACGCTTTTTTCTTAGTCACTAACCTGGTTGTATTCATGCAGCCTTTTTCAAAACAGGACGTAATCCTCTGATTATATCTCTGATTAGCAAATTATAACTATTTCCAGTCCCGCTTCTCAGGTATTTCCTCGCGACTACCTTGATTAGCCTCTAGGAGCTTCGTAATCTCTTCAGTATATATTTATAGAAAATGTTTGGTGAATTGTTACAATAAATCATATCTGTTTTGTGGGGCTTTGTTCCATTTAACTCTTAATAGGCGATCTGAGTCCTAAGTGAGGAGGGAATACTTTCTCACTATGCCCACAGACTCACAGCTTTATAGGGCTGGTGGTAGTACCTCTCAACTGATCTGCAGGAATCAAGACCCAGCATAAAATACTTTTGCAAAGATATTGCTTAGAGCTGCAAGCTTTAATCAGGATCGTTATTGCTGAATTAAGACAGAAAAGCAGACAACTGACATATAGAAGGTCCATTCTGGAATGTGGCTGGCAGGTGGCAGATTATCTCTGTAGCTCGTGAAGGCAGAAAGGAAAGACACTGAATATTCACAGGAGAGCTGATGGCGGACATTTTGAGATGTCCCCGTTCTAAGAAATGATGTAAGCTTTCAAACATCCTTCCCGAAAATAAAAAAATCAATCTATTGCGTTGTCAAGAAACTCATGACACATTTTTGCATAGAAAAACATAAGAAAATATATCACAACTTTCCCGTTGACCTAATAGTTTCTACCCTAGACTCCACTCTTTTTCAAAGAATTGCTTATTTAATTTTATTATTATTATTTTCTAATTTGCTATAGGGCATATGTACTCACCAGAGAGACAGAGAGAGAGAAAGAAAGTGAGAAAGTGAGAAAGCAAGAAGCCAGATCCAGGACTTGAACTAGGGTCAGCCATGTGGGAGTCCAGAGCCTTAACTACCATGCCACCTGCTGGCCCTAGACTCCACTCTAGTACACAGGAAAATACACATGGGTGACCCAAACTTACCTAAGTTAAAATAGTCAAAGAGATGATAGGTTAGATCCATGGCAAGGATTAGTTGGGGACGGGGAGAAAAAGAAAGTGAGAGTGCAGAGTTTTAATTTGGATGTTTCATAACAGAACTCTTCATAGGGTGAAAGGGAGTTTGAGGAGAGTTCCAGGTAAACAGCGCAGCTTACTTTAAATTCTCCTTACTTAACCCCAAATATTAAAGGACCTAAAAAGAAGAGATATATTTAAGTGTTCAGAAAAGGTGACCAAAAAACAGATTAAAAAAAAGTAGGATGTTTGTCACTCAGTTCATCTACCCGGCATGGCAAAAGAATCAGTTCCCTTTACATTTTTGTGGTGGTTGTTCAGAAAAGAGTATGCGCTGTGCACAAAAGAGAGAGAAAAACGGTGACAACGAGAGAGCGGCGACCTCTTCATGGGTCCTGGTCATGCCGCGAACCCCTTTTATGTGTCCTGTAGCCATTGGCAGCCTGGGTGTGCCTTCATGCTTCCAGCGTGTTTCAGCATGGCTAGGATGGGACTCAAACCACAATCAGCAAGTGGCTTCCAGCTCTGCAGTTCTGAACAAAACCAGCTGTGGCACAGAGACTGGGCTAAGTACCCTTCATATCCTTC
>NW_006159611.1:2157399-2210924 GCF_000334495.1 Tupaia belangeri chinensis | reverse complement strand
ATGGCCACGCCACAATCTCTTCTCCTCCATTCTCCTCTCGGGATCTTGGGCACGCACGCACACGCACCTGACGACTCCGTGGGAGTCCAGCGACATGGCCATTACACCAACTGCTGGTCCCCAGTACCTTTCATATTTTAAGAGCCTTAAAAACAATTAAAAACCAGATATTAGGAAGCAAATCAGCTCCTTTAAAATTTTTTCATTTAAAAATTTTTTATAAATATCTGAATTAATGTTTCTTTGAAATGTTAGTGATGGCTCAGCGGATCAAAAGGTGACAAGGTACTTTCCCTCTGGGCTGGCTTCATGTTATCTAGAAACTATTCACCAGGTTGGCTTAAGGATAAGGTACTTAACATAGATTATTAAGTACCACACTTTTTTTTTTTTCTAGAAGAAACTTGCTGTAACTTTTAATGATATCACACTTGCCATGGAAAGTAATTTAACTTCCCCATGGCCCAGTTTTCTCATTAGCAAAAAATGTTACTTAGATAGCGATAGGAGAAAAAATATATATATATATATTTCCCTAGGACATGTCTTATGAACAAATTACCTAACAAATCTAACAAACTCTCAGAAAAGAGAAGAAGATCCATCATTTTTATTACAGTGTGGCACTGTGACACTGAGGCACAGAAATAGCCCTGCTCTGGGCTGGTGTTGTCTTAGGCAGTGGAAGGAGGAGACCATGAGCCCTAGAGGCAGGGAGGGAAGGGAAGGACGGCTCTCCTTGCAGAATATGCAAAGTGGCTGGAACACATGCAAAATATCAAATTAAGGAAGCCATCAACTAGCCCAAAGCTACTGTCAACACATTCAGAATTTTCTTCCTTTTTAAAAGGTATATCATGGAAATTACATTATGATGTGCTTGTATATACTGCTCATCTTGCTTTTAAAGTAGATCTGGGCCTTGTCCCTAGTATATATTAATCATATATAAAGGCACTTCAAAAGGTCAAGGAAAAATGGAACTAAAATATGAGTTTATTTTGTTGCAAAAAAAATTGGAAATCTATACATAGTATTTTTTTTATAATATACATTTCCCCATTCAGTTTTTGAAGAATTCATCACATACGCTCTTTAGCTTCTTTCATAAAATAGATGCAGGCCTTTTTGCTAGTAGATGAGATCTATGACAACGCCTATGACACATGGTTCATGTCAATTACACCACACTGGTAAAGCCGAGGGTAATAACTGGGTTTCTAACCATGGCAGTTGAAACCACACTCCAAAAGGGAAGGCAAAAGGGCTGATTCGTTTATTTAATCCAGAAAGAAATGACCCACAAGGCCTTTTCTATCTCAATGTCCATCTGAAGTGGAGAGCACACGGTCCCTCAAAAGCACTTCTTAAAGCTGAGTACTGATAATATTCAGATAAGAAAAACTACTTTAAATTGCCCAGCCTCTCAAAAATTGCAAAGAAGTCAGAGTGTTCAAAGTAGAGGAAGAGTGGTATCTATGAGGAGAACTTCATTTTTTTCACTCTCATCTTGTTTTCTTTTCCTTTCTTTTGTATTCTTATTCCTTTACATTGAATCACTGTGCATCTTTACAGCATACAGAATCAATGTTCCCAGCGTGAATACACTGCATATCAGTCCAGTCAAAGATGTTACCAGACACATTATCAACAGATACTTTTCCATTTTGGGGTCCATTAAATGTTTTGCTCTTTCCCCCTTGATTACCTCTCTCCTTCCTCTCAATTGCCTACGTTCCTCCCAAACTATCTCTGGCATCCACAGTTGCTGTCTGTGGTTTTATACCTTCCAATCTTTCAGTATGTATTAAGTGGGACATATGACGCCTCTTTTCATAGTTTGGCTTGCATAGCTTAACTGTAAACCTTTCATATTTGTCTGCTTTCTACTCTCATTGTTTTTTATGGCTGAGTAGTATTTCTGTAGTGTGGATATTTCACACTTTTCCAATCCACTTATCTGTGGACATTTGGGTTGCTTCCATGTCTTAGCAATTGTGAACAATGCTGCAGTAAATGCAGTACACATGGATGTACAAGTGCTTTTCTGACTGAGTGTCTCCTGACCCTTTGGGGAGATACCCAGGAGTGGAATTCCTGGATCATGTGGTAGTTCTATATGAAGGTCTTTGAGGAAACTCCATACTGTTCTCCACAGTGGCTGTACTAATTTACATCCCCACCAACAGTGTAGAAGGTTTCCCCTTCACCACAGCCTATCATTTATCATTCTTTACTTTTTCAGCCTTAGCCGTTCTGCCTGGGGTTAGGTGGTATTTCTTTGTGGTTTTGACTTGCACATCCCTTATGATAAAGGATAATGAGCATTTGTTCATACTCTTTTTGGCTGCCCTCTTTCTCCACTCTTTTTTTTTTAAGATTTTTTTCTTAAATTTTATTTATTTATTATTATTAATTTGACTAGAGAGAGACAGAGAGAGAAAGATAAAGTGAGAAAGCAAGTTGCCAGGTGTGGGTTTCAAACTGTAGTGGGCTATATGGGAGTCCAGTGCCTCAACCACCATGCCACCCACCAGCAATCCCCACTCCTTGTCAGTATAGTACTGGAAGTCCTAGCCAATGCAATCAGACAAGAAACTAAAATAAAAGGCATGCACATAGAAGAAGAAGTGAAATGATCTCTATTTACAGATGACATGATTATATATATAGAAAACTCCAAAGAATACACACACACACACACACACACACACACACACACACTCCTTGAAGAGATATATAAATACGGTAAAGTGATGAAAGAATTCTATTGAAGGCTTTTATAATCCATGTGATTTCTCTTTGGAATCTATTTTATAAGAGAGAAGAGAAGAAATGTACCAAAATGCTAAGCAGGGGAGAGTGTTGTGAGTAAGTGTTTACATTTTAGAATGTATCAAAAGATATTCCTGGATATATTATGCCAGTTGGACCAAAGTGATGACAAATAGATAACAAAGAATTTAAGATGAAACTTTGACCAATAATATCTGTGATTCATAATCGAAACAATTTGGCATTTAACTGAGTGTGGAAACAGGAGAAGATCCTTTAGGAATGTGGGTCAAGAGCGAAGCCTCGGCCTGATACAGAACAAAGCACAGAAATAGGCGTGTTTCTGAAGTGAGAAGCATGGGAGAGGATGCCATCATTCAGGGACTGAGGTTTTAACCACCTTATAGTCATCACCACATTTTGAGAACCACACCCTTTCCTCAAAAAAACAAAACAAAACAAAAATACACACTCAAACCTACACCTACTCCACACATACAGCATATAACTTTAGGTCATTCAGAGTTTACTTTTGAAGCTCCACTTTCTCTTTTTTTTTTTTTTTTTTTTTTTTTTTTTTTTTTTTTTTTGCTATAGAGTGGATATGTTTGCCAGAGAGACAGAGAGGGAGGGAGGGAGGGAGATGTTTGTCAGAGAGACAGAGAGGGAGGTAGGGAGGGAGAGAGAGAGAGAGAGAGAGGAGAAAACACTCCACATGGGGAATTGTCATGCTACAATCCCTTCTCCTCTATTTTCATGGGGATGCACACACTTAACTGGCATGTTTCTCAAGCGCTGGATCAGAGATTTGAACCATATAGGCCATGTAGAACTTGGCTGCCTTATCTGCCAGGCCACAGAGCCATCCTACCTCTTCTTTTTAGATCCTCTTAACACAGAAAAAAAGAAAAAAAAAAAACTAAAGAAACTCCAAAGAATACTGGTGCTAAATGGGTTAGTGAAAATGGAAAGAAAATTGAACATGAATTTGAGTTAATGAGAATTAGCTGGAAAGATAGAGAACGGCATCATGGATTTAAGAAAGCTGGAAATATCTAGAAGAAAGAGAGAGACAGCAATATTAAACTATGAAGAGGTTACATGGGGAAGTAAACATCAGTGGTGTTTGTACTAGTCCATTATTGTGCTGCTAAACTGAAAACTGAGAGTGGGTGATTTATGAAGAATAGAGGTTTATTTGGCTCACAATTCTGGCAGCTGGAAAGTCCAAAGGTTGGGCTGGCAGCAGGCTGGCCTTGGCTGCGGCAGGACAACATGGCCAACAGAGGGAGAGAGGATCCCCTGCTGCCTTTGACTGCCTCTCCCAAACCTCCATCCAACTGGATGGCGCTCTCCAACATCCAACTGGATGGCGCTCTCCAACAAGCCCAGACTCTTGAAGGTCTCACCACCCCCAGAAGCCATTATTTTGGGACCAAGCTTCCAGCATGGGAATTCTTGAGGCACAAACCATTACCCAAACCACAGCAGTGCTCATTGGTCCAGGAGTCAGACTGTCAGAAAACGAGGAAGAGAAATCATAATCCATGCAGATGTACAAGAACCTAGCAACCAGGCAATGTTAATGAGTCACAAGATAAGATAGCACAGACAGTTTGGAAGGGATGGAGGCAAAACTTGAGCATGCTTGTTGGTTGAAGAGAAGAAACAATAGAGTGTGAGGAGATTGAGATAAAGGAGAGAAAGAGTAAATTAAGTAACTTAAACAGAGTTAGGCTGGCCAATGGCATAGTAGTTAAGGCACTGGATCCCACGTGGCTGAATGCATGGTTCAAATCTCTGATCTACCAGCTTGAAAGACACAGCAGGCCAAAACATGTGGATGCCCAAAATCCCAAGAGGAGAATGGAGGAGAAGGGATTGTGGCACAGCCGTTCTCTCTGGGAAATGCTTTCTCTCTCTCTCTCTCTCTCTCTCATTCTCGCTCTCACTCTCACTCTCGCTCTTGCTCTCTCTCCCTGGCATATGCACCTGATAGCAAATTTAAAAAAAATTAATCAGTGTAATTGTATGGAGTAGAGGTGATACTTTCTATGAGACAGAACAGAGAAAAAACACCATTGAGCGGTGGATAACAGTAGATATGGAAGAGAAAAAAAGAGGGAAGCAATTATAAAACAGCACATTTATCATGTGTAAATTACAAGGCAAGCTCGTATGTGTGTAGGCATGGCAGCGTGATGGCACATGTAGGAGCTTAGTACCTTTTTGTTTTTAAACCACCATATGTTGACTCCCTAGCACAATGCATGACACACAATGGAAATGTAATAAACAACACGGAACGAGCGACTGCAACTGAGGAAGGCAGACTGACAGAAAGGTGTGGACCAGCTGATATGCCAAATGAGAATGAAAGCCATCTGGGGAAAAGAAAAAGGTCCTCAAATATTTTTAAGATGTCTAAGAAACGAAACCCAAGCAGGGCTGTAATTTATTTATGTGCCCTAATGGAGAACTCCAGATGACCTCCAGTGATCTAGGGGGAAAGATATACCACCTCTTCAGGCGCTATTCAACCTGAGTCCTCATCCATTCTTAGAAAACAGGGATCCATTGAATGAATAAGTAATTACTGACAGTTGGCAGGTAAGACATGTAAGTTCCTTACACAACACCCAATACTCTGAGCAGGGATGGACAATGCAGAAAACTGAGTTAATTACACTGTCAGCTGGACACCTGGACTCTGCAGACCTCACAAAAGAAAAAAGGAAAGACAGCCAGGATTGGCAGGCTGCTCTGAGGCCCACGTCGGAATGGACGGGAGGGCTGGCCAGTTAATCTGTGCTTCGTATTCTACAGATGACTTCCTCATGTCGAAAATCATTCAAATCTGAAAACAAAAATCCCTCTCCAATCCAAAATAACAGCCACCGAACAATGGAAAAGGACAAGCACGTCATTAAATCTCTCGTGATGCAAGGCTGTTGAGCTGGATTCCCAATGACTTGGGCTACCTGATGGGTTACGGATGCTGTGTTCAAGTGTCTTCTGAATTCACATTCTAGCTAATAAATCACAGTACGTTCACTTGTCCTATTCAAGCTGCATTCTACCTTACCAGGTCTGAATAATTTGTATAAAATTGATTGCTACAGTTCTCACTAGAAGCTCTAATTGCATTCCTGGTATAACTTAAAATGATAACCTTATCTTAATTAGTAGCATGATGCAGAAATGCTTTTGAAAGCCTTCGAGAATTAACCTGCATTTTTAAACAGAAGCCCTGGGGCTTAAAAAAAAAAAAGATTCCCGTTGAATACATGAGCCAATGTTAATTTATCAAAACTACAAAAGAAAATAATCACAGAGCAAGAGAGATGAGGCAACGCACCTAACGCCGCCTCTGATCAAGCACTTTGCATTTCTCCTCATAGAAGCGGACGGGGTGATTCCAATGTTTAGACTTGCACATATCTCCTGATTATTGGCACCTACAAAGACACTCTCTCCTGTTTTTCCGAAGACATCACTACCCACAAGAACTGGAACCTGACAATGGTGGGAATGAGCAGACGATCAGAAAGGAGGGGATGTATTCTTTTGTGGGAATGAATTCCCATATAGATCACTTCCAGTACTCCCACAGGGTCTACACCGGCTTCTCCCTCAGTCAATCTGAGCTCAAGTAATCCTGGCCCTCTCCATCCATCCCAAGCCTTCTAACACCCCTTTTTAGCTTGCCTATGTTGAGAATGTCTAAAGAAACCTCCAAAGCATGGAAGTTCTGTGTGGAAGGGGTTGTGCTCTTGTGTGGACGTTTTCCACGTTATGGCTCTGATGAAGAGACGGACATTGGCTGGCCAGTGATAATCATTCGCTAGCGGAGAACAGCAGAGGTGAACATTTCAAACAGTCACCTTAAACTATCATGGCAAAAGGAAACACTGCAAGTCATGACTGTGAACACCCGAGGCCAGTGGTAGCCGTTTTCTAGTAAAACACTTGCAGATGGAGGGGTCTTCTACTGAACGCCATGAAGACTAGTGTGTTTCCTCAAATGCCCACCCCCCAAAATACCGGGCACACTTTTTAATCATCCAAAACTATAGCCATAGCCCCCGCCTCTCACGGCTCCCACAAACATGCTACACACGCAGATGCTATTTTCAGAGGACTGCTCTCCAGGGCTTGGCCTCTGACGCCTGTGGTTTCTTCCTATGAGCCGATGCCACTCAAGGAGTAACTGCCTTCCTGTAATGCCACCTGACATTTCCTTATTTGAAAATAAATATTGTTCAGAAATAAAATAAGGTGCCCAGCAGTGGCACACGGGTAAAACACAATGCTGTAATACAGACGCACGCGAGAAGGTTCTGTGTTCATGTCTGGAGACCTCCCTGAGTACTGGGCTTGGTCCATGACCCCAACTGGCTGACACAGGAGTGGATTGAGGCATTGAGACCCTCTTGGAGATGCTGTCTCTCTTCTTCTTTTTCTCTTACTCATGCAAATAATAAATGAACTTAAAGTAAAACAAATATTTTCTCCTTACTGGAAGTTAAAGAACAGTTTCATCTAGATGTTAAGGGGTTAGAGTTACTAGATGATGTTAGAGCATGGAATTACCATTAGAAGTACATAAAACTGCTAGAAAGCAATAAAATTTAAACACCTCTAATGCTTTATTGTGGAAGGCTGAAGTTCCACCTAGCTTCATGGGTAAGCATGGAATATAGTAAAATTCAACAAGATAAGACAAGTGCACACTAATATTCAAAATCCATGTTATTTTTACAGTTGCCAGTGTCCTTATCAATAGCATTAAAACGCTATTCTTAAATATTTTCTGCATACAAAGAGCTATGCATGTGACTGATATGGAAGTAAACTGTTCTTATGAGATAGCTAAGCAAGGCTCTAATTTATGTTAAGCTTTTCAGTGATAAGATATGGCATTTCAGAGAAGTATTAGCATGTGTAGTGTATATAGGTATATATTTACATAAGCAAATTATCTATACCTTATAAGTCCTATAAATGTGTGTATTACTGAGCATATTTCCTCATTCTCAAACTGTATTCCTTAGCCTTAAGTAAGGAGATTAAAGAATAAACATACATTAACACTGTAAAAATTCAGCCTGAAAAAGACCCTGTGTAAGAGATATTGTAATCAACAGCTATTTCAAATGGAGTGACCCCGAATCTGCTTTAATAAGACTGATCTGAAGAAGGAAAATCCTTACAGTTTACCTTGGTTTTGGTTTCACTGGTGACAGCCACATACTCCTAGCATCTTCAGGTTTCAGATCCTGTCTTTTTACCACTGCAGTTATGGCCTTGTTGACCACGTTCATGTGCTCCAGAGAGAGTGCATGGGAATCGTCAACGATTCTGAGACCGTCTACATAACACTGCTGCTAATTCCAGTTCCTTCCTGGGCACAGCCACCATAACCTCTGCTGTGATCCTAACAAGGATTCTTCAAGCTCCTTATAAATGCATTAATCACCCCTCTGAAAGTCACCGCTTGCTTTTAACGAAGATAATGTATGTTACCGGTATTACACCATTGCATGCAGAATCATTAGAGAGAGACCAGAATTCATGATTAAGCCGGTGGACAGCAGGGCAGTATTTTAACCAGAAAAAGGGCAATCTGCAGGGAGAGTGGCCAGAGCCGAGGACCCATTAAAGACTTATAATTAGCATCAATCAAGGTGACACTACTGTTGACATCTTTATTAGTTTAAATACACTAATCAAATACTTCGGCATTCAGATGCAAAGACTGATGGGCGGCTAGACACAGAACCTCCCTGAGGAGAACAAGTGAGAATGATCTGTATAAAAGGCAACGGGAAAGGAGGGTTGTCAGTCAAGTGGATCCCAACACACAGATCCCAAATAGAGGAACTCCGGTGGACCCACTGGGTTGTCAGGGCCCTCACACAGACGCGTCACCACCAAACATTCCTCCGAAGAGAACATGTGCTTGTCCCCTCTCTGCAAGCCACTGGGCTTGATTAATCTGGGCGAACAAAGATCCCCGGGGAATGTAAGCTTCAGGGTACTCTATCCTGCAGATAAAGGGCTGTGCCTGCCCACGTACTCACTCTCTAGCCCTCTTCTTCCACGCGCACGGGAAACATTGCAGGGCCCGCCTGAAGGGGGGGTTATTTGCATAACGACAATAGGGCTGCCAAGACTACCTAGTTGCATCAGTGCTGATTTCACCCCACACAGGCTCTGAAATATGCTGTTGTTATTACTGCTCATATTCATATTTCAGTCTTAATGAACGAGAAGCCGCTCAGCCTTCCTGCCACCCCGTGAGTCCATATGGCAGTAATACCTTAATGACTGTCATTTTTTTACAAAGACGCTCTACTCCAAACAGTATCTGGCTGTTTCAGTGTTCACAAACTGAATTTTTGAGGTTAACGGTGCAGACCAGAAAGAAGAGAATGTAAAATGCTTTTCAAATACAGAATCTGTCTTGGACTTGAGTTGGAACAATGGAGGAAGATCTGGCAAGAAATCTCCCCAGGGTATCACTGGGTCTTTGCCAAATGAGATTATTACAACAAAGACTCTCATTATGAAGGTGAAGAGCCCCAACAACCATTTGGCGCCAAAGTTCTACCTTATTTATAGGTTCCTTAATTGGTGTACCCATCAATAACACATTTTAAAATATGTGACATTTTCTCTGAATTAGACACCTGCCTCTTAAAAACTTTAAAAAAGAAATCAAGGCTCATGTGTGTCCATCAAAAACTGGACAGAGTCAAAGGAAATTCCTATTGCTTCTTAGCACTGAAGAAAGGGCCGAGGAGAGGGGAGTGACAGCTGAAACAAGTGGAAGGAACAAATTACTCAAAGTACCACGTCCACAGCTTACCGAAAAAGTAGCAGCTAACGCAAACCAGTTCTATTTCTCATTCTGTGGTTAAGGAGAGATTGTCCAATATAGCTTGATAGCTTTGCAGAGGGAGAGTCAAGGAAAGAAAAATGTTGCAATTGGACTATTAAGCCACTAATTTAAGCCAATGTTTACAAATCGCTCCTTTTCAAACATTATGCTGCAATTTCCAAAAGGTTCTGGTACTCTGAACTTCTCTCATGTGATAACAGCACATTCTTTTCATTCTTAAAAAAATATTGGTTCATTTTTTCTGAATAGATTTGTATGCTTTTCCAAATTCTTTTCTGTGTTGCCTCAACTGGTTGAGGTAGAAACAATTTCTTTTTTCCATGTTAGAGATGAGATAATTAACTAAGAGAAATCAACAGGCCTCCAGCAGGTGTGTCTTCTGCTGACTCAACACTTTCTCCCCTCCACTGTCCTGACCCTGAGTTCCTTTCAAATGTTCCACAGTTCTACTAGTTAAGCCAGAAACCACAAATTACAGATGATGGTTACCTACAGACACTTTTTTAAAGAGAGATTTTTGCTCCAGGGTGTATGTGTTCACCAAAGAGACAGAGAAAGACAGAGAGACAAAAAGCGAGTAATCACACGTCTCCCCCCTCCCCAGGGAAAGGCCACACCACAATCCCTTCTTCTCCATTCTCCTCTCGGGATTTTGGGCATGCATGCATATGTGCCTGGTGTGAGTTTTAAGTCACCAGGTCCAGGACTCAAACCATAGTTGACTACATGGGAGACCAGCGACATAACCATTAATCCATCTGCTGGTCCCAACAAATTTGAAGGATCGCTCTTACCAAGAGAAAGCTCTTCATAAAGAACCAGTAAGACGCAAATTAAATACCAGAGAATCCCAGTCCAAATGTCAATTTGCTTTGTTCAGAGAGCGGTCATTGTGTATTGCAGATCGAGGTTCTGTTTTCCACTGGTTGGAGTCATTCGATCCTCACTGAGGCTGGAGGGATGGGGAAGGTTGTGCGGTACTGCAGGGGGCTGACCACTTTGGGAAAAACTACCAGTCAGACATGAAGTGCGGGCTAGTGCTGAGCTAGGTATGGGCTCATTGCTATCAGAGACCTTTATGCCGAATCTTTCACAAAGGAGCTTGGAGTACACCTGGCTCTAGGGCTAGGACATGACACAAGAAAGGGACAATCATTTCCCCATCAGGGGACATACTTTTGCCAAGATTTGCAGAGATGTGTACCTAACACTTCCAAAGAGACAGGAGTGACAGAACGCACATTGGTAAGCATGACACTGCAGATCCAGATGCAGAAATGTCTGATGCTTGGCAAACTCTCTTTCCCACTCTACCTAAATAGCTCCAAGCTTATTGTTCTGTGTTTTCTAGTTAGTATCATTTTTCATATCAAAATAGAGGAGGAAAAAAGGGATCATATTGGGGGAGCTAGGTGGAAGAGGGAGACCCAAACTGTAACTGCATGTAACATACATGATAGATAAGGAGGAACAGAACTTTCATCTAATATAATCGAGGCAGCAGTAGGCTCATTGCAAGTATCCCACTAACTTCTTACTACATTCTTTTCCCAGTGTACATGTTGTTCCTCACCACCCCCTGCACTGTCCCGCACCACGATCACTCAAGTTACAGAACTTCAGTCCTGGGTTGACCATATAATACCATCCATGCGAATTAGATGAAGGTTTTTCAATTTTTTTAATCCAGGTAGGGATCGTTTTCATTATATTTATATGCTGCACAATGGAGTCATTATCAGGAGGAAAGATGAGCTGTGGATATGAAGGACGTTGAGTTAATTAACAAATAATAAAGAAAACTGATAAATCAAATGAGCTTCTTCTCAGTAGAAATGTTCACCTCGCCCCATCTAGCAAGAAATATTCCAGCAAGTCATTTAAAACTGGACACCTGTGGGGCTGTCATTTTCCTACAGGGATGGATATGAAGATTTCACTTCTTCAACTTGACCATTTTTTTTAATTTCTTGTAATTATCAGATAATGGCCATTTTAAAGTGTGTAACAAAGAAGCTCACTATTGTAGACACGAAGACACGTTCATCTCACACCCTTTTATCAGTGGTGACCAGAAGAGATAGGCTAAAAAAATTCTGCTTGGGTGTGAAGACTAAAAATATGAATGTAAGAAGAATTCCAGGGCCAGACTCATAGCTTGGTGGTTAAGGCAGCTGGATCCCACATGGACGACCATGGTTGGAAACCTGCACATGGGGCGTAAGTGCACTAGTGCTCAAAACCCAACAGGATGGAAAAATCGAGAAGGGACTGCAGAATGACGACACTGCCCTGCAGCCACACTTCCCTCCACCCCGTCTCTCATCTCTCTGGAGCATGTACACACCCTCTGCCGATATGAAAAAAGAAATAAGGTAATTCTAAGAGAATCGGGACCAGCAGTTAGTGTGATGGCTATGTCGCTGGACTCCCATGTAGTCAACTGCGATTCAAGTCCTGGACCCCGTGGCTTAAACTCACTCCGGGCGCATGTGTGTGTGTGTGTGCCTGAGATCCTGAGGAGAATGGAGGAGAAGGGACTGCGGTGTGGTCATCCCCCCTGGGAGGTGATTTCTCGCTTTCTGTCTCTCTGAATTTCATCTAACTTTAAAAATGCAAGTTATATAAAAGGGCCAAGGACTCTTAATATCCCACAGGAAATGGCTTCCACAGTAAGAGGAACCATATGTCTGGTGACGTGCCGTATGGTCCACTGAACTCCGAGGAAAGTGATAATGAAAACTCCTAAGTGCAGAGGAAAACCCTGCTTGGATGTGTAGCTTTCAAAATGAGTTATCCACAAACCCGGCTGGTTCCAAACATGTTAGCAATGAAAATTCCCATGGAAGAAAGTCTTTTCTGTGTATCTGCATCTACAGTCACCATGAGTTCAACAAATTCAGCTAGACTGGATGCTGCAAACGCAAAGCTTGCAACGGAAGGTAAATGCAGAAGGCAAACAGACCAGGGAGCGATCCTGACCACCAAATTCTCGTCTCCCTCCTAATGAGAAGACTGCCTACCGGCAAGATCTGGGATGCACACATGTCACCTGCACTCGTGCTCCTAGAATGGACCCACTGAAGCAGAGCAAAGATGCACATCCCTCAGGGCTCCAGGGCAAAAGGACAAGCCATGAATTCATGGATGTTAGAGACAAATGAACAGCCAGAGAAACGGGGTGCCTCCACTACTTGGTACAAAGCTCTTACGTGGTTTTGCAGCCGTCTTACACAATACTGTGGTCTCTGTGCTGTGTGTGTGTGTGTGTGTGTGTGTGTGTGTGTTCTGTCTGTCATATGGCCGGCTACTATACATCAAAGAAGAAAGGATCGTTTCTAATTTAATAGTGACACAAATCCTTTGGGACCCATCCACGACTGACATCGACATAGGGTACCGACCTTGGACTGATAAAGCACTGACCCGCTTTTGTTCTCTGCATTTTCCCGGGATGTGAAATGATCGGGATGAGTTTTCTCCACGGGCCGTGGTTTGTGCTTTGCCTTGATTTCCTCATCAGCGATCCCCTGGCCAGATCCTTCCAGGAAGATTTCAACCACACAAACCAGATTGAATCAAGGGCATGCGAGGGAACGAGAGTATTTTCATGTAAACACGTCCTGATTTCCAGTACTGTTTCTTTAAGTAAAAAAAAAAAATGTGCGAGAAGGTCTAACAATTAACCATACCCAGACCCTTACGAACAGGGCTCACATGTGGTTTCCGAGGGAGACAAAACGAAGCCCCGTTTAACACTGGGGCGTTCTGGAGCATGGAAACAGGACCTGGCTGTGAGCTGTTCTCGCCTCTCTCTCTCCTCAGCTACCTGCTTCTGAATACGCCTTCAGTTTCCTCACCTGCAACATGAGCGTTTACTGACACTCCTTTACTGTGTCACGGGCAGGCACTGACAAGGGGTGCATGGGAATGCATTCTGTACATGGGAACACGTTATACACACATACATCATACATGAGACCATGCCACACATGTAAGTCAGAAACGGGGAGGAAGGCAGGCCGGTGTGGGTGATGTGAAATTTGTTTATTATAACACAGATGTACAAAGCATCTATTTTTTAAAAATTGTCTTTCTCATCACACAACCAATTTTGAATTGCTCAAGAGTCTCCATTCTCACTTGGGGGTTAAAATGCAAAACACAAGGACAACGTCAGGTAAGCCTGCTCCTTTGTTACAACTTAGGTCCTTCAGAAAATGGGCGACTTGGAGTAAAGTTCATCTTTTCAGGTTGTCTCGTTTCTCGCCGCTGTCCCAGTGGTTGACCTCCTGGGGCCCGGGGAAGGCAGAGCTGGCCCTGCTGGTCACCGGCCCTGGTCTCTACCTCACTGCACCTGTTTGTGAACTTGCTGGGAGGGTCCTCGCACACAGGCACTGTGCAATGACTGCTCCTGGCCATCCCCCCAATCCAACAGACTCCTCATCTTAGCTCATACTGATGTGCAGAGACTGGACCACGTCCCCTGTGGGGACGCCGGCTTAGCAAGAGGCACCCCGTAGTCCCTGCCATAGAGTTCCCATGCTTTGCACTCCCGGGACCCTGCAAGGTGTGCTGACCTACACGGACCCTCCACTCATCTGCTGTCCCACCAGAGCTGCTGGCTCGCTTCTGAGACATGAGGCAGGGAGAACAGGTAAGGAGACGATTTTTTCAACAGGGTACTTTTCAGTTCCAGCGTCCATGCCACGGTGGCTTTGGTATGCTCGAACGGCACTTCCCTAGGACTCTGGGCAGAGCAGGCACAAACTTCTTCCCTTACTTCTCTCCTCAGACTTCTGAAATATGTTGCTGTTGTTTTCTTAAAATCCTCATACACCGTTAAACCATTTGCTATTTTCTTCATGCGACTAGCATTTATTCAGCATGTCCAATATAACCAACACTGCATTGAGCATAGAAACCTAGGGGTCAGCCTTTGGTGTGGTGAGTACCAAGGTCTGGTAGCTTGAAAGTCATGCCGGGCGCATGTGTGTGTGTGCCCAAAATCCCAGGAGGAGAATGGAGAAGGGACTGCAGCATGGCCATTCTCCCGGGGTGGAGGGTGATTTCTCACTTTTCTTCTCTCTATCTCTGTTTCTCTCCAGTGAGCACATGTGCCCATGGCATAAATCTTTTAAAAAAGAATTGGAAATCTAGAAAGAGAATCACCCCTGCTCTTAATTAAATGACAATGCAGTGGGGGAGAAAGCTGGCTGTCATGGTCACATGCCTAGGTAAGCTCAGTGTGGTCTGATTTTAAGTATCGGGGCTTTCAGAGTCTCCCAACTACTTTTTTTCATGCCTCAAATGGTTACTAGGATTACACAGTAATTCTACAGGCAGAAGTTCCATTACACATGTTGGCATGTGAGAAATCACACAGACAGCTGAAAATGCTTGTCTCAAATCTGTGAATCCTAAAGGGGAAGGGAGGAATGTGGTGTCTACGGCAGTGGGGAGCACTGCAAATGTCGCTTTCCAGCAAACGCCATGCACTGCAACTGCCTCTCTGTGAGACTGCCAGAGCTGGCCTCATTCTGCACCCACGGCAGCGGCTGAGAGAGCGTGGTCACATCTGCACTGACCTGCAATCCCAGGAGGAGAATGGAGAAGGGACTGCAGCATGGCCATTCTCCCGGGGTGGAGGGTGATTTCTCACTTTTCTTCTCTCTATCTCTGTTTCTCTCCAGTGAGCACATGTGCCCATGGCATAAATCTTTTAAAAAAGAATTGGAAATCTAGAAAGAGAATCACCCCTGCTCTTAATTAAATGACAATGCAGTGGGGGAGAAAGCTGGCTGTCATGGTCACATGCCTAGGTAAGCTCAGTGTGGTCTGATTTTAAGTATCGGGGCTTTCAGAGTCTCCCAACTACTTTTTTTCATGCCTCAAATGGTTACTAGGATTACACAGTAATTCTACAGGCAGAAGTTCCATTACACATGTTGGCATGTGAGAAATCACACAGACAGCTGAAAATGCTTGTCTCAAATCTGTGAATCCTAAAGGGGAAGGGAGGAATGTGGTGTCTACGGCAGTGGGGAGCACTGCAAATGTCGCTTTCCAGCAAACGCCATGCACTGCAACTGCCTCTCTGTGAGACTGCCAGAGCTGGCCTCATTCTGCACCCACGGCAGCGGCTGAGAGAGCGTGGTCACATCTGCACTGACCTGCAGCGTCCCTGACCCCTGGAACCAAGTTACCCAGCATGAGAAGGCACCCAACTACATGGTACTTCAACTGGTCTGTGCTCCATGGCTTTTAACCACCAGGTACACATTCTCCACAGCGGGCTTTCCTTTTTCACTCAACATGCACACACGCGGCATTAAAAATAAATCGGGTGGGGACCAGCAGATGGCACAATGGTTACAATGCTGGACACCCATATTGACCACAGTTCGAGTCCCAGACCCGGTGGTTTAAAACTCATGCTGGGCACATGTATGTGTGTGCCCCAAAGTCCAAGAGAATGGAGAAGAAGGGATTGTGGCATAGCCATCCTCCCTGGGAGTGATTTTTCACTTTCTATCTCTCTGCCTCTTCATCTGTCTGGCAAGTACACGCACCCTACAGCAAAAATCTCTCAAAAAAATGGTGAATTTCATTATGACATTTTCCAGGGATCTGAGAAGAGATCCAGGGAGAGACCCTGAAGAGGTATGTTGCAACTCTGAGCTCATGCTCATGTGCCTGGTTGTGTGACAGTTTTAGGAGAATAATGCAAAAAAAAAAAAAAAAACACATTGCTGATAAGCTACAGAGTGGCAGATATTGAAATGGCAAATGTAGTGAAGGGAAGAAGTCACATAAACATGTCCAATTCTGTTCTCCCACATGCTGACACTCCAACCTTAATGTCCTTGGTTAGAAATGGTCTTTAGGGACCAGCAGTTGGTGTCATGGCTATGTTGCTGAACTCCCATGTAGTTGACCGCAGTTCGAGTCCCAGACCCAGTGGCTTAAATTCACACCGGGTGCGTGTGCGTGCATGCTCAAGATCCCGAGAGGAGAATGGAGGAGAAGGAATTGCAGTGTGGCCATCCCCCCTCGGGGGTGATTTCTTGCTTTCTGTCTCTCTGTCTCTCTATTTCTGGCGAGTGCACATGCCCTATAGCAGAAACCTCTCCAAAAAAAAAAAAAAAAAGAAATGGTCTTTAGGGACCAACTGCAGTGATGCTGATGATGGGCATGCTGCTGCACCCCGCTGAAGCCACAAGGGCCCCGGGTTCTAGTCTGAAGGCCAGCCTGAGCACACCAGGTGTGACTGTGGTCTTGGCCAGCTACAGGGTTGAGGGGAGGACCAGAGCATAGACCAATTTAAAAGTCTCTCTTGGGGCCAGCAGATGACATAATGCTATGTCACTGGATCCGCACACAGCCGACTGCAGTTCGAGTCCCAGACATGGTGGCTTGAAACTCACATTGGGTGTGTGTGTATGCGTGCCCAAGATTCTGGAAGAAGGACGGAAGAGAAGGGATTGTGGTGTGGCCATCCCTGGTGGGGGTGATTTCTCACTTATCCTCTCACTGTCTCTGTCTGTCTCTCTTTCTCTCTCATCAGTGAGTGTATGCACCCTAAGGCAAAAACCTCTTTAAAAAAAAAAAAACCCAAAAAACAAAACAAAAAACTCTCCCTGTCTCACTCTTGCTCTCATGAAGGCAATAAATAAACATTTGAAAAAGTGGACCTTACTAGGCTGCTGCGTCCCTTAAACTCTTAATTCCAGTTTAACAGTGCATTTATTCCCTATACCAAATAATCTTAACTATTTTAGAAAATAGTTTTATTTAAAGAAAATCAAAACCCATATCCATTTTTCCTTGTGAGTAGGGGGAGTGTTTACATATTCCACATGGAATTAGATATACTCACGTATTTCTAATTAGTTTGCATGCTAATGTAAACATGAAAAAATATTATATGGAAATTACAAGTTGAAGAACTACCAAAAACATTCAAAGGCAAAGAACAGATCTGCTTGAAAATGGGATCTGCCATCTTGCTTATTCATGTGTAAACGCCCAATATGTTCGAGGCTTTGACATCTCTATTCATTTTGGGGTTTGGATCAGCTCAAAATATATGACCTTTAATTGTGTGATTGATTCGTCAAAGATTCTGAAATCTCTTACATGGGAGGCTACTGTCATGCAAATATAAATATTGTCATAGTTTCTCAGTTAAAGTGATGACTTGTTCCAAAGAATTGAGATTCTCGAAATAAAGAGTTTGTGTGTGTTAACTGGCTTACCCGTTCAGTCATTCATACATAGAACTGTATTTTCCAAAGAAGATCATATTTGTAATCTGCCTTTTTTTTTTGGTAGCTGTCAAGTGCATTCTATAATGCTCTAACATTCTAGTGGATGAAGGCACAGAGAAATCCATTCTCTCATTCATATGCTATTGGTACAATCAGATCTCTCAGGGCAAAAATCTCAGCAGAAAGAAAGACACCCAGTGGGTTTAATGGCATAAGTTCCAAGCCTTTCCTCCAGGTTTCCGTGCCCTCCAGCATAAATTGGCTTTTGCATCTGGCAAACATATGCAGAAAACTAGGCCAAATATGGCTGATAAATTGGGCCAAGTTCTTCCATGTGATCCACTCTGACAGCCAACCTGGAGTTCCCAATGTCAATTCAATTTCCAAATGAAAACTTTGCTTCTCCTGTTAATAGGTGTTACTACTTTCAGATACAGGTATACATAGATATTTGGAGTGAAAAACAATGCATTTGAAAAACTAACAAATGCACAGCACTTGTGTCAAAAGAGAAAGTGTTCAGAAGAAGACAGATGTTATGGAAATGGACACAAAGATACAATCTCACCCACCCCACACACTCAAGGGCTTAGAAGCATGAGGGAAGGATGTTTCTTGGACTTCTGCCAGATGTAAGGCCTTCCACACTGACCAGAGTAATTGGCCATCATGACTAGAACTCTCAGGTCAGCTGACATGTCATGGTTGTAGTTGAAATTTCCAGAGTCCTAGAGGGTCTACTACTTATCACACAAGATTAAAACAGCCATAGGCTTTAAAATGTTGATAATAAACTTGAATAAATGTATACTCTACTTCTGCACATTTGACAGGTTGAGGCCACTATTATACCAGGCAATGGTGATAAAGACATAAAAGTTTAGATAGCTCTTTCCTTCCAAGCTATTCCCATAACAATAGAAACCATAAAACCTTGGGACCAGCAGTTGGCGTAACGGCTATGTCGCTGGACTCCCATGTAGTCAACTATGGTTGGAGTCCTGGATCCGGTGGCTTAAACTCATGCTGGGTGCCTGTGCATGCTTGGCCAAGATCCCAAGAGGAGAATGGAGGAGAAGGGATTGCGGCATGGCTATCCCCTCTGGGAGGTGATTTCTCACTTTCCATCTCTCTGTCTCTCTGGCGAGTGCATGTGCCCTATAGCAAAATCCTCTCAAAAAAACAAAACAAAACAAAACAAAACAAAACAAAACAAAACAAAACCTATGCAAACAAAACAAAACAAAACAAAACAAAACAAAACAAAACAAAACAAAACAAAACAAAACAAAACCTATGCGTGGTTTAAGTTTCAACCTGGTTCTTTAGGCTCACTTTTTCAAATGATTTTCTATTATGTCAGGTGAGGTGGAGTGATTGAGTTCCTGTGTTTGGTGCACGCAGCTCCGTCAGAGTGACAGCTGTTTACTGCAGCATTACCAGAAAGCTGCAATTCGACACAGTGCTTATCAACACACACCAGCAAAGATGAAGGAGCTTCCTCTTGGCTACCTCCTTCAAAAATTATACACAGAAGCATCTTTGTGAGATTAATAAAAGGGACTTCAAAAAGTTTGCACACATGCATACACACACACACACACACACACACACATAAAGTATACATTTATTTGGGTACAAAATAATTTTGAAATCTATGCATAACTTTTACATAATGTGGGTTTTCATGAACTTTGTGAAGACCTTTCATATATGTGTCTTTACCTACTACTGATAAGTTTTTGTTTATTCATTCATTCATTTGTTCATGTGCTCTAGGGTATGTGCACTTGCTGGAGACAGAGACTAGCAAAAAAAACTAAACAAAACAAAACAAAACAAAACAAAACAAAACAAAACAAAACCTATGCGTGGTTTAAGTTTCAACCTGGTTCTTTAGGCTCACTTTTTCAAATGATTTTCTATTATGTCAGGTGAGGTGGAGTGATTGAGTTCCTGTGTTTGGTGCACGCAGCTCCGTCAGAGTGACAGCTGTTTACTGCAGCATTACCAGAAAGCTGCAATTCGACACAGTGCTTATCAACACACACCAGCAAAGATGAAGGAGCTTCCTCTTGGCTACCTCCTTCAAAAATTATACACAGAAGCATCTTTGTGAGATTAATAAAAGGGACTTCAAAAAGTTTGCACACATGCATACACACACACACACACACACACACACATAAAGTATACATTTATTTGGGTACAAAATAATTTTGAAATCTATGCATAACTTTTACATAATGTGGGTTTTCATGAACTTTGTGAAGACCTTTCATATATGTGTCTTTACCTACTACTGATAAGTTTTTGTTTATTCATTCATTCATTTGTTCATGTGCTCTAGGGTATGTGCACTTGCTGGAGACAGAGACAGAGAGATACCCCTCATGGGAGATGATCATGCCACATCCCTTCTCCATTCTCCTCTCAGGATTTTAGGTACACGCACACATGCACCCGGCATGTTTTACAAACCACCAGGTCCAGGACTCAAACCCGAGTCAGTCTTGTGGGATTTAGCCACCTTAACCACCACTCCCTATCTTTTCCAGGTGATCTCTTGCACCGGTGAGGCAGAGCCTGCAAATGAGGGCACCTCCCTGCAAGGTATCTTCAGTCTTCAGCACTTTGCTTCCTGGGTAGCCACACTCAGCCTTTCTCATTTGCTCAACATTTCAGTGGAATTCCTACCAGTGCCCTTGGACATCGGTCTAGGCCAGCACAGGCTGCCATCCCACCCCTCCTTAAAGGCATCTGCTCTTCCTTAATTTTATATAGGTAACTTTTTGTCCTGAGACCTCAGTCTCCTCATGGGTTCAAGAAAAGCTGCGTATTTGCAAATTTTCTACCACTTTGTTTTTGTCGTTTTGGGTGGTAACATTGTCTTTTCATCTTTTTATGCTCTGAAGGGAAGCCCAAAATGGTGATTTTTCAACCTAGTCCCCAAAGCACTTCAACGGATAAGGAATGTCTAGAGCCAGAAATGCCAGAACTGACCATTATTGGGAGCGTGAGGAATGAGTTTTCCCCACACATCAATCGCATCATACACAAACATGTATCCTAGGGGCCAGCCCCATAGCCTAATGGTTAAGGAATCTGGATCTCACATGGCCGACCATGGTTAAAATCCAGTCCCAGCAGCTTGAAAAACATACCAGGTATGAATGAATGCTCCTCTTCCCACTGGCATGGAGAAATGGAGTGGGGACGGCGACGTGACCATGCCACACTGGGGGTGAATTCTCTCTCTCTCCCTTCTGTCTCTCTGGTGTGTGTACACTGTGCCCTCTAAAATTTAAAAAAAGTATCCAAGATTATCCTAGCACTAAGCCTAAAAACACCACCATACATTTTATGGAGGATATATGACATGGCACCTTTGTGATCGTAGTGAAAACAAAAATATCTTAGACAATATAAGCAAAGATCATCAATAAAAGAAAAAAATTATAAAATGGGCTTCATTAAAGTTAAAACTTTTGCTCTTTGAAAGAACCATTAGGAAAACAAGTAATTAATGCAAAGATTAAGAGGAAATAGTCACAATACATATACTGGACAAAGGACTTCTATTAATCTCCTACAATTCCATAATAAAAAAAAAAAACCAGCTCCATTTAAAATACGGGCAGCAGATATAAATAGGCACTTCACAAAGAAACATATATGAATAGCCAATAAAGCACGTGAGTGTTCATCATCGTTAGTCATTATGGAAATGCAAATCAAAACCACATTAGATACTCACTCAAAATGCTAAAATTTGACAGACTGACAACATCCAATGTTGATGACGATGTGGAAATAAAACAGAATTCCTTTAAACTGGTGGTGGTCATGTAACATGGTATAACCTTTTAGAAGCTGGCATGAAGATTCTTAGAAAATTAAAAAACTTTTGGGCCAGCAAGTGGCTTGGTGACTAAGGTAGCTAGATCCCACAAGGGTGACTATGTGGTTCAAGTACAGGCTTGGAAGCTTGGAGAACATGTCAGGTCCATGAGCAGGTATGCTCAAAATCCTGAGAGGAGAATGGAGGAGGAGGCATTATGGTATGGCTATCCTGCCTGGGGGTGCTTTCTCACTTTCCTTCTCTTTCTCTCTCTCACTGTTTCTCTCCAGATTAAAAAGAAATAATAAAACCAGTTAAGAAATTGTGGTATTTAACCAAGAGAAATGAAAGCACATATACATACAAATCTGATAGAGAAATGTTCCCAACAGCTTTAGTTACAACGCCAAACACTGGCAGCAACTCCTATGTCCAAGACTGGGACAGGAGATGAACAAGTTGTGGTTTACCCAGACAACAGAACACCATAGAAGAAATGATCGCAAAAGAGCAACAACCCAGATGAACATGAAAACCTTGAGAGAAGCCAAAAGGACCCGGCCACACACGAGTGCACAGCGTGTGACCACACTTGCACAAGTCCCCAAGCAGGTCAAACTAATTTATAGAGAAAGAACCAGGACACCAGTTGCCCTTGGGGGTCAGTGACGACAGGACTCAGGGATTAAAGGCAACATTTCTAATGACGGAGATGTTCTATGAGTCGATAAGGATGCAGCTTACATTTATGCGAACCATCAAACTGTACACTTAACACCGGTGCAATTCAGAACGTGTAAGTCTGCAAATTACACCTCACTGACAGAGGCGAATGTGCAAACGACATCCGCATGCACACGCGTATCAGAGAGGAGCTCTCTCTGCGCACTCTCCGTGAGCTGGCACTTCCTTCCCCCTTCCTCTGTGGCGCATTCGCCTGCGTCAGTCTTCATAACGCTGACTGACAGCTGACATGTTAGTCTGTCTATTTATTGCCAGCATTGTCTATTCGAGTGCAAACTTCTTGAAGGTAAAGAGTTGTTTTTTTTTTTAATTGACCATTACATCCCCCATGGTAATGACTATGAGTAAAAGACGATGATTAATCTCGCTGGATGCCAAGCTTTGATTTATTTTTTGTTCTTTCAGTTAAGGTTCTTCTCTGCTTGCCTAATTGGGAGGAGGTGGGTTAAAAATCGTGAGAGATAAAGCACGGATAATAATCCATAAGCTTTAAAGGTGATTAAACACAAGAAGGTGGCTGTTTGCGGAAGATATTCAGTGTAGGACAACTTAAAGTCTCCCGCAGAGCTGGCCACAGTGGCTGGAACCTTTATTCTCTGAGCTGCTTCCCCAAAGCCAGAACAGGACTGGAGGGGGCGCAGAGCAGACAGGCAAGAACATCTGACTAGCCAAGTCACAGGGATGGCTCTACCTCCTCAAGTTCATGACTTTCCCTTAACTCCATGGCTAATGGGAATTCATTATCAGACAGCTTTCTGGGATTAGAGTGTCCGGGCAGTATTAGTCAGATGGAGAAATTCACATGAGGCTCTGTTCAAGCATTTACAGATTTAGAACTAATTAGATCCTGTCCACAGCTCACCTGAAATCACGTTAGCAAGATCCATGTGAAAGTACATTCATAGCTGGCCTTTAGGCCATCCCGGGCAGCACTGTAACAGGATTTTTTTCCACTTCAAGATTCCTTTAAAAGGAGAGAATAAGTGTCTTGGGTTCAAGGAAGCTACAGGTAGAGTTCCAAGCTTCCATAATCAACGTAGCTTGTCGAGGTTTACACACCAATGGATAATTACACATAGAAACAGACAAGTGAGCACACATGTGCATATCTCATCCGAAAAGACAAGCATTTTTTTGAAAAAAATTTACATTTAATCACTTTATGTTTTTGCAACTTGTGATGCGGATTCTCAAAGCATAAATGCATTGCCTGCCTAGCAAGTCAAAGATATTACCGTACACAGGAATATTCTAATCTTGTTTTTGCTATTCTTTTATTCCCCCAAGTTAAAAAAAAAGTTAGATATATTAAATTTTAAAATAATAAAATTGAAAAGGTAAAAGAACACCTGATGGAAAATGGAATAAAATGTCTATTCATCTTTTAAAGAATTACTTATTTAATTGTATTTATTCATTCATTTAATTTGACCAGAGAGAGACAGAGAGAGAGAAAGTAAGAACGCAAGCCACCAGGTCTGGGGTTCAAACCGTGGTTGGCCATGTGGGCGTGTCCAGCACCTTAATGACCATGTCACCTGCTGGTCCCCAGTAAGATGTATATTCATCTTATAGTGCATTACTCAAGGTTTAGGTAAATAACTGGCTAGCACTCTGCTATAATCCAGATTTTCAAATACCTTGCAATGGTCAGTGCTGTACATACCTTAGTCAAATCGAAGTAATCTCTTGAACAAAGGCAAACCTACTCTGAGTACAGCCATACACGATTTGAAGCAGCGTAATTCCTTACACATATGGAGAAGCATCATCTCCCAGGAAGCCAGAAAGTGCTCAAACCTGAACGATGCCTATTAATCACTGCACAGTAACATCAGCATCTACCTGCTGTATGGACAGAAATACTATTCCCTTTCAAGACATGATGTTTCAGCTTCGTTCTGAGCACATGGAAGAAATGGAGTATTCTAAAGACCTCCTTTAACAGTGGGGATGAGTTAATGATGGCTCTCGTACAGAGGCGTGACCGTTTTCTATACATTTCATGGACGTTTATTTAGGGATTTGTGGTCACACATTCCTTACTAAACCCTGGCATTAGGAATCAAAGTTAGGGCTCAGCTGAGGAAATGCCCCGATAGGATCCCTGTGAAGCTCTAAGTCTGAAGAAACAAAATTAATAAGAAAAAACGCACACAAAGCTCAGCGTCTTCTCCAATCCATATTGCCTCTTATTCACGGACATTGCCAAGGCCTGCCCTCCTCGGATTTACCCACCCTCCTCTGCTTACTCCAATCTGGTTTCAAAATAAAAATGTTTTACAAGGCCTTTCCTCTTTCCTCTTGAAAAAGTAGCAGTCTCAAGAACTGTCTTCTGATGCCACAGCAGAAGCAGCCATAGTCCCCACATGTCAGTGGTCATCGCCTGTCTGTGTTATAACTGTGTAGAGCCTTCGTGGGCTGAGGACGGTGACAACCAGTCCAACAACTTCCACAAACGCAGCCCGAATCTGTGTGTGTCTACTTCTCACTGGCTTCCTCCTGTGAGTCTTTTTTATAGCACCAAGTTCTGGGATACTGAGTGATGTTTTAAAAATAAGTAACCTATATGACACTGGCATTTCACTCATTATGTAACTATGGCCTTGAGCATGAACTGACTCTAGGGTGTTGGGATCCTCACGTATGGAGGTAAGGAGGATATTTCCGACCAAGTCATTGTACAGACTCGCTAGGTGCCCCTCCCTCACTGTCCGTCATGAGCATCAGCCAGTCGGAGTGACATTAGTCACCATGACCAATGGCTGGCCCAGCACTGCATCAATTTAGACCTTGGTTGAGATGCCAAACACAGGGCTGGAGTCCGTAGCTGAGATGACAAACTGACAGCCTCTGACAGTTCGTGCCTGGGCCAAGATCCGAGCCACAAGGCAGGGCGAAACTCCCATCTGCTGTCCATCTGCCATCCTGCCCCTATCAAAACAGGTTACGCCACGAGTCACAGACAGATGGGCACCACAGAGATCTATTAGGGGAAAAAGAGGGAATCTGAGATGATTAGAATAATGACCTTTGATTCCACGTGGAAATCCCAGTAGTAATGAAAACCATGCATAATTTCAAGGTCTTTTAATTTTGTAAAACAGACAGTGTGTCTTGCCAACAATAAAAATAAATAACTGAAATGAAACTTTTATTCTATGCACTGAGTGTAGAGGGAATATGCCCTCGAAGAAAGGGTGAATTGAGAACACACGTGGGTATACATCCTTCGCTTCGAGTTGTTTTTCTCACTGACACATCAGCGCACTTCAGCAATGCTATTAAACGAATAAAACAGGAGACCGTGCTAAGTTCCTGGTGGTGCGCCTTTCAGCCAGCAGCCTACTCTACACAAACGGGAAACTAGGAGAAGTCAGCTCACGTACTACACAAAAGCCGTAAGACAAAAAGGGAATGGCAAACTCCCGAGCTAAAGGTAAGCGTGTTTGTTTCCATGGCAAAGCCAACGTTTGCAAGGCAAGTACACACCCCGCACAAACGGTGGGCATTAAGTTCGTTCCGTGTAGAACAGGCATGTGCTCCAATGTACAGGCAGAGTGCTACACGCGAGGGTTGGAAAGATGAGGGGGGCACACGCCCTTTGTCTCCAAGAACCTGACGGTCTCATGGGGAGATGGACACGTATGTTGCTTGATAGTCCGAGAGACAAATACCCCGGTGGAGACTGGATACAGAGCCATGTGACTGGTCCTCGAGGAATGAAATGGCCATGTAAGATGTTTGGATGATGAGAGAATGTCAAACTTGCAGTATGCTTTAATTTTTTTCTATGTTTTTAATAGATTTAAAAGGTTTCATTTTTCTTTACGGTTTTTATACAGGAATCAAATATGGATTGTGCATGTTTTGAAAAAGGAAGACTAATCTTTCAAAATTGTGCCCAATTCTTAGTGCGACTTTTACATCTTGGGACCATTTTTAAATAGTAAAATATCTGAAAAGTTGACATGAAACAGAACTCCAATAGACAAACTGCTGTATTAAAGTAATTTATAGCAAATTTAGCTAATATGAAAAAGGAGGTCATTCTCACAAAGACTGTATAAGAAAGTTCATAAGTGTTTTTGTTCATAATTCCTTAAAGTCAAGCTAAACATCCAGTATGAAAAAATAATGAAATTGGGGCTTACAGGTATAACTAACATGAAAAACACACAACACGTGAATAGACACAGGGTGAAACTCAAAAACTATGGGGAGTGATTCCATAAATATGAACTTTTTTTTTTCTTTTTTTGGGGGGGAGAGATTTTTTGCTATAGGGCGCGTGCGCTCACCAGACAGAGAGAGACAGAGAGACAGAAAGCGAGAAATCACCCCCCAGAGGGGATGGTCACGCCGCAATCCCTTCTCCTCCATTCTCCTCTCGGGATCTTGGGCACGCACACACACGCGCCTGGCGTGAGTTTTAAGCCACCGGGTCCGGGACGCGAACCGCGGTTGACTACTTGGGAGTCCAGCCACACAGCCATCACGCTAACTGCTGGTTTCCCCCATAAATATGAACTTTAAGAACAGGCAGCTCCTTTTTGCCTACACAAGTGGGATTACTTTTGGCTGGAGGACGGGTGATACAGAAAGGAAATGAAGAGACTGGGTGGTCACAACAGGAAGCGCGGCGTTCTAGGAGACTGACACGTGGGGAGGTTCCAGGTCATACCCAGATCCCTTTCTGCATCTGTCAGACACGGGCACAGCCGTGATCCAGAGGCGACTGGGGCTAGGGCAGACTAGGAGTGGAGCATGTGGTCAGGATGCCGTTGGCGGTGCGGTCTCTGCCTCTGTCTGTCTGTCTCTTTCACTCATGGAAGAAAAATTAACTTAAACATAAGAAGGAAAAGGGGTACAAAAGAAGTTTCATGATAATAAAAGTGTTTTATATCTTGACCTAGGTTATATATGTGAAAAGCCACTGGGCTTATATTAAGATTTGTACATTTTCTGAATGCAAATTATCTCAGTTTTAAAATGAAATATATATATATATACACACACATATGTGTGTGTGTGTGTGTGTATATGTATTTATGTGTATATGTATATATATTTAAATTTATTTAATTTTTAAAATATCTTTAAAGAGTTATCCATTTAATTTTATTTCTTCTTCTTCTTCTTCTTCTTCAATTTGACCGAAGAGACAGAGAGAGAGAAAACAAGCCACCTGGACCAGAACTTGAGCTGCAGTCAGCCATGTGGGAGTCTAGCACCTTAACCACCATGCCACCTGCTGGTCCCAAACATGTAAAACTTTGAGGTCATGTGATACAATAAAATTAGTGATTAATCAGACAAGTATCTTTAATTCTTACAGCCATATAACAATGTCAAATACATAATTTTACAAATAATATAAGTTCAGAGAACTTATATATCTAATTTAACGTATCCTCAATATCAAGGGGCAAACAGAATAATAAATCTTTGGAAAGTGCCCTGTAGGAAATTCTTTCATTGGAACAACAATGTGTTCCTTATTGGGGCTATATTTCAATTAAATTTGATCTAATTCAGGCTAGAAGAGTAACTAAAGCATGTAGAAAATGTTACTTTTTATCACATGCCCCTATATCCTTTAATTTTGAACATTTATATATGTATGTATGTATCTGTCAGGATTTTCAAGCTGCCAGGTCCAGGACTTGAACCGCAGTTGGCCATGTGGGAACCCAGCATGTCCTTAACCACCACGTCACCTGCTGGCTCCCCATCCTTGTTTTTAAAGGCAATATAAAATGGCCTTGTGCTCTCATTCTGTATTTCTGTAAGGGTCACTAATCACTACCAAAAAAGTAGAAATACATAATACACAATTCACAGAAGGCCCTGATCGTCCTGATAAATGAATAATAATAGCCTATACTACTTCCAGAATGATGTGCATCATCCCAACACAGTCATTTACCCTTTGCTTTATATTTTGTTATTATATAAACTCGACGTTGTAAGGAACTGTCATTGACCTACAATGTGCACTCCAAACAGGAGACATTGTCACCAATGTTAATCTTGAGCTCTTAACTAAAACTGATATTTAAATTATCACAAAGAATTGGTCCTAAGGGGCTTTAACAATATCTAAGGATTAGTTATGCATTAGAGAACTAATGCCACTTTAATTGATCTAAAGCTCGATTCTGATGGTTCCAGGCCCTTCACATATATGATCAATTTTATCTTTAATAACCCAGTGGAAGAGGAAAACATTGTGTTGTCTTTCATGTAGGTACATTAGCCGATGCAGAGAGTCATCAAAATACAAAATCCGAAGAACCACAGGTATTTTCTTAAATTGTGTGTATGTGTGTGTCAGAGTTTGTTGTCAAGTTTTGCTCTTCTATGCACAACTCACTCATCAAAAGAAAACTTCATGTGTCACGATGCTTTGGCTAATTTTACGGTAGGTACTATCCTTGACATATAATTGGTATTTTTCTAGGGAAAAAATTCAGCATGGACTGTTCAGTCCCGAGGAGGTACACCTATTATAACCCTTTCCTTATGCTGATGATCACTAAAGTTTCTAAATACATCATAAGAGGAGGAAACCATCACCCGAGAACTCTCAGAAACGAGCAAATCACAGAAGACGGTGAAAGGTTGGAGAAATGATCTTGCACAGTGACGAGTTTACCAGTCTTTCCCCTTGGGCAGTAGGATTGGAGGGTAGACCCCAGTTGTGAAGTGATAAGGAAACCACAGCTACGAAGAAGGCAAGTTCGGAGATAAACCTGCTTTTCTGGTGAGGAACCAAAGGGCAAGTACTTGTGCAGGACACAGAGTCTGGGGAGAATCCCAGAGTTAAGAAAAGAGAGGTAAGGGGATCCCATTCTCTGGTCCTCTGTCAGTGAGCCCCAGGTATGTATCAGCTTAATCCCTGAGTGAAGCAAGCAGGAGACAGTCCCAAATGAGGCTAGCAAAGGCTCTGCAGGCTGAAGGGAGATTTGAGCCATTTGCACAATTATTCTAACCCCTGAATCATGTATGCATGGAAAGACACAAACCAATATACCCAAGACTTCGAAAACGGAACTGAGATTTGAACCACCTCTCACAGAAGACACACAAATTACAGCATGAATTTAACTAGCTTGACTGCTTCCTAAAATAAGTATAATACAATGTTCTAATAGCTTACACAGTAAAAATTCACAATACCCTTAATACCACCCAAAATTAATCAGCATGTAAAAGAAGAGAGAAATGTTACTAACTACTAGGAGAAAATAGAAAATAACTGAAATAACTGCATGGCTTAACTACCAAGGGAACTTCAGCAGCTCCTATAACTACGCTGCAGAGTAGAGGAGAACACTTAAAATGAATGAAAATATAGTAATTCTCAACAGAGAATGGAACATCATAAAAAATAAATCATCTTTGGAAGTGATAGGTACAGTATTTAAAATGCCTTATGGGAATAATGCAAAAAGAAATCTGCAAATCTGGAAAGAGATCAATTGAAATTATCTAAAGAATAGAGACTGAAAGGGAAGAATAAAGAATAAAACAAACAGCTTCAAAGATAATTTCCACAGATCTAAAATATAGGACTGGCCCCATGTGCACTGGTTAAGCCTGGTGCATAGGAAGTTGAATCCCACATGGTTGACCGCAGTTCAAATCCCAGCCCCAGTGGCTTGACAAGGGTGCTGTACATGTGCATACATACCCCAAATGGTGATGTAATGGAGAAATAGAGGAAAAAGGATTATGCCATGACCACGCCCCATTGGGGAAGGGGGTTCTCTCCCTCTCTGGCAAGTTCACTCACCCTCTGGCAGTTAAAAAATAAGGGCTAAAATATATAGTTGGGATACAAAAGGAATGGAGAGATTGAGAAATAATATTTGTAAATAATGCATGAAAGCTTTCCAAATTCAATCAAATACATAAATACGCAGATTCAAGAAACTCATGCCCCTGCGCCAAACATATGCTCACACAGACATACACATAAAACATGGTCAAACTGGTGGGAACCATATATAGAGAAAAATGACTAAAACAATTCAAAATACAAGCCCCACGATACACAGGGAAAATGGACTGAAATCCTAAAGATTTCTCATCAGAAACCATGAGGCCTAATAATTGTAGACCGACATCTTTACAAGATGAAAGAAAAAAATTGTCATCCTAGAATTGCACGCTTAGGAAAAATATGCCTAAGGAATAAAAGTAAAATAAATGGATTTTCATTTTATTTTATTTTTATAGAATTATTTTATTTAACTTTATTTATTTATTTTAATTGGACCAGAGAGGGACAGAGAGAAAGAGAGAAAGTGAGAAAGCAAGACAGCAGGCCCAGGACTCAAACCACGGTTGGCCACATGGGAGTCCAGCTCCCTTAACCACCATGCCACCTACTGGCCCCATAAATACATTTTTATATAAACAAAAACTAATACAATGGAAACTTGAGACCTGATAGATGAGATTGCTAAAGGATAGTATCCCTACCAAATGAAAATCATTCTAGAGAGAACCATGAATCTTTAGAAGTTTAACAAAAACAAACAACAACAGAAATGGTAACTATCTGGGTAAATGCAAAAGATCATTTTCATATATTAAGTTCTTCAAAGTACGTATAACTATAAAATTATGACATGTGGTACGATTTCCCATTACATACATATAATATCTGTGGAAACCATAATCTAGGGGTCAGTAAGTGACAATTTATAGTACTAGCTCTAGGTAGACTGTAAAAAGTTGGTAAATATAATGAATTATAGTTTCCAGGGGGAAAACAAGATGTATAGCCAGAGGGCATGTACACTGAAAGCGAGAACCCCCCCCCAAGGGCATGGTCATACCACAATCCCTTAACCACCACTTCTCTATATTACTGGGATTTGGGGCATGCACACATATATACACCCAGCATGTTTTTCAAGCTGCTAGGGGTTCAAACTACAGTTGGCCATGTGGGATCCAGCTTTCTCAACCTCCAGGCCACAGGGTTGGCCCTCCAGATAAATTAATTTTTAAAAATACATATAGAAATAGCCAAAATACATGCATTAGATAAATTAAAATGGGATATGAACAGATATTTAAACAATTTAAGATATGGCGGAAAGTGGGGAAGTGAGGATAAAAAGTAGAGGAAAAAATAGAATGTGAATACACAGAAAATAAATCATCTTAGACTTAAATTTGACAATGATCTAATGACTCACAGAAGAAAGAAAAAAGTAAAAAGCAGATATCATTAAAATATTAAATGGAGAAAAATCAAAGGCTAGTTGTTTGAAAAAAATCAGCAAAATTGATATAGTCTGAGCTAGAATATATAAGAAGGAGGAGAAAAGAGAGAAATAAACAAATAAACAGTATCAGGAATGGAAAGAGTTAAAAAAAAACTTTAAGAGTATAGTAATATAATACAATAATACAATGAAATATGTGACAAAATGAATTGATAAATTTCTTGAAAAATACACATACCAAAGGTAGCACAAGGAAACAGGAAGTTGGAAAGCTTCAAGTATATCTTTCCTAAAGGAAAACTTCAGGCTAAAATATTTTACTAATGAATTCTGGCAAAGATCAAGGAAGAAATACATAGAGAAGCTGGCATCATGCTCCAACTTTGTTGTAGGGCCAGCAAAACACAAACATTTAAAAAAAAAAAAAACTAAAGATATTTTGAAAAATATTAAATTATATCTCAATGTCTCTTGTAAAGATGCAAAGATTCTAATAAAGTGTTATTAAATGTGATTTAGCTATATATATTATAATGATACATTATAACCAAAATGGACTTCCTAAGAATGCAAACTTGGTTTAACATGTAAAAATAATTTACCGTAGTATCAGAATAAAAAAGAAAAACTGTTTGATCCATTTCTATAAATGTGAAAGGAAAAGGATTTGGTGAAATTAAAAAGTTTCACAATTTAAAACAATAAACCCCATGGTAAATTAAGAATAGTAGGGAACTTTCTTTAACTGATAAAGGGCATCAAGAAAAACCAAAGGCTGGTATCATAATTATGGATGAAACAGCATTTCTCCCCATGAGATAAAAAATGAGACAACATCTTTCAATATTCCTACTCAATATCTTACTGTAGGACCCAACCATTGCATTAAGGAAAGAAAAAGATAAATGGATAGCAATACAAAAAAGTAAGAACTGCCAATATTTCCATGTTATATAAAATTTTCACATAGAAAATACCAAGGAACATAAACTAATGAAAGAATTATATGGGGCATGTGCACTTTCCAGAGAGACAGAGAGAGACAGAAAGCAAGAAATCATCCCCGGGGGGATGGCCATGCCACAATCTTTTCTCCTCTAGGATTCTGGGCATGCACACACACACTCCTGAAGTGAGTTTTAAGCCACCAGGTCCAGGACTTGAACCACGGTCAACTACATGGGGCTCCAGTGACGTAAGCATTACGTCATCTGCTGATCCCAAGATGAATATCTTTAAAAGCATTCTGTAATGACATATTAGCAGTAAAAAACTTGAAAGTACATTTTATCATATTCCTTTGATAGCAGTGGGGAATAAAAGAATACACAGCTTTAAAAAAAATAAAAAAGGATATCCAGGACTCCTCCCATAGTAAAAACTAAAAAAACAAAAAAAAAAAACAAAAAAAAAAACCCGCTGTAATAAATTAAATATATAAATAAATAAATGGAGAGATATACCATGTCCATGAATGACAATTCTCGCAAATCTGATCTAGAGAGATTAAATGTAATCCACATAAAATCTAGAACCGAGACAGTCAAAAGTAGAGAACTTACTTTACCTATAAGATTTACTATAAAGCTACAGTAATCACAAGTGTGACTGATTGGCAAAAAGAGAGATAGAGATCTATGCAACAAAACAGAATGCCCAGAAATAAACCCATACATATATGGTCACTTGCATTTTGACATTCATGTCAAGAGAATTCACTAGGGAAAAGAAAATGTTTTCAACAAATGATGCTGAATCAATTGAAAATCAAAACTAAAAAAAAAAAATGTATGGTGATCCTTATCTCATACTCATCACAGAAAGATTCGAAATGGACTCTAGGCCTAAATGCACACCCTAAAGCCACAACACTTCTAAAAGAAATCAGGAGAAAATATCTGTACTTTTATGGTAGGCACAGTTTTATTAGCTAGGACATGCAAAATCAGTAAACTAAAGTGATACTTGATAAATCAGGCTTTATCAAAATTATAGAACTTCAGATTTTAGACATTAAAGAAAAGAATGAAATTAAAGATATTCTGAAAGAGGTTTCTAAAAAAAATTCAGGGCTTTTTACACAGGATATAAAGTAGAACTCTTGGAAATCAATAAGAAACAACTCATTTTAAAAAAATGGACAAAAGACCTGAATGGACACTTTACAAAAGACAAGCACATGGCTAGAAGGACATGAAAAATGCAATCATCATTAGTCTGTGGAGAAAAGCAAATTAAATGTATACTGCATATGATTAGATAGGTTAAAATTGAAAAAAAAAAAAAAAAGCCAGAATAACCAAGCACGGACCATAACTTTGAACAATCAGAATTTTTATTTGCTGCTGGTGGAAATGAAAAATAATATAATCACCTTAGAAAACACCCTGGCAGCTTCATAAACACCATTTAATCCAGCCATTCAGTCCTAGACATTTATCCAAGAGAAAAGTAAAACAAATATTCACATAAAGACTTGTATACAAATGACCATGACAGCTCTATTTGTAACAGCCATTAACTGGAAACAACCCAAATGTCCAATGGAAAGGTGAGTGGAAAGCAAAGAATGGCATATTTTTCCACATAATGGAATACTGCTGAGCAACTGAAAAAAGAAGAAGAAAAAAAGGAAAAAGAAACACAATTCTAACACATAAATCAACAGATGAATCTCAAAAACACATTAAGTGAAGAAGCCAGGTTCAAAAACAAATAAACCAATGTATACGATGATTCTATTTATACAAAATTCCATGTAAGGCAAAGTAATTTAGAGTGAAAAAAAGGCAGACCAATGTTTCCCTGGGGATGGGATAGGAAAGAGAAAGAATGCAAAGGACAAGGGGAAAGTTTTGGGGAGGTCAGATATGTTCATTATCTTGGTCTCATGACCAGTTTCATCAGTGTACAAACAACAAAACATACAAAATTGTATTTCCATATGTGCAGTTTTTTGTACTTCAATTATAACTCAATAAAGTTGTAAAAGAATATTAAAATGTTACAGAACATAAACATAACCCCAAATAAAAAAGCTACCAAAGCACATTCAATTTGAAGAAACTCCATTTAGTCTGTTCTATCTCAAAAAGGTATTTGGGTTTTTAAGGATAAGAAAATCATATATTTGACAAGATGCCATTCTACTTAGTCGCAGGGCTGCAGAAGTCCTATTCTTTCTAATGCAACACTACGTAGCCTAACTTCACATGCTTGTACTCAGTCAGGTTCCAGTGGGACTTCCAAATGATTCTTGTCATTTATGGCATATATTGAAAATGACACTTAAGAATAATCTATAAAACATCAAGTGGAAGACCAGCAGGTGGCATGGTGGTTAAGGTGCTGGATTCCATTTGGTTGGTTCAAGTCCCAGGTCCAGGGGCTTGAAAGACACATAGGGTGGGTGCATATGTGAGCATGCCCAAAATTCCCAGAGAAGAAAGGAGGACAAGGGATTGTGGAGTGGCCATCCATCATGGGGGGTCATTTCTCATTTTTCCTGTCTATCTCTGGTGAGTGCACATACAGGATGGCAAAAAAACTTAAAAACAAAAACAAAAAAACAGAGTAGTCAAACTCATAACAAAAGTTATGAATTTCATCAAAGGGCCATTTCCTACACATAGAAAAAGTCATCCACCCAAGACTATCCAGTTCTAGATTTAATATAAAATCATCATATTCATATTACAATCCAAAAGACCTCCATTCACCGAGTAAAAAACACATAAACTATTTACAAGCCCTAATACAGAAATATCAATAACACTTTGCTTTCCTATAGCACTTTGATCTTCGACATGTTTCCGTAGCTAATGAACGGAGGAAATGGGAAGGGGTAAGTAGACTAATCTGGAAGTCAGGAAAACACCATTTGAAGGACTGCCTTTGCTTCTGTCTGTTACCTTGAGCAAGGCCACACATGCCCATTTTTCACCAGAGGAGTAAGTTGGGTTTGATCATCTCTGACTCTCTTTCAGCTCTGCCAGTTGCTCTGTTGTTCAGCTCACACTAATATGGAAAGCAGATCAAAGCATGATGCTGAGAGAGGCTAAGAGTTGCAGAGTCACGACCAGCGAAGGGTGGACCTAAGATTAGTACCCCAGTCCACGCACACTCAGCCCCTCACCCAGCCCACTGCAGCCTAGGGCTCTGCAAGCCTGCCCCATGGACGCCTGACAGGATAGGATGCAAGCTTGACCTCAGCAGTTTTGCTGAATTTCTGTCTGAACAAGGGAAGGGAAAGAAAAAACACACTGGCATAGGCTTATGAGTCTTTGTCATCGAAAACCCCCAATGCATGACTTTAGGAAGAAAAACAAGTCTTTGAGAAACTATTTTACTCTCTAAGTGATTTCATCTCAGAATTGATCTTTTATGGATAGTCAATAATTATGCACTCACCAATCTAACTGTTAGCATTTCTTCCTTAACAGTGATATTTAGGGGCCAGCAGATGGCATAATGGTTACGTCACTGGACTCTCACATGGTTGACTGTGGTTTGAGTCCCAATCTCAGAGGCTTCAAACTCATGCTGGGCGTGTTTGCATGTGTGCCCAAAATCCTGAGAGGAGAATAGAGAAAGGATTGTGGCGTGGCCATTCCCAAAGTGGATGATTTCTCGCTTTCACTTTCTCTCTGTCTCTGGTGAGCACACACATAGTATAGCAAAAAATATATATATTATATATATTTTTTTTAAAAGAGTGATATTTATTGAAGAATAGGTCAGTTTCCCAAGAAACTAGACACTCCTCTTGGGAGTTGCAAGCACAACTAAGGTTCCATGTTCACTCTGATTTTAGCTGACAGGCTCCGGGTACATAGACCAGGACAGCTGTACAGCTCGCCAGGGATGATAGGGATTATGGGAGTAAGGCCACTGGAATTTTCATATAGATCTCTTCTGTACAACTTTACATTTTGAGGCACTATATTTCAATACCTTCAACTATAAAATGAGATCAGTTCTATCCATTTTTTTATCCAGTTCTATCCTTAAAGATTGGACTATAACAACAATTGCAAATCCTCTCGAAATTTTATTACGGAAATTATATATACACACAGAGAACTTGAGAGAATTACCCAGTGAAAACCCATCTTCCTCCTACCTAGATCCTATAATTAGTACTTGATTACAATTGCTTCTGATCAGATACATGTGCATCTTCCAGCCCCTATTCCCTCACTAAATCCATTTCACTTTTTGATCAATTTTAAAGGTGATTGCAGTATCAGTGTACTCCCCTAAACTTCAAAACTCTTTAATTTGTTTCATAAGTGAAGTTTACATACAGTGAAATCCACAAATTTTAAGTGCACCATTTTGACAACTTTGACAAACATACGGATCTGAAGAACAGAAACCTCCGCCAAGGTACTGATCACCACCCTCAAACTTCCCTCATGCCACTTCCTGTCAATAACAGTCCTATTCCCCTTAATCTATTCTCCTCATAAACTGTTTTTTTAATTGTCAGAGGACACATACTCTCACCAGAAAGAGACAGAGAGACAGAAAGAGAAGGAGGAGAGAGGAAGCACACATCCACCCACTCCCCAATGGGACACGGTCACAACTCAATCCCTTCTCCATCTCTCCATCCTGTCTGGATTTTGGGCATGCACACACATGCACCTGGCATGTTTTTAAGCCACTGGGGCCAAAATTTGAACTGTGGTCAATCATGGGAGAGCTGGCTTCCTCAACCACCAGGCTACAGGGCTAGTCCGCACCATATATTAATTTTGATTGTTTAAGAATTTCACATTAAGTAGAACTATATAGTAGGGACATTTTGGAGTAGTGTTTCTTGTGCAATGGAAAAGCTTTGGGAATTCATCTACACCATTGCCTGAATCAGTTTGTTCTTTTCTGTGATGATCAAGTATTCCGTTTATGAATTCCATAGTTCGTTTGCTTTCATCCTGATAGACACCTAGGCTGTTTCCACTTGGCTATTCTAAATAAAGCTGCTATAAACATTCCTGTACAAGTCATTCCATGGATGTATGCTTTCATTTCCCTTTGGAAAATATCTAGACGTGAAATTGTAGGACCCAGGTGGTGTATGTTTAGTTTTGTGAGAGTATTTCCAGACTTTCATCCAAAGAAGTTAAATAATTACACATGCCCACCAAACTGTAAGACCTCCAGTTAGTTGTCCTCATGCTGAACAGTTGCTATTTGTCTTTTTAAAATTTAGGCCATTCTAGTAGATGTCTCTCACTGCAGTTTAATTTGCTTTCCCTGATATTTAAAGATATTGAGTACTTTTCTATATGTTTATTATCCTTTTGTACATTTGTCTTGTGTGAAGTAACTGACCAAGTCTTTTGCATTTTTTTTTTACTGAATTATCTTTTCATTACTGAGTTATAAAAAAATATTTCTATACTCTGGATACCAATCCCTTGTCAATTTCTTAACAATGTACTTTGGGGACCAGTAGTTAGCGTAACGGCTATGTTGCTAGACTCCCATGTAGTCGACCGCAGTTGGAGTTCCAGACCCGGTATACTTTCTCAGACTTTATTCTTTTCAATGTTGTGTTGGATATCTTAGTTCTAGTGTATTTTCCTCTAAATTTCAGTATTAGGTTATTTTTGTACAGAACAAAGAAACTCAGTAGGATTCAGGTTGGGATCACATTGAATCCATAGATAAGTATGGAAACAACTAACATTTGAACATTACTGTGATTACTAATCAATGATATCTCTTATATTTTTATTTTACTTACTTATTTTATTTTTATTTTAATGTTTTATGGTATTCAGTGTAGACATTTTATATATGTCTTGCTAAAATTATTTCTTCTTTTTCTTTTTTCAAGAAAGATTTTTTGCTATAGGGCACGTGTGCTCACCATTGAGAGACAGAAAGTGAGAAATCACCCCCCCTCGGCAGATGGTCATGCCTCAACCCCTTCTCCTTCATTCTCCTCTCATGATTTTGGGTACACATGCACATACACCTGGAGTGAGATGTAAGCCATCAGGTCTGGGACTTAAACCACAATTAACTACATGGAAGTCCAGCAACATAACCGTTATGTCATCTGCTGGTCCTGCTAAAGCTATTTCTAAGTGTTTTATGTTTCATCATACTAGTATAATTTTTAAAAATTATTTTTGCACTTCTTTGTGCTAACAAAAGAGTGTATGAGTTTGTATATTAGTAATATATCCGGTAATCTTGCTAAATTCATTTATGGCTTCTCATATTTGTATTACAGATTCTTTAGCCTATTCCATGCAATCAACTAAGACATCTGGAAACATAGTTTTACTGCTTCCTTTCCAATCTACACTTCCTTTCATTTCATTTTCATGTCCTATTGCACTAGCTATGGTCTCCAACACAAATACTAAAAGAGTTAAGCGTGAATATTTTTGCCTACTTACCAATCTTAGGGTGACAATACTCAGAATTTTACTAGTAAGTATGATATTAATTGTATATTTGCATATATTTGCTTTGTCAGGTTGAAGTTTTCTTGTATCCCTACTTCTGCTTCAAATTTTTATTATAAATAGCGGTTCCATTTTATCAAATGATTTTTGAACACTATTTAAATAATCCATTATGATTTTCATTAAATCATCATTAATCATTTGTCTTGTTTATTGTGTGGTTTTGGTAAATTACATATATTAGTTTTCAACTGCCTAACTTTGCCTTGCAGGGATAAACTCTGCTTAGCTGTGATACTTGAACATACTACTGCACCATTTTATTAACATTTTGTTAAAGTGGCTATTTTAAAAATTATTTTTCTCTTTCTTTCTTTCTTCCTTCCTTTCTTCTTACCTTCTTTTTGGCATCAGGATTATTATGGTTACATTAAACAATATGGTCTCACCTCCTCTACTTTCTGAATAATTTTGTTTAAGACTGGTATCATTTCTTCCTTAAATGATGGATTGTATTCACCACTGAGATCTTCTGGCCCACAAACACCTTCTAGTAATCTTTGCATCTCAGACCTTGTGTAAGATGCTTTATTTGTATTATCCCTCCTATTTATGACAACACTTCGAATCACATAAAACCCTACCTTTTACATGTCAAATGTTAGGACTAGTGGAAATTAAGAAACTTAGCCAACGACATGCAACTAGTTTGTCAGATATAAAGATTTAGGTAAGTTTGGCTCTAAAGTTTTCATGATAGTACAGGAAGCTATAGTAGTGTGTAAGGTGTACACATAAATATCACTTAAGAAATCTCTTTCAATCCATGGCACTCTGAAATAAGCAAGCATTTCTACTGGTTATTGGCTGTTTTTTTTAAGACAAAAAAAGAAAGATTATTTTTTCTAAAATGTATTAGATTCAAAGTCCAACTTCAGAGATTCCACTAACCTAATTCTTTTTTAATTTAATTTTATTTATTATTATTAATTTGCTATAGGGCACATGTGCTTGCCAGAGAGAGAGAGAGAGAGAGAGAGAGAGAAAGTGAGAAAGCAAGTCTTCAGGTCTGGGACTTGAACCACAGTTGGGCATGTGGGAGTCCAGCATCTTAACCACCATGCCACCTGCTGGCCCCCACTAATTTAATTCTTTAAAGAAGGTTCACTAGACAAAGAAGTTACATTTAATGTCAATCACAGATCAGAGCATATTCCTTCAAACCCATTTTTGCTTTGTTTATGCAACTGTGTTTACCTAGAGCCTATAAGCATGTTAAATAAGTTATTGGCTATGTTTATTTTTTCATGAGTAGTTCTCTGTCATATATAAGGCATGAGAAGTCTATTTATAATAAATTAGACAGTGGAGTGCCAATTAAGAAATAAAAGAATGCTATAAAGAAAATCACATTTGTTCAGCATGAATTGCCAAAATAATAATAATAAAAAAAGTCTAACATTTTTATTTGATCTGATCCTGAAAACAAACACACAACACAGATCTGTAGTGTATGGTTCCCTGGCAACCCAGAAGAGGCAGATCATATTTGTTCCTCAAGATGAGATATTGCATTGTGTAATGGGTTTACATCATGAGTCAAAAATAAAATAAAAACCAACATCAACGATACCAGCACACAGGCAAACGGATTGTGCATTGATTTAGCTCTGTGCAAATACAGTGTGAGAAAACAGGAGGAGACACATGATCCCAACATGGATTTTTAATATTATGGCCTTCCTTTGAACTTACCAAGGGAGCAGAAAGGAACGGGCTACCCCTCCCGGTTTTCTTTCAGCACATAAACTCTATCCACCCATGCTTCTCATTCATCCTATAAATGAGAGTTAAGAAAGCTCCAAGATTCTCAGTCTCCAAGGTTAGGGAGAAAATTAGGTTGACCGAGTTCAGCTTTGACAGCGTATCCAGCTGTTTATAGCTTTTCATTTTTTCCATAAACCTAACTGGTATCAGTGTATGTAAAATTTCTAACACTTCCAGCTAGGGAATACTTCACAGAAGAAAAATGCTTTCCTTGGAGTTTACAAATGCCATTTGGTCTAATTTTTCAGCAAGGCTTTGTCCAGTTAGATTATGAGATTTTTCCTGGAGAGCAACAGCAAGAGGACGTCTCCCATGCTGTCAGAAAGCGTGAGTTATATTTTCGTTCCCTGGAAGAAAACATATCATGTAATGGGCAAAATGTCAAGTGGGTGGGGAGCCATTAGCCACATAAACCTCCAGAGAGATCTCTGAGGAAAAGGTATTCTGAGTAAGATGCTACACAAGCACATTTGGTTTTAAAAAAGAATCCACAGAAGGCAGATGGAGCAGGACTCACACTAACAGTTCCTACAGCCAGCACGGACTCAGGGTCTGAGAGTCTGAGGGATGACCAAAGTCAGGAGTATTTAGTGAGAACAGGTTCGAACACTGGGAAGATTAGCTGAAAAAACTGAGCCTGCAGGGTCAGAGGAAGAATCAACACTGATTCTACAATCAGGGACTACAGAAACCTAAGTTAGGAGCTGGTTCAGAGGAAACGAACAGGAACAAAGAAAGAACATTCTGGAAGGCTTCTGCCAAGCTTTCGATGCCTAGATTTCTCATCTGTAAGCTGCTATGTCTGTGGGCAGTGTCAGAATAGCTTAGAAAGTTAAAAGCAGAGGCCAGTGGGGGCCATGGCCGTAACCTGGGGCACTCTGTCAGGCCGGCCCACAGGGTTAGGTCCCTGAGAAAACGTGTAGCAATTATTCAGACACAGGTCGAACTGGGTGTGAATGAAGGAAAGGGCAAGAGGGAGTGAAGGGGCCAGCAGATGGTGTGGTAACTGGGGTGCTGGACTCCTGCACGGCTGACCACAGTTTGAATCCCGGACCTGGCTGCTTGAAAATCATGCTAACGTGTGTGGGAACACCAAACATTTGGAAAGGACAATAAAGGAGAAGGGATTGCAACATGGCCAACTCCCCGGGGGGGGGGGGGGCTGATTTCTCACATTTCTTCTGTCTCTGTCTCTCTCTGGCAAGTGCATGCACTTATGGCAAAAAAAAAAAATCTTAAAACACAAAAACAAGAGGGAGAGGAAGAAAGGGAGAAAGAGGAGTCAGTGCTGTCTTCACAGAGGTGTGCCCTGGTTTATTCCTAAACGCCGAGGGGTAAAAGGCAGCACAATGGTAGTGAAATGATCCAATATACAACAACGAAAGCCACTCTACACACAGTAAGTTACTCCCAGGTTCGTTTCCCATTCTAGGTTACAGTGTAGGCCTCTTGCTGGTTAAATGTCGGGAGGTTTGATCTTGTGATGGGGGTAGATAGCACCATGGAGGTAAGGTGGATGTGCATGTCAGCTGCGATAGTCTTCGCCCACTAGTGGAATTTTCAGTCTCTTTCAGTAAATACAACCCCCAAACGTAGAAAAAGATGTTGTTCAGAAGAGTTCGTCTTAGTTCAAAACAAGAAAAACAAAAATTCTTGGGCTTAAGATTCTCTACTCCAGACTCTGACATGCTTTCTTCTCCTTTTAAAAATGTTTGCTTATTTACCTCAGAGAGAGAAAGGGGAGGCCCTCCAGTGGGGTCCGCCACCCTGCGCTCCTCGCCCCTGCCTCCCAGCCAGCCAGGACACATGAACACACACCTGAAGGCGCAGCCAGTGTGTCCAGGTCAGCTGGGATCCGAACCTGGGTCTCCCACATGGCTCGGGCATCATGCAGTAGTGCCCCCTGCTGTACAATGTTCAACTTTAAATTTCTTTCTTCCTTGAGAGTGAGAATGGGGGTGCTCCCCAGAGCACTGCAGCCGCCAGACCACAGGCCACTGCCACTGTGCAGCACTGACTTAGCAGGGGGAATCAGGATGGCCAGCGAGCCAGAGGTGGCTTTCCAAAGCGGGCAGGGTGAGCGCAGAAGGTAACTCTCCCAGTGCTTTCAGATATGGAGAGGGCATTGGCCTCGCAGTGCAAATCTTTATAACAGATCCATTGCTGGCAAAGTGTTTTATACCAGGTTTTAATGCAGTTCAACACACATGCCAAAATAAATAAATAAGAGCACCAAGAATGAGCTCATAGAAAGCAAAGTACGATTGGCGAGAAACAATAAGCAAAGGATTACAAGATGGAATCAAATTCTCCCAGAACGTAAGGACAAAGATGAGGAGTATGACGGAAAGGCAAGCGATACTGGGGATCGAGTGAGGGCTCCGACACGGAACTGGCAGGAGTTCCATACGGCAAGAGCAAAGAGCAGCAAAAGAATAAAAGAGAATGCCCCGCGGGCAAAGGGAGATGCCATTTCCAGATCACTTCACCTGCCATTCAGGACCAAGAAAACCCAAATATCATTACAAAAGTTGGGAACACAGAGATGAAAAGAGACCCCCAAAGTTTAATGAGAGAAAACAACACTGACCCTGGGGGGGAAAAAAAAAAAAAGATCAAAAAATTTAAGGTTAACAAACTGTACAAAAAGGTTATAGGTCAAGTTTGAAGCAAACTGAATGTTATATGGTTTCAATCAATCAATAAAATTAAATAAGGCGTCTTCTTGGACCTCTTGTGCTTGACCCCTCTCACAGGAGTCACGGGGGTGTGAAAGTGGAGAGAAAAGGCTGTTATCGGAGCATCTTACCTGACCCCGCAGTGAGCAGGGTGAACAGCGTTTGCATAGGTGAAGGGTAAACACGGACTATAGGCTTTCAATTTTTCCTATTAACCTAGCATGAATATTCCTAGCATGAATATTCCTTCATAGTTACAGATAGCGCGTTTAACCTTGGCATAGGAAGCTAAATGGACAGTGTATGCATGGTGGAGAGAGGAAGGGTAAAGGGAAGAGCAAGCGAGAAGGGTAGGATCCCCGTAGATTGGTGAGTACACGATGGAGCAGATTGGTAAGTGTGCATGCCAAGTTCTCTAAGGAGACAGGAGCGAGCTTAAGAGAAGTGACCTCATCATTAAAAATCTGTTTCAGGGAAGCGGGTAAGACTAAAACGGGAAAGCGTCTCCACCAGGTGGGATTGGTGGTGTTGGGATGGTGTTTGAGTCCGCTTTTTGTTGTACATTTAATTCAACGTCTCTATGTGAGTCACTGACAATTAAAACTTAAGAAAAGACTCACACGCTGTGCATTTGTGTAGCTTATAGAAGGCATTTCTAGAAACATTCAAAACACCACTTAGTCACGCAATGTGCAAGAGACAGAAAATGTGCCATTTCATTTACAGGCAAGCTAAGGGTGTTTTCATCCTGCAGTGTAACCTGCGGGGACTTCAGGGCCCGTGAAGGCCTGTTTGGGCATGGGCTCGCCCTGGCAGAGCTCTGTGCTCAGCTCACATGTCCTCATTTCAGACTGAGAAGATGCTGGAGGATGCAGCACTGGGCAGGAGAGACGGCCCGAGGCTAGCTGTGGTGGAAAGGGGACAGTTCCCACTTAGCACTGACTGGTCATCTGAAGGAGATGGAACCCTGGTTTCTTTGCAAACTCCTTTGTTCAATATTAATTTTTAATTTTTTCTGTATTTTAAGGTTTTGCCACAGGGCGAGCACTTGTCAAAGAGACACAGAGAGAGGCAGAGAGAGGGAAGGAAGAAATCACTACCCAGCTGGACAGCTGGATGGCCATGCTGCAACCCCTTGTCCTCCAGCCTCTTCTGTGGGTTTTGAGCATGCACACGTGTGTCCAGCAAGATGTTCAAGTGACTGAGTCCAGGACTTGAACTCTAGCCAGTCATGTGGGAATCCAGCACTTTAACCACTATGCCACCTGCTGGTCCCAATATTAAATGTTCTTGCTGCTCTACTTGCATCAACCTAGAACTTGGTATGACTTTTCTCCCAAAGAATAGGGCCACTTTATACATTTTGAGTTTCTTCGTGTAAAGAAATCATTTAGCGATTACATGAAAAGTGGAAAGGTGGGCCTCAGTAATCTCATTTTTAAAATGGACGAATAGTCCCAGAAAGTAAATAGGGACACTATCATGATGACCTAGGATCAAAACTCCTGTCTTCTGACTTCTGAGGCAACTTCCCTCAGGGCAACGGCCAAGTTACTTCTTCTTTTTATTGAGAGAGATTTTTGCCAAAGGGCACAAGTGATCACCAGAGAGACAGAAAGTGAGAAATCACCCCCAGGGGGAATGGTGACACCACAATCCCTTCTCCTCCATTCTTGTCTCAGGATTTGGGGCACACAACCATGCTCGGCATGAGTTTTAAGCTGCCAGCTCTGGGACTCGAACCACAGTTGACTATGTGGGAGTCCAGTGATGCAACCATTACACCATCTGCTGATCCCAACAACCAAGATATTTCATGGCATTTTAATGGTATCAGAGTGGAAACCCACAAAGTTAGACAAGAACAAATATTCACAACCTAGACCACACAGTCACCATAAATTCCAGGCCTTAGCTAGTAGAATTTAACCTGCTTGAAAACTAAGATGAACTTCAGAGCCAATATAAATATATACATACACTGCCAGAGAATATGGATGTGTTTGTTTCTTCTAAGTTTATCTCAAAAGAAAACTCAACTTTAAAATTAAGTATTGGAAATGAAATAGCTTTGTGTTGATATGAAAAGCAGAAAATTAGAAAAACATGGGAAGTGGAAGGAGGAAAAGACAAGTAAGAGAGATGCCTTTTCATATATTTCAGCAGGGTTAGTTAGGGTAAGCATTACACACTACAACACAGTTGTGTTTGTGTTTGGCTTTTTTTCTTTTTTTTTTTTTAGTATTTATTTATTATTTTAAAATTTGACCAGAGAGAGATGGGGGTGGGGCAGAGGGGAGAGAGAAAGTGGGAAAGCAAGACAGCAGGTCCAGGACTTGAATTGTAGTTGGCCATGTGGGAGTCCAACACCCCAACCATCTGCTTGCCTGCCACCCCCCCCCAATATATTTCTTAAGCTGTTGTTTCATACACTTCCTAAGTACTTCATAAACTCATATTAATCGAGGGGGGAAGCAAACTTCCACAGGGTCAGGGAAAAAAATGTCTGTAGGAGGAATTTTAGTAATGAAAGGACGAGTTATCAAAAATGACTGCATGCGAGTCTTAGGATTTAGATTGTTGGCCCTTCTAAAGATGGTGAGTTACAAAACCTTCTTTCAAGGGAAAACAAGGAAACCCAAATGAATACTGGATTTTTCCTTTAGGGGAAAAGTTTAGTATAAACAGAACTGCAAGGGAAGTAAGAGCAGGAGGGGCTGGGAAAGTGGCTGTTGGGAAAGATGCCCCAAGGACAGCAGGAGGTCCCTTCCAGTGAGGTCTCCTGCCCCAGCGTCAGAGGACCCACCTCAGTCAGTTGAGCCACCATAGAAGGCAAAGCCTGGGAAGCCTCCTCCAATGGAGTTGATTTCACATCCCTCTTCAAGCAGCAAACAGAGGGCAGTCTTTTCAGCATGACAAAGTGGCAGAAGATGAAGCTGAGAGCTACTGCCTTTCCCAGGGGCTAGTCTCAAAAGAACAGAACCATGTGGGAATGACTTTACTATCAACTGAAGCCTTTAGGAGACTTTCAATGAAAAGGAATATTGTCAGCCACATCCATGGGCCCCTTTCCCCCCTTCTTCAGTTCTCCTCTCCCTTTCCTGTTAAATTTTACAAGCTCTGTGTCTTAGCAGTGGAAAGTCCCTAAATATAAATTAACTATTACGTCCACCCAAGAAATTCTTCCTGGCATCTGACCAGTTGTTTAGCAGTCAGATCTCTCACATGACTCTTAGAACAGTGTGTGTGTGTGTGTGTGTGTGTGTGTGTGTGTGCATGTGTGCGTGTGCACAACATTTTGCTTTCTCCTTCCTTAGGATTGTTCTATGTTATTTAAAGATTTTTTTTTTTTTTACAAAAATTAGACCTATGAAGAGACTTCAAAAAGTTCATGAATAAGATAGAATTAAAGTACAAGTTTATTTTGGTGCAAAAATTCTTTAAAAGCCATGCGTAGTTTTTTCACAGTATGCATTTTTCATGAATTTTCTGAAGACCCCACCTCACAGTGTTAGAAGGGATACAAACTCTCCCAAGAAATGAACAACTATAATGGGATAGAGGCCACCTGTCTAAGAAATGGTGCCACTGCCCCAGAGGTAGGAGGCGCAACAAGGAGGTGCAGATGCTTGACCCCATCAGCAGGGACTTCCCCCTCCACACACACAGCCTGATTTGGGGAAGAGGGGCTACTCTAGCCCATGTGGCACCCAAGTGACCTACACCTTATATCCTACCTATCTAGCTTGACCTCCCGCCACACTGGGAAAAGAAAGGTTTGGGTATATAGGAATCAAACACCCGAAGACAGGAGACTCTGGGGAAATTATCTCCCCACAACCTCCCTACCAGTAAAAGGAGAGAAACTCCCCTCTGAAACCTAAACCCCAAATTCCCACCATGAATTCCTCATGCCCACCCATAGTAGAGAAGAGAAACTGGCACGGCGCTAATGCACAACACAGGGAAGTACATGAGCACACAACTACAGAAATATATTCCATAGAGGTAGGGAGAATGAGGACATCACCAGATGGCTAAAAACCAAAGCATAGTCCTAAGGAATGGGAGAAAACCAGGAAATACCTTCCCCATGAAAGAACATAATAACTACTCATCAATAATGAATGAAACACAAGAGATTGCAGAAATGCCAGAAAAAGAATTTGGGATATTCATTGTAACCAAACTCAATGAGATGCAAGAGAAAATAGACAACTAATTCCAGGAGATGAGATTATCTTTTCAATGATCAAAGGAGGAAATATATAAGGAGATAGATACCCTGGAAAAGAATCAAACAGAACTTCTGGAAATAAAGAATAGGACATAGGAAACTAAAACATCCCTTGAAAGTATCAATAGCAGATAAGACTATATAGAAGAAAGACTCTCTGACCTCAGAGAAAAAACATTTGATTTAGTCCAAGCAACTGAAAAGAATGGAAGACGAACCATTAAAAATCAGGACAACATATAGGAAATCATAGACACCATTAAGTGGTCGAGTATCTGCATAATGGGTATTCCAGAAGGCACAGAGACAGGTAAAGGCATAGAAAATCTCATTCATGCTATATTAAGTGGATATTTACATGTCCAAATTTAGGGAGGCATGTAGACATCCAAATCCAAGAAATACAAAGGACACCAAATAAATGTAACAGAAGAGTATTCTCTCCAAGGCATAACACAGTCAAATTGGTTAAAATCAGAGACAAAATGATATTCTGAAAATGGCAAGAGAGAAATGCCAGGTTACTTACAAAATTTACACTTTTACACTAACATAGGATCTCTTAAACTAAAACAATGCAGACAAGGGAAGAATGGGAAAACATGTTTAAAACTCTAAAAGAAAAACGATTTCAGAGGTGAACTGTATCTGGCAAGATTATCCTTCAAATGGGAAGGAGAAGTAAAACCATTTCCAGATAAATGCTAAAATAATTCACTGAAACAAAACTAGCTCTTCAGAAAATTCCAGAAGAATACTATGCCAGGAAAAGAAAAGGGAGATAAACAGAAGTAAGAGAACATTAAAAAAAAAAAAGGAAAAAAAGGGTAAGTCTATATGTATATCAATAATAAAATCAAATATCCATATTAAATTTCTGAACTAAAAGGCTAAAATCACAGATTCAGCTATTTTACATACAAGCAAGTATAAGTACAAATTCAACAATTATTCGATAGCTATCTCCACAGGTTTCAATTTATACATTTATTATTATCATTACTTATTGTATAAAACTAGTTACCAGAGAAGTACAAAATGTTACAGGCAGTGAAGTCTTTCTCTGAAATGATTTAAAGAAGGCTAAAATCAAGAATTCTGTAAAGTCTATAAATCACCAAATCACTACTTTACCATGCCTTCACCATTAAATACCTCTTTTCAATTTTTGTTTTGCACTTAATTAGTTTATTTTCTATAGGGTGCTTGCACTCACTGGAGAGAAACAGTGAGAGGGAAAGTGAAAAATCACATCCCCGGAGGGATGTCCACACCACAATTCCTTTTCCCCCATTCTCCTTCTGGGTTTTGGACAGGTATACAAATGCCCAGTGACTTGAACCATGGTTGTCTATGTGGGAGTCCAGTGCCTTAACCACTAGACCACCTGCTATACATGAGGACTTATATCTGTCTATGAACATTACGGTACCACAATCTTACAAGAAATTATGTTGAGTAAAAGTTTCCTTTTTCCATCTCTTCCTAATGAGCAGTTGCTAAGTACAGATTTACCTCTCTCTAAGTGGGCCAATGATTGATACCACAGATCTCTTCAGATTATAAACTATCTCCCACAGTTCTCTAAACGGAAATTACAATTTTTTCTTCTTTTCTTCTTTTTTTTTGAGAAGTTTTTGCCTTAGAGTGCATGTACTCAGAGGAGAAATAGAGATAGAAACAGTGAGAGAGAAAGTGAGAAATCACCTCCCAAGGGTAATAGCCATGCCACAGTCCCTTCTTCCCCACTCTCCTCCCAGGATCTTGGGCATATATGCACATGCGTCTGGCATGAGTTTCAAGCTACCAGCTCTGGGACTCAAATGGTGGTCAGCCATGTGGGAGTCCAGGGATATAACTGCTATAGCATCTGCTTGTCCCACAAATTCTTCTTTTATTGGTTAAGAGTCTCTTTGTTTTCAACAATCCATCTTCATTGATTTATGAGACTTTCCGTTGTCTGATTCTTAATCAATTTGTTTTTCTCTAGAACTGTATTTTATGGTAAAGGATGCCATAGACAATTAGGTACAGGCTTCCAGAATGACCGGCGGAGCGGGTTTCAAAGGTTTGCAACATTACATGATGTTAAATGTTGAAGGTGGTGAATACCTTCATATTGTCAGTTTGTTTATTACACACCATAAACGTGCCTTTAAAGACCATCCTGTATCCTACAAAGATGAATAATGAATAGAACTAAAACATAAATTACAATGCATACTTTTTAAAAAGAAAGGAAGAAGTGGTCAGGGTTAGAAGTGGCACAGTGGTGAAAAGCGATGCTCGGTGAGGCGGACCATGTGCAAAGTTTCTGAGTTTGTGCCTGGAGAGCACCTTGAGTGTGCCAGGCGTGGGTGTGCCCATATTTGGTCTGGCTGAGGCTGAGGGTGGATCATGGCACTGAGACCTTGAGGGAAGTTCTACCTCTGTCTTTCTCATTCATGGAGGAAATAAATCATCAAACAAAGAGAAAGAAAAAAAGAGAAAGCAACGATGCCTAGTTCTCGCACAGTACCTGCCATGTGTAGACTCTCCACCTGCCAGTACCACCACTGTGGACAGGCCCAACATGGCCCCCATGTCTAAGCCTGGAAACCTGCACTCTAGGGAGTCCATCATGCGGACCGCACTGCTCAGAGCACGCTGAGTAACGCTGCAGCACACACAGCCCCCAGGACCTGGTGCCACCAACCCCCCTCAGCTCATGCCTGCTGCCTACCACGTCCGACCAGGTGGGAAGCTCTGCCTATCCCATCTTGTAGTGGCCACTCAGTACAGGCATCCTCTAAATGTGGGTCTCAACCACAGGAAGTGGAAGGGGAGGAAGTGATCACAAGGTGACTCTTAAACCTTCACCTATGGTATGACACAGGGGACCCCCTGCTCACATGTCATGAACCAAAGTAGTCACACGGTCATGATTGACCTCAGGGAGGGTAAGAAAGGGCAGCTCAGCAGGGCTATCAGTAATTGGGAGCATCTTTAAGGACCACGGCCATCTTGCAAAGGCTTTAGAGAACCAAGCAACCCCTTAGAGCACAAAGACTATCATTTGACCTGTAAGAGACCGAGACCCCATCTCATCTTACATTCGTTCCTATAATGTCCCCAGGGCAGGGAACCCAATGTCTCCTTCACATAAGAACCCAAGAGCAACAGGGAAACACATCCAGCATTCTCCTAACTCAGCAGGACCCAGCGGTAAGTAGGATGGGCAGGAAGTTCTTCCTGCTGTTAAAAGAAAGAAAACAGAAAAATGAATGACCAATGCTATGTTCTTTAAGTGCATCTTGTGCTCTCTATAGTTCAGTGAAGGGGCACTCGGTCTCTAGTAAGTTTGCTAAGACAGAACTTCATAAAGACATATGGGAAGAACATGTTGCTAGCCATTCAGAGGGGCCAAAAAAGTCACCCCCACAGTACAGTAGGTAAGCCCTGTACTTTGGGAGCTACAGCTCACAGGCCCAATTGCAATTTCAATCTTGGCCTGGTGGCTTGAAAAACACACAGGGCACATGTGCACATGTGCCAAAGCCTTGAAGGGATAAAGAAACAGAGGAAAAATGATAGTGGCATGGCCAGGCCCCACTGGGGGGACCGCCACCTTGACCCTCTGTCTCTCTCTGAGAAGTGTTTGCTGCCTCTGCCAACCAACCAACCCACCCTTTATTAATCAATATTAATAAAGGGGACCAAGAGAGTATCGTGTCCCTTACCTACTCCCAGTGCAAATGCAAATCCTTTCCCCATGAAGCGCTCAGGGATGGAACATGCTCTTCTATGAGTAAGTCTCTCTGCTCCAAGTCCACACAGAGCAGCAAGAGAATCGCTGTCTAATCTTGCTTTCCCAAGAAACAGTCCAAAAATGTGTTATCTTAGAAGCTGAAGGTCAAATGGGAAAAGAAACCCAGAAGAACCTTATTTTCTCTAGCTCTGAAATACTTTCCTAGCATTCCTCCTCGGGTACATTAACCCTGCCCTACACCCTGAACTTTTAAATGGGGAGGAGGGAAGGACATTTATTGGAAGCAGACATGGGAGGCTTTTAGTAATGTTCGAATACTGCTTTCTGTTTACTAGAGACATGGAGAGACTTAAATAAAAAATTCATGCCAACAGTATCTGTACGGGAGACCAGCTGTTCTTATTTATTCCAGCGGACGTGGCCACGCACAGCTCCCAGCTCCATTAGCCAGGCTGCGAGCTACTCTGGCAACAATTGCCCAGACTTTGAAGCATTTCAGGTCCCAGAACACGGCCTAAATTTTGCAGAGAAGTGTTGAAGATGGTTTATTCTAATAAGAACTCTCCATTCCACCTGAAAGCTCTCAAACCTGACCAAGGAGGGGGAAACATCTGACCAGAATGCAGGCTCTGCTCCCAGCTCCTGTTCCTGCGCCCTCTCATGCTCTGACCAGCCGGAAGCCAGCCCCCTCCGTCTCCGGCTAAAGGCCCGGCATGGAAAAGGACCAGGGATGCGGATCCCCATTACGTGGGGCCCTGTGGGGAGAACGTTTGCGTGAACTCACATCCCTCCGTTACAGTGGCTCTGGGTGCGGCTGGCGCATCTGAAGGGTTGTGAGCACACATAGGTTTTATTTGTGTTTGTTGGTCAACACTGGTAAAGGGCTGAGGAGTGCATAATGAAGAGGAATTACATCAGGGAGCACAGGCTTCATGTCAGCAGGATGACCCCATGCAAAAGCAGCACTTAGAGAACAACGGGCACTCATGGGTATTTTCTTTTCTCTCTCTTTTTGTTTTTGTTTTTTTTTTGGTGAGGATTTTGCTACAGGGCATGTGCGCTCACCAGAAAGAGAGAGACAGAGAGACAGAAAGCGAGAAATCAGCCCCGAGGGGGATGGCCACACCGTGATCCCTTCTCTTCCATTCTCTCGGGATCTTGGGCACGCACGCACAGGCACCCGGCGTGAGTTTAGGCCACAGGTCCAGGACGTGAACCGTGGTCGACTACGTGGGAGTCCAGTGACATAGCCATTATGCCATCTGCTGGTCCCACTCATAAGTATCTTCTAAGCTCTGGGTTCTTTAGTATCTCATTTAAACCTTAAACTAATACTATGAGAAGTGTCTAGTGACTATTTTCCACAGGAATAGAAATGGTCAAAAGAGGAACTTGGAGTGGAGAATCCTGACACGCATGACCTTGGCCAGGTGGTCAAGGTCACCGTCGGCAGTGACACGTCACACTGATGGTATGGCTACATGACAGCATGTGTCAAGAACGGTGCTCTACCCTGCGGTCTCCCTCACATCAGACAAACCTCCAGTGAGGGACGCTCTGCGAAATACCCAGCAATATTCCTCAACGTCGTCACTGTCATCAAAAACAAGGAAAGGATCACGCCGGGCGCGTGTGCATGCGTGCCCAAGATCCCGAGAGGAGAATGGAGGAGAAGGGATTGCGGCGTGACCATCCCCCCTGGGGGGTGATTTCTCGCTTTCTGTCTCTATGTCTCTCTCTGTCTGTCTGGCGAGCGCACGCGCCCTACAGTGAAAATCTCTCTCAAAAAAAAAAAAAAAAAAAAAAAAAAAAAAAAAGGAAAGAAAAGG
>NW_006159611.1:2153105-2157168 GCF_000334495.1 Tupaia belangeri chinensis | reverse complement strand
CCGTAAAAAACTCTCCAAAAAAAAAAAAAAAAAAAAAAAAAAAAAAAAACAAGGAAAGGAAAGGTTGAGAAATTCTCGTGGACCCTGGAAGGGTAAGGAGATAGGACATTTGAAAGTGAATGTGGTACCTAGGATGGGGACCTGGGACAGAGAAACAGGAAAATCTACTGAAATCAAATAAACCTTGGGGCTTAGTTAAGAAGTATGCATGTTGGTTCCTTAGTTTGGACAAGTGTACACAAAATGGTAACGTGGCAATGGCAGAACCAGGTAAGGGGTGTGCGGATACACCCTTGCCATCTTTGCAAATTTTCTGTGTATCTAAAACAGTTCTAAAACAGAAGTTCATTTCAAAGAGACCTCTGCCAGCAAGTCTCTTTGCTCCAGTCTAGAGATGAAAACAAACAACAACAACAAACCCATAGGTTAAATAACTTCTCAAAATTACAAGCTAAGGAACAAAAGAACTTGCCGACTTCAGATTTAAGCAACGCGCAGAACGGGGCTGCGATAATGCTTTGCGTGAGATTGATCAAAACACTTTCATGCCAGATGCATGCTGAGAAAATGGAGCTGGAGGAATGCATCTCACCGCCACTCCTCGTAATGGTGCACTTTTATTTTAGCACACACATTGAAGTCAAGGGGCCATAACGGGCTTTCCAAATATTTCGCCTTTATTTCCATCACCCGCCGATGACTCAGTCAATGACACGTGAGGATCCCTCTGAAGCAAAATCGGCGTAGGATTTTGCCCAACCTCTGGTGCTTTGACATTCTGTACGAGGAGGGCACGCTGGCGCACAGACCCTTCGGCCATCATGCCCCCCCTTTGAGTCACTCTCATTCATTACACACCCATTTTCTCTTACGGTGCACTAACTGGAGAGGGTGAAGCCGGACAGCCCAGCTGAGCTGTCTCAAGACGCAGTCCAGGGCAGGACATCCTTCCCCAGAAACTGGCCACCTCGACGTAAGGGAAGGCCAACAGGGACTTGGGACTGAGTCCCTTCAGCCCTCGGTTTCCTGAGACACAGCTATGGCTGCCTGGAGACAGCGAGTGGCCCTGTGAAATATAAATTCTAACCGCGTTATCTACCGACTCTGTTTCCCACAGTGAGAAGCCAGCCACTCTGGGAAAACTCCAGTATCTTTGCAGGAAGGCTCACACAGGCCAAGATATATTCTTTTTTCCTCGAGACTTGCCAAAATCAGACAGTAGGATTCAACAGCTATTTCTAAATGCTGTATTTAATATATTGTTCCCCGGGAGACTGCAAAGTGGAACTGATCCACCGAGCAAGAACACAGGTGGCCTTCGGTGATTAGAGTAGCCTGCCTAAAGCCATGCTTTTCTCAGCTTTGTTCTATGTACAACACTTTTCTTTCAAAAATAAGGGCAAGGGCTTGCTCGAATGATTGATTTTACCATTCTAGATTCGTCTCCGGAAGAGCTAAAACCCTTTACCCTCCCCGTTTTACTTCGAACCATCCCAAGGCAGTCAGTGGCACCCTAGCCATTCTTAACAGGAGGAAAGGATGGCGAGGAAAAGAGGGGAGGGGATCTGAGCAATTTTCCCACAAAATCACAGCAAACTGGACAACAGGAATAGAACCAAATCCAAAGTTGATTTTTCCCTTCCCCAAGAAGGAAGAAAATGACCAAGTTCCAGAAGCCATAGTCACTCCCCCAGATACACGCAGACAGACATACACACATACGGTCAGAGAAACACACACACACACACACACACACACACACACACGCAGCAACTCGGCAAACTGGCCGGAATCCAAAACAAAGTCTTCCTCTCAGGAATCTTTTCTATTTTTATAACTGAACTCTCCAGAAACTTCTTCAATTTGGAGCCCTGGATGGTTCAGGCTGGAGTTTCTTTCTCTTATTTTTTTTTATTTTTTACCCTCCGAGCATTGTGAGGCCAGAGTGCCCAGGGGTCATTTGGAGGGTTACGCTTCCGAGATCATTTTGGTGAGAAAGAGGCTGAGCCCCGGAGGAGACTGTCCCTTGGGTAAATCCTTGGTGGCTGAGAGAGATGTGCTTCAGCGGACGAGCATCTCCACGCCCGAGCTTGCTCCTCCTGCAGGCGGACCCCCCTAACCTGCACCTCCCGTGTGCACTTTCCCGTCAGTATTCCAGGGGGACAGATACCGCGTTCACCGTCCGAATCTCCCACCCCAGAATCCCGTCTAACTTCCCGAAGGACACCTGCTGAAACATTTAAGATGTGGTTTCCAAAACCCACAACGAGTCAGAGTTTCAAAGCACTTACACACGTACTTTTACTGCCGTTTACAGTTCTCAAAAGTGGCATCAAGTCTTCCCAAAGATTTTCATGTTTGTTTCTGGCTTTCCAGACAGCTGAAACTGTCAACCTTCTAACCACGTGAGATAGTGCAGCGCGGAAACACACACGTAAGAATACAAAGCGAAATGGAGGTATTAACATGTTTGCGTTCTCACCGTACATCACTGTGGGGTTGTCAGAAAAGTCGTGATGTATTTTTTGCATAGACAAACAGAAAAATACTCATGACTTCTCCGACAACCCAATATTACTAACTCTTAGTAAAGCGATGTTAATACAGAGTATCCAATGGGACTGACAGCGATTTGTCACCTGAAAAACCCTCAGTGACGGGACCGAGCCTAGTGCAGCACCTGACACAGAAAGACATGCTACCATTTGGTGAATTAGTAGGTTGTTCAATAGTCTGACATCTTCTGCTAACAGTTAACTAGGAAAATAAAAAAGAAAGAAAGAAAAGAAGGAAATCATTTTCCCTGCCTGATTTTCACACACTTTTCTAGGTAATTTTAAGTAAGGTTTTGTGTGTTTGTTTGTTTGTTTTGTTGTTGTTGCTGTTTTGCCTGAGGGTGTATTTGCTCGCTGGGCAGAGACACGGGGGGGAGAAGGATCATGCTGCAATCCCTTCTCCTCCATTTCTCCCTTCGTTCAGGATTGTGGGCAAACATGTACACAAAACTGACATGTTTTTTGGGACCAGCAGTTGGCGTACTGGCTATGTTGGTGAACTCCCATGTCGTCGACCACAGTTCGAATCCTGGACCCAGTGGCTTAAAACTCATGCTGGGAGCGTGTGCGTGCATGCCCAAGATCCCGAGAAGAGAATGAAGAAGGGATTGTGGTGGGGCCATCCACTCTGGGGAGTGATTTCTCGCTTTCTATCTCTCTGTCTCTGTCTTTCTGGCAAGCACACGTGCCCTATAGCAAAAACAAAAACAAATAAACAAACAAAAAAACACAAATCTCAAAAAAAGAAAACTGACATGTTTTTCAAGCTGCCAGATCCAGGACTCGAACCACTAGTCAATCAGGTGGGATACAGTCACCTGAAGCACCATGTCAATGGCTAGCCCCTTGTGAGTGTACCCTTGAAATGCCACTTTCATGCTTCTTCTTTTCTATATTTAATATGCACATAATATATGTGAATATTAGAAAATTATTAAGAACAAATAGGTCAAATATAGGTTTTTAGTTACTTTCAAATCACCTAGGTTTCTGTCAATACAACATCTCCTAAGTTAGTTTCAATGACCACTCATATGTGTATATATAAAATAGAGGTTAGCTTTTCTAGAAAAGGGTAGAATCACAGAAAAATCTACACCATTATTTTAATGTCTCATTTGGCGTTTTCTTGTATATTTCTACTACAATTTATTTACTATGTTTAGACATTTCTAATAAAATACAATGGAAATAAATACTTTGATGGTAAAGTATTTTTGTCACCAGCTTTCTGACACATTTGATCACAGTCTTTGAAAAAAATTGCCTATGGCTGAATTGTTACAACTACAATAAGTATACTTTGTAGCTTCTGATCTTATATATTGCAAAATAGGTAAAAAAATTTATATGCAATTAAAAATAAAATTTGATCATAAAATTAAATACAAAATTTCCAAACAGTGCATAATTTCCCCCAGATACGGTGGAATGTTTTCTCCGCACCATAGTGACATGAGGTTTTCTCTTTTCTTGGTTTGCTAGAGGGCCTGTGGGCTTGCAGAGGG
>NW_006159611.1:2146104-2153083 GCF_000334495.1 Tupaia belangeri chinensis | reverse complement strand
GCGGCGAGTGGTGGCTTGCAATCCTTCCTCCTCCACTTCTCCACCCTGCGGGGATCCGGAGCGCCCACGTGCACCTGGTGTGTTTTTCAAGCCACCAGGGCTGCGACCTGACCACAGTTCATCTCATGAGACCTGGTTTTCTGTGCAAGGTCCTTAGCCACCATGCTACAAGGCCAGCCCAACATTGGCTTTTGTGATTATTCTACAACTTGGCCAGCTGGAGACCTAAAAAGTATGTCTTGTTCCACTTTACATCACATTAACAAAGGACGATAGTTTTGCATGTTTGAATATAAAATAACCGGCATACTATTTTAAAGCATCCGCTCCAAGTCGCTACTCACAACCAGTAGTAGCTTTGTGAGACTAACAACTCTGTAAAAAGGCACGATATATATTTGGGTTCTAGTGAAAATTGTTTCCATATGCCAGAACAGGTTAGGATGGTTCACTGTGTGACTGGGATATAGCGTGAGGTCTTTTTCTTCACCAGTGACTTCACTGTACCATCTGACAGCTAACATCTTAGATGTTCATATTCTCCCTCCACATCACAGTCACTTGATTTTACTTTGAATCAGTACAAGTGTGGGACCAGCAGATGGTGTAATGGTTATGCAGCTGGACTCCCACATGGATGACCACAGTTCCAGTCCCAGATCCAGAGGCTTGAAACTTACACCAAACACGTATACGTGCATGCCCAAAATTCTGAGAGGAGAAGGGAGGAAAAGGGACTGTGGCATGGCTATCACTCCCTGGGGGATTTTTTGCTTTGTGTCTCTTTGTCTCTCTAGCAAGTATACATGCCCTATAACAAAAATCTCTCTCTACAAAAAGGAAAAAAGAGGGGACCAGCAGTTAGCATAATGGCTGTGTGGCTGAACTCCCATATAGCCAACTGCGATTTGAGTCCCGGACCCGGCGGCTTAAACTGATGCTGGGCGCGTGTGTGCATGCCCAAGATCCCGAGAGGAGAATGGAGGAGAAGGGATTGTGGTGTGGTCATCCCCCCAGGGGGGTGATTTCTCGCTTTCTATCTCTCCATCTCTCTCTGTCTTTCTGGCGAGAGCATGCACCATATAGCAAAAACCTTTCCAAAAAAAAGGGAAAAAGAAAAAAAAAAGGCATGAATATATGTATGTACACATCTATGTGTACATATGTGTGTAGACACACAGCTACACACCTGTATATATGCATTCGCGCACACACACAGACATACACTCTTTGTACCACTTAACTTTAGAAGTTGAACAACTTGTGAAGTACAGCTTTGCTCTACATCAATGTAACATGTGCATGTAATCTAACATGTAATCTTAGCAAGTCGGTTCAGGCCAGGGTTTCCTCTGCTGCTGTGATGAGGGGTAGACCAAGGAAGAGAAGACAAGCACTTACTTCCCTTTCACTGCCCTGCACCCGTGCAGCCAGTGAGCGAGCACAGAGCAGCCAGACCCCCTCAGCTGCACCTGCCCTGCTCCCCCACCGAGCTGCCTCAGGTCCATGCCTGCACAGGCACAGCGGGCTGCGAGGGGCTCGGTGAGGCGGGGCGCACACGGCCCACCCCCCGCACCCCTCCCAACTGCCGTGGCGCCAGGGCGCACCTCCTCGTGTGCCTGCCACAGCACGCACCTGCTTCAACGGTGCATGCTCAGGCTGCGGGTTCCCCTTGATTGACGTCGGTGTAACCACTCGAGCGAGCTGGGGTGGAGGGAAGTGGGCTCTGCTGGGGCACTTTGTGGTGCTTCTCACTCCTGCTGGGTGACAGAGCTGGCGAGTTGGGTGAGAACAGAGCCTGCAGCCCCTCCGTACCCTCGCTGCCCCCCAGAAGGCACCAGTCCTCAACATACAACAAGAAACCAGGCTTTGAAAACCAGGAAGTGAGGGAGGGAAGGAAGCATCTGCCTCCCTCTCTGGGACCACACCTGCACACCCCTCTCATTCTCTCTCTCTCTCTCTCTCTCTCTCTCTCTGTCTCCCTCTCTGTCTGTCTGTCACCACTATCACCACCACCTACTTAGGGGCTTTTCATTGACCTTGACTCAGCAAGTTTGTGCCTTGCCCAAACAATACTCAGAAAACATTCTGACCCAGAAAAAGAGAGAGAGGACTTACGTGAGCCAGTCTCACAGCTGCCCATGAGGGTCACTCTCCCCTAACTAGGGAGAGGTTGCAGTCAGTCACACACGGGTTGAAACACGGTCAACGACGTGGGAGTCCAGTGACGTAGCCATCATGCCATCCGCTGGTCTCAGAACCTGTATTTCTTACCATATATATACTGAGCAGGAAGTCCTCCCACACTTGGTCGACATCCACATGTGTACTGGAATCTTCTGATGGAGGCCAAAGGCCAGACATCAGAGAGAAAAATGATGCCAACCGACTGGAAGAAGGTAGGAAAAAACCCCTTGCAACATGAAAGAATGTATGTGAACCAAGTACCAACAAACCTTCAAGGCAGCACTGCAGATTAGCAAAAACTAAATTCAGCTCACACCTTTAAGAAGGCATGCTCGTTTATGTAATGCTCTGGTTTCTGTCCCCCTCTCCCACAAAGGTTCCGAACATCTTTGGTCTATCAGGTTATCTTGAGGTTGCCTGGGACTGAGACGGGCAGGGGAAAGGGTGGAGGGACAAGCACTTCAGAAGTTCACGTCTGTAACTATGGAGCCCCGACCCAGCACAAAGAAAATGCCATGTCTACTTGATGTGAAACAAAATAAGATTTTTCTCCCATTAAATTGTGAATCCTTCATCTATTAGTTTCTACTGGATTATTTCACTATCCCCTTGGAGACACAATATATATTTTATATCGTAAGATGAGAAACAGGAGAGATCCAGGCAGAAATCTCCTACACTGTCCCAAGCAGGAGAGTTCATCGAACGCCACCTCACCCTTGACGCACAGCCACCACACACTGTAGTAACAGTGGAGGCGCGTGGAGACCCCGCGGTGCCTTCCAAGGCTCTGCGTTAGGACAGGCTGTGTCCCTGCACATTCGTCCTGGCAACCACGTAAGGGGAACAAGCACGTCCCCGTTTTACGCATGAGGACACTGAGACTCGGAAAGTTACGTAACTTGCCCAACCTGATGAAGCTGGCAATGAGGCCGAGACTGAAACCTGGCTCTTCCCAATCCCAAAGCCTCACCTGTTCTCTCCTGGCCTCCTCCTGCAGAAGGGAACGTGGTGAGGGGCTGTGAGGGTGTGGGTGACTTCCGGTGAACCGCCGAGCCCCTCCCCACCCACCAGGCTCCGTGTGGGCAGCCATCACTCAGCCTTGACTGATAGGACCCTGGGAGCCTGAGTTCCAATGAAGCCAGATCCTCTGGAATCTTTACACAACTCAATCTAATTTTTCTAGAAAAATACTTTAATATTGGCAGAGGTATTTAAACCCACATGCATGCAAGTTCATATATACACTCATGCACACACACACACACACACCCTCCTCAAATGGCAAACACAGCAGGACAGAAGGACTGGCCACTAGCTTATGACATCTGCCTTCCCCCACCCGCTTCCCACTGGTTTCCTACTAAGAAGCGACACTGTGGCCCAGAAGTTGCAACTGAGCCATGATTAAATTTATGTTAGCATTACATGTGCTCTGCAAATCAAAACTCTCTTTACAATTACACATATTAATAGTTTGGGTGGACTAAGGAGAGCCCCAAGTCTTAGTGAAGAGAGCATTTATCTCATCTCATGTCTGGTGCCTACAAACAATGAGGAAAATACGGCTGCGACCTCCAGGGCCCACCCCCAGCACTGACAGCAGCTCTGGGGTTCAGACCTACAAGCTACAGAGTATTTCAGAAAAGCAGATCTCAAAACCTGAGTGCACCTGCACGAACTAATATCCCTGTAACCTTTCTTGTCGCTCCTTCCCCTTCGAGTTTGATGACTTGGCAGTTCTAGAACTCTTCCGAGAGAAGCCAAGGCTCGCGGCGCCAGCCCAGCTGTTCAGGGCTCGGCGTGATCTGTTCCACGGAGCTGGCCGTGTCAGCACAGTGCTGAGCTGCGGCTCACCTCCGCTCACGGCAGTACCAACTGCGATCCCTTGGAGAGAATTAAAGAAGAGACTGCCCGGTGCATAATCAATGGAAATCCCCGGGCACCCCGGTTCAAGAAAGTGAAAATCATGCCAGCGAGGCCAACTGCCAGTTTCTGTAGCCAGAGAAAAGGCAAGAAGCGAGGGCGAAAGGAAGGGAGAATTAGGGAGAGACGAGAGAAGAGCAAGAACGTGCCTGGCGAGCGTGTACGGGAAGGGGAAATCGGAAATAAAGACACGACGTGTCACGGTAAGTCACGGTTGTGACACGATTCTTCTCACCTGGCGGCTCGGCCTACAAGGGAGGGACAGGTAAATATGGAAGACAGTGAGAAGAGAAAGAATGAACTGTGGACCTTGCAGGAAGAAGGCAGAATTCCAGCCCACGCTCAGTCCTGCGAGAGACAGGGAATCTAATACACAGGGCATCGCTCCTGCCCTGACCTCTGTTCACAGAATCGCTGAACTACGTGGAGAGCAGGTGTATCTGCACTCCATTGGAGCACCCAGTTATGAGCGTCACTTGAATCTTGGTCTCCAAATACTCCTTCCTTTCCCTGCAGTAAACCAGCACCTGACAGCTCCCGGTGACCAGTGCCCCCGAAGAGAAAGCACTGCATGTCGTGTAAGCACCGGGAGGTCTTCCGCCGCTATCCAGGGCACCGGCCTTGCCCCCTGCGGCATGTCCTCTGTGGCTGTGGATGCCAGTCCTTAGCGGATGTCCTTGGGGACAGGACGGGAACTCTACTGAGAGACCCGCATCTCTGGAGCTACACGAACAATCATCAAAGACACCTCACTGTCTCCTTTCGCCTCTTTTCCTTAGGCCACACACTCCTAGCGCACAGGTCCTCAACAGGGCGCAGTTCAGCCCCCAAGTACCTTCGGTCGCCCCCTGGAGGGCAGGCTGCCCGCATCCTAGCATCCTTGACAGAGCCCGGACCCTCCACACACAGCAGCCCCATGTAGGGAACTGCCCATCCTGAAGTTAACAAGGCAGAGGCCCAGACGCCCTGCTGAGCACTGTCTCAGGAATGAGCTCCTTTTGTTGAAATTCTACATGGTTTTTTCAGAATGGCATCTTACTGTCATTCAACACCCTCTCTCCTCTTAGCAATAGCACTGGGCATGATTTTAAACAATGCAATGAAAAACGCAGTGAGTCAGAGCAGGTAAAGCACCCCTGACTGGCGTCCGGAGGATCCCTGTACACGCCTCATGCAAGCCTGCCCAGCTGAGGTGGGAGTGAGGGGTGAGGGGCATACGGCATGGAGACCCTGTTGGGGTGGCCTGTCATTCTGTCTCTCCCCCACCACAGGAGGAGTGGCTCACAATTAGCTGAGAAAAGCAGTTACTCGAGCATTTAGAAAATGGAAGGGAAGGCAAGGGTTGGGGGCCTGAACCTCATTTAGACTCACCACGGGGCACGGGCCAGTCCTATCCTATCACAAGGCGGCGTTCTGCACAGGGCTCCAACCACTGACTTGATCATGAAAATGCCCCACCTCAAACACCATGGTCTGGGTTCAATTCATCCAGAAGATGCTTCAAAATTATCTGAACCAGGTGGCACAGTGGTTAAGACACTGGGCTCCCACGGTTTGAGTCCGAGACCCGGAGGCTTGAAACTCATGCCAGGCCCATGTGCATGTGTACCCAGAATCCTAAGAGGAGAATGGAGGAGAAGACACTGCAGTGTGGTCATCCTCCCTAGGGAGGTGATTTCCTACCTTCCGCCTCTCTGGTAAGTGCACATACCCAAAAGGAAAAAATAAACAATACAAAAATCTGGGTCCAACGTCTGCAGCATGAAATGCGAATGTGATGGACGAACCCCCTGGCCCTGTCTTCTAGACACACGGGCTCGCCCACACCTCGAACCCAGAAGGCTCTGGTAAGGTAAACGGACGCAAAGCAAAGAGACTCTGTAAACCTTTAGTTGGCTTGAGACAGAGGAAACTCACCAGAGGGAAGAAGCAGGCGTTGGGAGTTCACCTGTTCCTGCAGAAGGAGGGCCACACCTGGGGGCGAATCATCAGCCTTTGATGTCCTCTGCCCTGTCGCCCTAACATTCAAGGCGCCTGGCGAACAATAATTCACTGGGAGGTGCTTTAGTGCCAGCTCAGGTCAGGTCCAGGTCTTGCCAAATAAACCCAACTGCCAAGAATCCTTTCCTGGGGCCTCGCCCCGCCGCCCGCGGGGGCTGCTCACCTGCAGCCGTCTCCTTCCGCAGAGGCGCCTCTCTGGGTTGCAGCATGTGGCATGGGGCCGCGGCTCACTCAGGCCTGGTGGCTCTCCGGGATACCTCCCACTGTCACACTTGGTCCCCACAGGTCCTGGGGTGGAAAACAGAAAGAAGAAGGTGCGGTCACCCCGGGTCAGGACTTGACTTCCAGGGTCGGGGAGCACATGTCCCGCCTGGCAGGCGGAAACAGCTCCTGAAGGCTGGCCCGGGCCTGCTGCGGACGGTCCAGCCCATCGGAAGGACACGGGGACACAGGGATTCACCCGCTGGCTCCGCCTCGAATGCTCCCTGTCCACTGGGAGGGCGGGGAGGGGAAGGCGGGACGTGGCCTTAGGGTGGAAGGAAATGCTTGAAAGGAATTTTTATTTGAACAGTCTTGGTTCTGGCTAAATGTGCTCTCTTCTGTGAGCAGAATACAGAACAGGAATTTGGTAGCCAAGTTTACAAAACTGTCTATGCGTCATTTAAAAAGGAAAACGAGGACCTAGTTCTGTCACCATCCTCGTCCCTCTCCGGATCTAGCCCCAAAGCTGCTTTGCAAACCGGTACTGGCAGATTGCCCAGCAGGCTGTGGAGACACCACCAGGTTTCGCATCTCCAGATGAAAAGGGGGAGAGATGGGGGCAGGAGGCTGGATCTCTCGTATTGTGACCAGGGCGATGCAGGAA
>NW_006159611.1:2122943-2146082 GCF_000334495.1 Tupaia belangeri chinensis | reverse complement strand
CCATAAACTCACACACTGGAATGCACTATCAAAACCAAAGCCTGTCCAGTTCCACCCTGGAAGGAAAACCCGCAGAGAATGTCAATATTCAGCAAGGGGCACTGAGCATTTCAGGTCTGGGCAAAACTCTGGAAATGACTAAGCCAGCCAGCGCTGTGAGAGCACGTGGACTCTGGTCCTGACTGAGATCCACGGACGCTCCTGAAGGGTTCTTCCCCATCACTGCTCTCGTGGGTGCAAAGGACCGAAGGGTAGAAAGAAGGCCCAAGGGCAGCCCTAGAAGCCCAGGGAGGAAGGTGGGGAGACACAATAGCTATATCTACAGCCGGGTTCACCCTGCCAACGACACACCCTTCAGGCGCCTTCTACTCAGACTGAAATTCACTCATCCCACAAGGAACAGTACCTGTGTATGAGGTTAACTGAATAAATGACAGAAATCTATGCGACAAATTACTAAACAAAATGTGGGTTTTATTGGATGCCAAAAAGAATGTAGTTTCTTCTCCAGTGAATTTTTTCTGGAGTAAATAAGGAATTGAACACACCTCCAAAATCACCTTCCGGTTCAGGTGAATCAGAACTCTGGACAGTGCACCCCACCATGCGTGTGCGTGTGCGTGTGCGTGTGTGCATGCATGCCCGTGTGTATTCCCTTGCTGCATTGCGCGCGCATGTTCCGGCACCAGGCTTTTACCATGGACATGGCTGGCACATCCCTCTGAGCAGAGTTAGCATTACTGAGCAACATCAGCGTCGAGATTAAATTGCTTAAGAATGGTAATCAGTCTCAGGAGTACTTTATTTAGAAAAGTTTTCTCTGAACACATATCGAAGACCCATTCCTCAGAGTCCTCTTGGAGAACACAAACTCCATTGGTTGTTCGCCGTCGAGTACGACCAGACCTTCGTGTGGTTTGTAGTGTTGGTGATTTACGGCAGGGAAACGCATTCACCTCCCTAGTCGTTGCAGACAAGCCTGCCGTGGGGGCGCCCACTCCCAGAAAAGTTCCCGTGTTGGAACTTGGCTGAACTGTGAAGGTAGTAAGCGCTAACGTCATTTGACCATGAACTCCCACGTGGCTGACTGTGGTCTGAGTCCCAGACCCAGAAGCTTAAAATTCACGCTGGGCATGTGTGCAAGCCCCGAAATACCAGGAGGAGAATGGAGGAGAAGGGGCTGTGGCGTGGCCATCCTCACTGGGGGTGATTTCTCAGTTTCTCTCTCTGTCTCTCCAGCAAGTGCACAGAAAAACTTTCTATAGAAAAATATCTCAGACAAAAAAAAAAAAAAAAAAAGAAAAGAAGAGTAGACACGGGAACTGTGAGCGCTGCTCCAATGGCCTCACTTATGCTAAGCACCCAAAACCACAGTCTTCAAAACAACATATTTTGCCTCAATATCTGCTTATCTTTGTGGACTTGAAAAACATGTTTATGAACTTGCTTGGAACAAAGACTCCAAGTGGCACAGCAGATAAGAACACAAGGCCGTGATAAGACCCCTCAGAGAAGCACGTAAACCGCGCTCTCAGCTCCATGCCACCAGTCTGCTCTTCGCTCCTCCTGCGTGGGAGCCAGGGCAGCTGCTGGGCTCGAGCACCTCCTCCGGGAGAAGCAGCTCACCTCTCTGAGCTGGAGTCACCGGGACACTGCTTTGCAGAATCAGGCTGGCCTTGGGCACCCGCGCTGTCCCAGGGACACGTGGCTGCAGGCCTGGGCTATGCCCCACTGCAGGGACACTTCCCTGGAAAGCCCTCGTTCTGATGGCACACCAGTCCCAGTGAGGCTTCCCCCGTGTGGGTGACGGGGTGCCAGCCTCGTGCAGGCCCACGCCACCCCATCTCGTACCCTGCTATGCTTGTTTGCGTGTTAGGACACTGGAGGTGAATAGAGCTTTGAGGTTAAGGAGAGAGACAGTCAAGCCATGGACTGATTCCCCATGCTCTCAGCAGGGAAGCTCGAGCTCTTGGCAAAGGTGCCGCCTTCAGACCCACCAGCAAGATGGCCTGTCCTAGACACGCCTCTGGGCCTCGGACCTCCCCCAAGCTGTGAGCTAAATAAACCCCATTCTCTTAAATGACCCTGACTCAGCTGTCTGTTACTAGTGGCCACTGCCCAACTCAGGGAGGACGTGGGAAGAAGAAGCCACCCCACCCAGGTGCACCCTACAACAACGGAAGACTGGCGAGGGGGCCCTGAGCACTGGCAGCTCCGCCTCAGGCAGACGGGGCTGGAGAGGATGGCGAAGATCCCTGTCCTCTCAGTACTCAGGCTTTGGAGAACACCGTCCGCTCAGCCCTCCCTGCCCCTATGCCTCTCAGACCCTACCAGGCATCCTTTAAAAAAACCTGCCCGAGGGTGCATGCTCTCAGGTGGGGGAGGGAGAGAAGGCAAGAAAGCACCCCCTATGGGCCACGGTTGGGTGTCACCCCTTCTCCACCTCCCCTCCTGTCCTGACTGTGGGCACGCACACACGCATTCGATGTATGTCTCAAGCTGCAGGGTCTGGGACTCGAACCACACAGCTGTACACACGGGACCCAGCTACCCAACCACCGTGCCACAGATTGGCCCGTCCTTTGAAAGATTTAGCGCAAGTGTCTGCTCATGCCTGGGGGATTGTCCCCTTCTTCCCCCGCACACTCACGGAACTCCGTGAGCTGCAGATGCCGCCCCCTCATACTGCAGGCGACCGGTGGTGGGGCAGAGCCCAAGGACCTTGATGAGAGATGGAGCGCCATGGTTCAGATGGTGGCACCGCAGTTAAGGGAGTTGGATCCTGTGTTGTTGGCCATGGATCGAATCCTGGCCCCGTGATTTGATCAAACATACCAGGCATGTGTGGGCAGGCGCCTAAAATCTGGCTGGAAAGGAAGGAAACGGATTGTAACATGACCATGCCCCATTGTGGGGGTGCTTCTCTCCCTTTTTCTCCCCCGTCTCCTGTCTTTCTGGTAAGTCCAGGCACGCTGGCATTCAGGAGAAGAGAGAGAGAGAGAGAAGCTCAGAATCTGTTTCCCTTTTTCTTTTTTCTTTCTTCTTGTTTTTGTTGTTGTTGTTAGCATTTTAGCTTTTTTTATCCACAGGGTCTAGCACAGGGTCTGCAAAGGTAGGGGCCAGTGAAGCCCGTGGAACAAGTGTGTGAACGAGCCATGCAGCAGTTAAGTTATTCCAGAGACTGACGTGAAAAGAGCCCAGTTTGCATGCCTCCTCCCTTCAGTCATTACACTTAAGAAACTAAAGACACAATACCTTTAAATATGAAGGAAAAGGCATTCCCACGAGCACCGGGATGGTGAGCATCATAGGTCAGCACGAAGCTCTGGTCCCTGTAACCCGCGTGGTGCCCTTTCTTCTGCTCCTTCTTCTTTTCCAGAATTTGTTTTTACACGCACACATGCACGCACACACGCACACACACAATCCTCCACCTTCTCCATTCGGGGACATCTTGACCAGCTGACACTTCGAATTCCTGGATGGGGTGGGGAGGCCCTAACCATTTCAAATACCTAAAATCCTCTTCCACCCTCTAAGTATGCTTTGAGTGGGCACCGTAGGTTATTAATGAAAAAAAAAAACAAAAACAAAAACAAAATTTGGATGGCTTAGAAGGAAATGCATGGGCATATTTCCTTTTTTTTTTTTGAGAGTTTTTTTTGCTATAGGGCGTGTGTGCTCACCAGAAAGACAGAGAGAGACAGAGAGACAGAAAGCGAGAAATCCCCCCCCAGGGGGATGGCCACGCCACAATCCGTTCTCCTCCATTCTCCTCTCGGGATCTTGGGCACGCACGCACATGCACCTGGCGTGAGTTTAAGCCACTGGGTCTGGGATGCGAACCACAGTCGACTATGTGGGAGTCCAGCGACATAGCCATTACGCTAACTGCTGGTCCCCACCATGGGCATATTTCCTAAGTCCATGGAGACAAAGCTGAAGTTTCCAGGGAGCCACAGACACTGGGGCTCAGAGACAGCACTTCAGGGGAGCCTGCAGTGGAGGGGCTGGCCGTGCACCCACACGAGCTCTGGGCCCTTGGCGAGCTCTGACAGACACAGCCTTTTTATCTGTGAAAGTCACTGGTGCCTACCCCGGGGCGCTATGTGAAGTGACAGAGGTCATGCTCGCAGAGCAAACCGCACAGGTAGACACAGCCAGCATTTAACCACGGTGCGAGCTACTCTTCCCTGATCACCTTCCCATGTACTTGTCTCTAATTTATTTATGTATTTTTGAGAGAGATTTCTGCTACAGGGCATATGTGCTCACCAGAGATTCGGAAAGTGAGAAGTCACCCCCCAGGGGGGATGGTCACACCCCAATCCCTTCTCCTCCATTTCCTCATAGGATTTTGGCTGCATACATACACGTGCCTGGCATGAACTGCAAGTTGTCGGGTCCAGGACTCGAACCATGGTCTGCCACATGGGAGTCCAGTACCTTAGCCATTACATCACCTCTCATTTCCTTGTCTTTTAAATGATTACTTCAGCAGAACATTCCAGACAGTGAGGAAAATGCTCCTGAGCAAGTCTCTGCTAAGAAATTACCGGCATGTGGGACCCACAACATAGAAGACAGAGTGAGAACCCAACCCCCGAATATTTGTTCCTACAGGACACGAAATCACTGGAGGTATGGAAATTACTGTGATATCCACTAGCCGCACATTGGTTTTACTCCAACCCATGTAACTGCACTTCCCAAAACATTTCTTTTTAGCCCCATATGACCGCGTAACCACAGAACAGTCTGTGACGCTCAGCGGTGATGCGTTCCGGGCCAGGTGAACGCACCTGCGTCAGCTTCCTCATCTGTCCTGTGACAAAGTCTTGTCACAATCGTCTTCACCAAAGCCACGTGTATTTTTGGTACATCTTAAATACAGGTATGAAAGCGCCCGAGAGACAGGTAAACCATGCTGGCTTTACATGTTTATTTCACCTAAACATTTAGTTCCCACCTAAATCCGTGAGCTAGCCAGGACCCACTTCCGTTTCCAGAGACTCTCAGAAACTAAAGTGAATTCTTTTGTTCCCTCCTACACTAGATAAGATCTGAAAGAAAAATAAAACCCTAAAGAAAGCGAACAACTTTTTTCTGAAGACAAAACCAAACAATACAATATTCCTGATCGAGAATTCCCCATTTGGCTAACCTGAGAAAATCTGGGGCAGTAAGTATGTATGTGATGGGATTGAGAGCGGATGGTTCCCACAAAAGTATTCCAAAAAGACAGATGACGGAACAGGTAATGTTAGAATCAACTCAGCCGTTTAAAAAATACATAGTGACCTATCTCCCCTGGGTGCAAGCTAGCATAGAAAAAGAAATAAAGAAAATAAAATATCATGCTCATTTTTCACTTTGGAAACAGATGGTGAGCAGCATAAGAGAAGTCTGCATTTTATATCTTTCTAGATATTTTTGCAGGATTAGATAAGACTAAAAATATAATACCGAGCATAAAGTAATCCAATAAAAATCAGATTTTATGTGCTCACTCATCTTAACTGAGCAATATAGAAAATTAAAGAGTGAACAGAATCTACAAAAAGATTTATAGATAATGCTTTCTGTTTATTAATTTGAAAATTGCTTATTTGTACTGCAGATATATCATTAATATTATCTTTGTGGCTAGGTGTTTTTGACATTAGAAGTGTTTGACATTTCACAAAGAAGAATTTACCATCTATATTTGACAAAAAAGGGGAATACTATTTAAAATTCTAAATACCCCATGTTGACACTGGCATTTCCAAATTGTTCAATATGCCATAAGAAGTTCAAGGAACAGAACTAAATTTCTGACCTTAGAAAATATTTTTCAAAAGCACTCCTGTTTATTGATAAAATAAGGTCCTATGTATTTATATTCTGAGATACACTTACAGGTGGACTAGTATCAAGAATAACAAAGTAAATGTCTTCAAACACCAAGACCTTAAAATAATATCCAAGCAAGAAGACCAAGAGTAAGTGAACTCAACTTATTTGTTTATAAAAGATCACTATTTATCAAGCTAATGATTTATCGTAGAGCGGCCTCTATCATAAATTTCATTATAAATCTGGCTAATTGTCTCAGACTTCATCTCAATGGTGTAGCTGATTTTCTTTCTTAAGTTATTATTTGGGATAAAAACTATTTGAATGAATGTGCCATTGAATTAAGAGTATCTCTCAAAAACCAATAGAAAAGTTTAAAAATAAAAACTGCCATTTATTTATAAAATATCAATTACAGCTTCTGAATTAGAAATCTATTTAATGATTGGACCCTTTTCTCATCAATCAGACCATCCTCCCCACTCACCCAAAAACTAAGAAAAATTTGGAACTACAAAGTCTTTTTGCATTTTACCAATATATTGTATATAAAAATTACAATGTGAGTTAATATTTCTTTAACAAATTATATACTCGAAAGCAGAATTTTCTGTTTGTGCTAATTGGAATACATATTTAATATAAATGAGTACAATATATTTCATCTTATTTGCACTCTTATCCTCTTATTCCATAATTACCACAAAATACGAAAAATTTAGGTTTTGATTGATGTTAAAGTACATTTTTGTACCTGGTGACTCTTTAAAAATTTATATATTTTATATTTGATAGGTTTGGGGAAAAAATAAATAAAACAAATACTTCTAAATCCACAAGTTCCTTCTCTGCCCATTTAATTGAAAGGTTATAAGAAAATCCCTACTGGTTATGAGGACCAAATGGAACTTAAAAATAGATTCAGAAATTTTTTTTTTGAAATTTTTATTTAAGCTTTTTGGAAAAAATCATATTTGCTAGGGGTATGCTTGCCAGAGAGAGACAGAGAGAGGGAAAGTGAGAAAGCACCTCCCCCCGGGCATGGTCACAATTCCTTCTCCACCTCTCTCCTACATGCACATGTGCCCACTGTCTCTCGAGCTCCAGGATCCAGGACTCAAAACACATCATCAGCCAGCCATGTGGGATCCAGCCACCTTAACCACAGTCCACAAGATGGCCTGAATTTACTTTTTCTGTATCTCAAGAGTACTTAAAAAGAAAAAGGAAAAAAAAAAAGTTTCTATGAACTGGATGAATTCCAAATTGACTTTGGAATGATCATAGCTCTCTTGTTGTATGAAACGTTCCAACGCTGTTAGCAAAATAACTACATGTATCTTTGAAGAGCAACCAGAAAAGAGAAAAATCTCATCTTCATTACTGGTGTACAGCCAGAATTTATTCTTTCAAAGGAGTAGTTTAATCTATAAAACTTGTTTACTATAACATCTTCTTTCTTAGAAAGTAGTATTCTTCCTCTTTCATTCCTGAAACATTTCATACAACTATTAGCTAAGTATCAGTTACAATAAATTAGCTAAAACTAAATTCTCCATTGGTTCATGATGCATATAAAACACTTTGAGACCCTTAAGACTGAATTTTCTTGACAAAAACTTTAATTAATGCAAAAGTAGACAGGTAAGCACTAAAGCTAAAGTCTCATGGGATATAAAACTATTCAAGTTTGACATTGGACAGGAGAGATAAAATTTAGTGTGATCTTCTATTTACAGAAATTTACATGTTAAAAAGTTGTATCTTTTCATCGTGATAATTCTAAGAATTATCAAACATGTACTGGGCTATTCAAGCTCACCTAAGAACAGCCCAGAAAACCCACAGCTCTGCTGATAGCTCTTGATTCTAAACGATGTTTGTTCCCACAGAATCACATATGAAGTAAGAGGCCAATACGTTTATTGCACTTCCACCCTCTCGGAGGCTGAGATATCGAGGGGTGACATGATCAGCAAAGGCTGGCACTGCTACTGAAAGCAGCACAGGTAATACCTAGCAGTTCCCTTCCTTTCCTTTTAATTTGTTAGAGGGTGCGTGTGCTCAACGGAGACAGAGACAGGAGTGTGAAAGTACCTCCTGTAGGTGACAACTCCTCCATAATCCCTGCTCTTCCGTTCTCCTTTTGGGACTTTAGGCACACATACATGCCCAGTGTGTTTTTCAAGCCAGTGGCTCTGGGACTCAAACAGTGCATACAGTCATCCCACTGTCTTAATCACCACGCCACTGGTGGGCCCCAGACTCAGTCTCCTAAACCCACTGTCCGCCCCTCCCTGCTATGTCTGCCTTCTGAGAGGACACAGCGCACAGAGGGGAGCAGTGGAGGTCATCGCTGGAAAGGTGGACTGATGTCAACAGCTATGAGTGTTTGACCGTGAGGAAGGAGCGGATCAGTTATCTGAGCAAAATTAGTAGGCACCGTATAAAAATTAATCCCAGTAATGCAGTCACATATTTAGTCAGGGGTCAGAACTGAAAAGTTAGTCCTGGGTTTGCTGTTTAGTAGAACTGTAAATATGGTAGAGTAACTTGGTTTCTTTCTTTCTTTTCTTTTTCTTTCTTTTTTTTTTTTTTTTTTTTTGAGAGGTTTTTGCTATAGGGTGCGTGCGCTCGCCAGAAAGACAGACGAAAAGAGAGAAACCACCCCCCGGGTGATGACCACGCAGCAATTCCTTCTCCTCCATTCTCCTCTCAGGATCTTGGGCACACACGCACATGTGCCCAGTGTGAGTTTAAGCCACCGGGTCTGGGACTTGAACCGGGGTCAACTACATGGGAGTCCAGTGACATAGCCATTATGCTAACTGTTGGTCCCTATTTCTTTCTTATTTATTAAAGATTTTTAATCTTTACTAATGCACTCACCAGGGAGACAAAGACAGACAGACACACACACAGAGAGAGAGAGAGAGAGAGAGAAATCACTCCCCCAGGAGAGATTACTATGCCACAGTTCCTTCTCCTTTATCCTTGTCTCAGGATTTAGGCATTATAAACACATATGACCGGTGTGATTTCCATGTTGCTGGGTCCAGGACTCAAACTGCAGAGTCAGTCATGGGATTCAACCACCTTAACCTCGTGCCACCTGCTTGCCCATGTAACTTGACATCTAAGGCATGCATTTCCTTATTCATGAAATGAGATGTTGACTGAACTGAACTATCATTAAGTCATTAAGACTGCCCAGCATCGAAGTTCTGAGCCCTCACGTCTGATGGCCCCCTCTATAGCAGAGTTGTTTGCTTAGGGACCTCCACGCCTGTGTCTTAGATTACCTAGAGAGTATCATGAGTTACTCAAGACGGGCCATTTCCGTGAACATGTTCGACACTCAGAGAACACAGTTTTCCATGACTCATGACAAGTCTGCCCAGCCAATGAACAGTGGAGGAAAGAGGACATGCCCGTTTTCTCAGAATCAACTGAATTAAAAGAGGCAAAGAAGAGTTGGTGTTAGAGCATTTATCGGGTCTTTGGGAAGAAGACAATTTAATGAAAACATTTAAGCTGAGTTCAGAACTAAATCATTGTTTTGGGGCATGTGATTCCACAGAATCCCAACACCCAGAAGAGAACATCACTGCCCGACCTATTTGGGGAATTCTACACCGGGGAAGGGCCAGTCCCTGCTTGATCTTTGAGGAAGAAACCAAGGTTCTGCTCTTTCCCAACAGACTCACATGAGGCCGACCATGATCTGAGTCCCAGATCCAGTGGCTTGAAATCACTCTGGGCCTGTATGTGTGCATGTCCAAAGATTCTGAGAGGAGAATGGAGGAGGAGGGATTGGGGAATGGCCAACTTTCTGGAATGGTGATTTCTCACTTTCCCTGTCTCTATCTCTCTGGAGAGAGCATGCTCATAGTTGAACAATCATAACTTGCTTTCAGATTTTGCCAAGGACCCTGGTATTGCAGTGTATGTGCTTGGGGTAGGTCAGGGCAAGGTCTAGGAGGGAAGACTGGCGGTCATCATAGAGTATTGATCCTGCAGCAAGAGGTTCCATGAGCACTGCACCACAGGTACACGCACTGCAGAAAGTACCTCTTCCTCACTGGAACACAAACCTACTGAGAGAACAATGAGATGTTCATGCAAAAAAAGTCCCTATTCAACCCTATTAGGGAAGAGTTGCTTAATTAGAACAAAAGAAGGATGATGGGAGATGGTGATCCCTGTTCTTCGTCCAAGTCCAGGCATAGCTAAGCAGAAGCCTGGAGCAGACCTGCTACGAAGTTCGGAGCTCCGTGGGACTGACCTGGGGCCCAGCTCTCACTGTTCCATTTCTCCTGCCAGAATTCCAGATTCTGCTTCCCAGGATGCCATTGTAAAAGAGGATCAAATATTGGAAAGAAAGTCCCAGCTCTCCCAACTTACTAAGATTGAAATTGATGATGTAGGATTCTCAGAAAGGATTGAAAAACAAAAACAAAATAACTCACTTTTCAGCCTTCCTGGTCAAAGTTAACATCCCCAGTGGAACATCATGAATGGAAAAGGTTGGGCAAGAAAGACGTGGATGTGGTTTTCATTGATTTTGTGTAACCAATGGCAATTTGGGGGTCCTGGGACAACTAGGGTTAATGAAAAGCAGATAAGGAAGATGGTTAGTTTAGAGCCTGCTCTCTGGGGTTTAGGAGAGAGGGCTTCTGGAGAGGGGTGGGAAGGGGACAACAGATTTCGATGTTTTGTTCTGAAATCCAACAAGGCCAGATCACCAGTGAAAAAGTCAGTCTTACCTTCCAGTTACATAAGTGGCACCGTCCCCGTTAATCCTTACACACCAGCTAGAAAGAGAAGGTATACAAAGATAATTTCCTGGCTAGGAGGTAAAAATAGCACTTGTTTATTGAAAGCTAATGTCTTTGGTTACACCTGGATTTGAGGAGGAATGAGTGTAAATATCTTTGAAAGGCTTTGTTTGTTTGTTTGTTTGTTTAATTCAAAATGGGAATAGTCTTTCTCCTCTGAAGAACAATCTGCAGGCAAGTGGGCTTTGAGAAGAGTGGCGGGCTTTCCTAAGTCTTGCCCAGCACGGGCAGGAGATGACTCGCGTGCAGACTGCTGCAGTCAGGAAGTGACTCTCTGCATGTGATTCAGAAGACTTGGCTCCCTGTGCTCAGATTGAAATGAAGACTGAGAGGGTAAACCTCCACCATGTCTGAATGTTTGTGGGCTGCTTCCCCACAACCAACAACCTCAGTTAAACTCTCGACTCTTAAACTGCTAAAACCATGGAAACACTAATAATGACCCCCCTTCATTAAACCTCAACTTCCCCTCCCACTTGCTCTTCTGACCAGCATGCTCCCTTCAAAGCCAGCACCAACATTCTGCCGGGCTGCTCGGTGGGGCCTCTGCATCTCCACCCAGCACCGGCCACAAGAGAACGCATGATCTCCACGCTCCTCCAAGGCCATTAACGGCCATTACAGAACCTCACACGTTTTGCTTTTATTTTTTATTTTTTCCACTGCCATGGAATGGAAAGATGGCATTTGGGTACTTTCTCTGCCCAGGAGTAATTACTGGCCTTCCAAAACACACACTCACCAATAAACACACGCTCTGTCTCACACACGCACACACACAACCTGCAATGCAGCAAAGGACATGCACACATAATTCAAGAAATGTTCAGAGAGGCCAGGCAGGCATTAAACCATCACTGTGTTGCTTCGCTGCTGGTAGAAATAAATAAGGCAGATATTCACTGCCAACAAAACAGCATTTTCAGCTGAAGTAATAAGAGTTGCAATTAATATCTCCTCAGAATTTAATACTTGTCAGGCAGTATGAGTTAAGTACTGAACGTGGATCATTTCATATAATTTCCATAGCTATTAAAGGTATAATTCCAGTTTTACAGAAAATCTGTGAGGCTGGGTGAGGTGAGTTCCCAGTCCAGGGCTGAGCAGTGGGGGCCATTCGAACGCAGAGAACACAGTCTTGCTGCATTGGCTGGTTTCTGGTCTGGTCCATTCTGCTGCTGAAGAAGCTCAAAATACATCACTCAATTAATCTAATAAAATGGAGAAAAATGCCAAATACTTTCAGTACCAAAATGCACGTGGCCATAGCCCATCACAGGAGCAATGCTACTCAGCAGTTCAAAATAAGTACACACGCAGGAGGGCGACACTGCACGGCCCTGGCAAAATGCAATGCTCCCTGAGGCTGGCCTATGCGGGAAGGTTCTGGGTTCACACCTGGAGATGTCCCTGAGTGTGCCGGGCACGTGCATGTCCAAGATCCAGGACAGGGTAAGGCTGGGGATGGATTGCTGTCTCAGGACCCCGATGGGGGTACAGTCTCCATCTCTATCTCTTCAATTCATGGAAGAGATAAAAATAAATTTAAATAAAGCACTTTGAGAAAATGGCACGATCTCTTCCCTTCTCTTAGTGTCAACTCCTTAATTTAATACTTGTCAATAAAAATACTCTCGTTAACGTCCAAGGCTAATTCTGAGTTTGGGGAGATTTGTGAATATGTCATAATGAGAAGAACTGCTCTGCTTTCATCCATTCCATAGTTCTGGGAGAAGAAATCCTTTCACTTTGGCCTCTTCTTTAATTCTGATCATTAATTGAGATACTTACTATCTTCATACGCCAGATCTGGTCCCTTAGAACCACTAAGTGTACAGAAGGTCTAAAGAAGTGATGTTAACAGTGTCAAGTTAAAACATGATTAAAAGAGACTGGACAGGGCCAGACCTGGAGCCTTACGCCAGGCCAACAACGTCAATCGGTCGATCATTTATCAAGCCTTCATATGCTGGTGGGATCTTCACAGGCTGGACACAGTCACGTCCCACAAGGACCCCTGCCCACCAGGACTCCACCAGTCAACGAAGGCTCTGGAGAGTGTGGAGGCCTCAGGCCTCCCCATCTGCGAGCACCGCGGGCCAGGCAGGCCAATGAGAGTTTGGTAAGATTCTGGCCCCAGGCCCTTGGCCTCATCTGACCTCTTGCTGTATCACTCATCTCTTGGAACAGGACGCGTCTCTAAGCCTCTTCCATAGCAGCAGCAGACAAGGAATTTGCAGACTCTGAGTGTTAAGTGAGCAGGAAAGAAAACAAGTCGTGGGAGGGAGGTGAGACTGAGCGGTGGGGGAAGTACCATGAGATACCTTCCCCTTGCCATCCTCCAACTCATCCTTGGCATCAGGTAATGCCTGAGAAAGCTAAGGAGAGGTGGAGGGCAAGCGGGCATAGTCGTGCTCCCCTGGCGTCCTGGTGTGTCTCTGGGCACACCTCCTCACCACCCTTCCCTGGGCAGGGACCTGCCTAACTGTGACACCCACACCATCCACAGTAGGTCCCAATGCAGCTTCCTGGCAATGGACTTGCAGAGCGGGATTGGGGATGGGCCTCCCACGGAAGCCCATCCTGTGACTGTCCACCGACAACCAGAGCTCTTAGTAATGCGTCCCAGCAGTGAGAATGGGGGGAGAAGAAAACGAGAATGTTTCCCTCTTTCTGTCTCTCAGCACTGTGCTGACAATTGTCCCCAAGGCGCCATGGGGTGAAAAGTCACAAGGTGTACACCTGGCCAGAGTGACTCCAGACGGGGGAGCAAGACGCGTCTGCTGCACGCAGGAATGAGAGCAGACAGGAGGGAGAGCCCCGCTCAGAGGCAGAGGGCCACAGCAGAGCCTGGGATTAAAAGTGAACGTGCCAGCAGTTCTCGGAACACGTGAAGCAGAAGGCTACTGCCTCACACATGGGGGCCCGTGCCAACGTCCCGCTCAGTGGCTGCCCCAGGGGACTAATTCAAACAATGAAATGCAGTGGTTAGCAGAACAATCCAGAGGGTGTCAGGGAGACCCCAGCGCACAGGGCTGACTTAGCCATCCTCCTCTGGGCTTCCCTCGCCCAGGCACAGCCTCTCCCAGGTGCCCACTGCCGTCATTAGTCCTTCTGTGTTCAGTCTCGTCCACCCGGCAGTCGGGGGGGACCTTTCCTGACCTCTGTGTCCCGAGCACCACCTCTGCAAGGTCTGCACTGTCTAAACCAGTGACTACTGGACATGTGTGTCCCTGAGTGCTTGGAATGTGGTCAGTCTAATTACGAGTTCAGAGACTTAGTATGCAAAAGGAAGTCAAATATTTCTTTACGTGTTTATTGAGTTGTCAGCAAAGTCATGATGCATTTTTGCATAGAAAAATGCAGAGAAAAATGTCATAGCCTTTCCTTTTTTTTCGTATTTTTAGAGAGATTTTCGCTATAGGGTGCATGCACTCGCCAGAGAGACAGAAAGCAAGAAATCACTCCCTGAGGAGATGGCCACGCTGCAATCCCTTCTCATTCATTCTCCTCCCAGGATTTTGGGCAAACATGCATTCACACCCAGCATGAGTTCTAAGCTACCAGGTCTGGGACTCAAACTGTGATCAACTATGTGGGAGTCCAGCAACCTAACCATATGCCACCTGCTGGTCCCTCTCATTACCTTTCCAACAGCCCAATATAATTATTGAATATTGAAACAGCATTTTGGATATATTATGTTACAGTATATTATTAAATTGATTTCACCAGTTTCATTTGTTTTAAACATGGCTACTAGAAAATTCAAAATCATCCATGTGGGTTGTGTGATATTTCCACTGGAATGCAGTAGTCTGCGTATTCTATGAATAGGGAAGGAAGAAAGGAGGAGAGGAAGGGCAAGGGAGGGAAGAGAAGAAAAAAGAAGAGAGAAAAAAAAGGAAAAAGGGTGGGAGAGAAGGAAAAAGGAGGGAAGAAGAAAGAAAAAGGGAGGGAGAGAGGAGAAGAATGCTGACTTGAGATCAGCATTAACATTTTTGAATCAACATAGAATTAGTCAACAGAAATAGTTTAAAAGGAGTGAGACATATTTTTTTAAAAAAGAATAATCTTCGTATCTGGAGCTGCATTTAACTCTGAGTCATCTGCTGTAAGAAAACGCTTACTAATCACCCAGAGTCCTGAAGGGTGAGAGCACGCCAGACTGCTGGCCAGGCCACACCGCGGAGGCCAGACTCGACCTGCAGTGAGAGGAAACGGCTGAGGAGAGCAGAGAACCCGGCCCACACACTGCAAGGCATTGCTGGATGGAGATTAAACAGCTAATCTGGGAGACCCACAGTTTGCAAAATTTGTCTTTATTTAAAACATAAAAAGTCTCTTGATCCAACTGATTGCTTCTAAAATAGTATTTTAAAAAAGGCTTTTTCTTTTTTGAAGAGTTTTTTTGCCATGGGGGGCATGCACTCGCCAAAAAGACAGAGAGAGACAGAGAGACAGAAAGCGAGAAGTCACCTCCCAGGGGGGATGGCCATGCTGAAATCCCTTCTCCTCCATTTTCCTCTCGGGATCTTGGGCATGCACGCACATGTGCCTGGTGTGAGTTTAAGCCACGGGGTCCAGGACTCGAACTACAGTTGACCACATGGGAGTCCAGTAACATAGCCATTATGCCTACTGCTGGTCCCAAGGTTTTGTTTTTGATTTTTAGTTTTTTTAAATGTACAGCCTTCTACCAAACTTATTATTATTAATTTTTTTTTTTTGGAGAGGTTTTTGCTATAGGGTGCGTGTGCTCACCAGACAGACAGAGAAAGACAGAGAGACAGAAAGCGAGAAGTCACCTCCCAGGGGGGATGGCCATGCTGAAATCCCTTCTCCTCCGTTCTCCTCTCAGGATCTTGGGCACGTCCGCACACGTGCCCAGCTTGAGTTATAAGCCACCGGGTCGGGGACACAAACCACGGTTGACTACATGGGAGTCCAACGACATAACCATTATGCTAACTGCTAGTCCCTCTACCAAACATTTAAGGAAGATTTCATTTCAGTCCTTCTCAAATTTTCCCAAATAATTAAAGAGAGTGGGGAACCTCATGTAGTCTATGAAGCCAGTACTACCCAGTTACAAAGTCAGATGCGACTATGTGAAAACTACAGACCAGTATCTCTTACAAACAGTGACGCCCAAACCCTCAAAGAAATACTAGCAACTAGTTCAGCAACACACTGAGAGGATTATGTACCATAACCAAGCAGGATTTAATCCTAGAGTTCAAAGATGACTGGATATATAAAACCAGTCGATGTAGGGGCCAGCAGATGGCAAAATGGTTACATAGCTGGACTCCCACACAGTCGACTGAGGTTCAAGTCCTGGACCTGGCGGCTTGAAACACACACTGGGCACGTGTGTGTGCCCAAAGCCCCAAGAGGAGAATGGAGGGGAAGGGACTGCAGTGTAGCCGTCCCCTGCTGGGTGGGGGTGATTTCTTGCTTTTTGTCTCTCTGTCTCTCTGGCAAGTGCACATGCTCTATAGCAAAAATCTCTCTCTCTCTCAAAAAAAAAAAAAAAAACCACAACAACTATGTAATACATGACATGTGATCATCTCAATAGATGGAAAAAAATGTACCTGACAAAAGTCAACACTCTTTGGGACCAGCAGATGGAGTAATGGTTGTGTCACTGGACCCCCACATAGTCTACCATGGTGCAAATCCTGGACCCTGTTGCTTGAAACTCATGCCAGGCACATATGTGTTCAAAATCCCAAGAGGAGAATGCAGGAGAAGGGATTGTGGCATGACCAATCCCCATGGGGAGGGAGTGATTTCTTGGTTTTTGTCTCTCTGTCTCTCTCTGGTGAGTGCATATGCCCTATAGCAAAAATTGCTCTAAAAAAAAGTAATAATAATCAACACTCTTCATGAAGAAAACATTCAACAAGTTAGTAAGAAGAGAAATTATTTCACTGTAATAAAAGCTGTATTTGAAAAACCTACAGGGAATATCACACTCAATGGTGAAAGACCAAAGCCTTTCCTTTAAGACCAGGAAGAAGAAAAGGATGCCCACTTTTGCCACTTATGCTAGGGTAGTGCTGAAGGTTGTAGCCAGAGCAAGATGAGGAAAGAGGTATCCAAATTGTTAAAGAATAAGTATCATTATTCCCGTTTATAAGTGATATGTTCTTATGTATGTAGAAAACCATAGATTTAGACAAAACAGTTAAAACTAATAAATGAATTCAGCAAAAATAAACTGAGCAAAGTAGCAGCATACAAAGTCAACACACAAAAATCAGTTACATTTCTACACATTAACAATGAGCAATTTCAAAAGAGCATTACAGAAACAATTTCATTTATAATACAATTGAAATGAACAAAATACTTAGGAATCAATCAAGGAAGTGGAAGACTTGTATAATGAAAGCTATAAAATGTGAAACACATAAATAAATGTTAACATACTTCAAATTCATGGATTGGAAGGCATAATATTGTTAAGATGTCAATACTACTGAATCAATAGATTCCGTGAAATTCCCATCAAAATCCCAGTGACTTTTTACAGAAGTAGAAAAATAATTGTAAGATTGTTATGGAATTTCAAAGGGCACCAAATATCCCTGATGATCTTGAAAAAGAATAAAGCTGAAGGAATCACACTTCTGATTCCAAAATTTACCACAAAGCTATAGTAATCTCAACAATGTAGTACTGGCATAAAACACGCTTAGATAAAAGCAATAATGTAGAGGGGTCAGAACTAAACCCATAAACACACACGCACACACACACACACACACGCACGCACACACACACACACACACACACACACACACATTTTGTTGAGTGATTTTTGACATGGGGCCAAGATCATTCAGTGGGAAAAAGAACAGTCTTTTCAACAAATAGTGCTGGGAAAACCAAATTGCAGAAAAGTGAAGATGTATCCTTACCTAGCACCACATGAACACAAAATGAACACAAAATGGATCAAAGACCTAAGTGTGAGACCTAAAACTAAACCAGTCTTCGAGAAAGCACAGGGTAAAAGTTTTATGACATTAAATTTGACTTTGATTTCTTGGATTTGACACCACAGGCACGGTCAACAAAAGAAAAAATAGACAAATTAACTTGAAGAAAATAAAAAGAAATCATGCACCAAAAGACATTAGCAGCAGAACAAAAAGGAAACCTACAGAATGGGTAGAAATATTGGCATACTATATATCTGATAAGGGATTAATATCAGAATACATAAAGAACTCCAAAAACTCAACAAGATAAACCACCTCACTACAAAACGGGCAAAGGACTTGAAAATCTAATTCTACAAAGATAATATACTAACAGAGAATAAACACATGAATAGAGGCTCAACATCACTAATCACTAGGGAACTATAAAGCAAAACTATGAGATAGTACACTTCATACCCATTAGTAAAGCTATAGTCTCAAAAAAATGGAAAGTAAGTTTGGGGGCAAATGGGGGGAAATTGGAAATCTAGAGCACTGTTAGTGGGAATATAAAATGGTTCAATCCCTGTAGAAAACAAGATGGCCATTCTTTTAAAAATTACAAATAGCATGATGTCATCTTCTACTCTGGGAACAAATCCAAAAGAGCTGGAAGCAGTCACAGAGACCGGCTTTACCCATGTTCATCACAGCATTATTCATGATTAAACCCAGGTTTATCCTAAGGGATGAACAGATACATAAAATGTGGTACATACATAAATAGAATATTATTCAGCATTAAAAGGAAGGAAATTCTGGCATATGCAACAACATGCATAAAGCTTGAGAACATTACGCTAAGTGGAAAAAAAAAAACAGTCACAAATGGGTGAATATTGCACTATCCCATATGAGATACCTAGAATAGCAAACTCATAAGAACAGGAAGTAGACTGTGGCTGCCAGGGGCTGCAGAAAAGTAGGAACAGGAAGTTCATGTTTGATGGGTATGGAGTTTCGGTTTGGAAAGATGCGAACATTCTGAGAGAGATAGCGAGCATGCACCCAACACAGAAGTACTTAATGTTCCTGAACTGTACACTTAAAAGGGGTCGTGACGGTAACTTTTATGGTATGTATATTTACCGAAGGAGGAGGGGAAAAAGAAGGGGAAGAGAAGGAGGAAAGGAGGGGGAGGAAGAAGAAGAAGAGAAGGAAAGTTGGAGGAAGTGGGGAGAAAAAGGAAGAGGTGAGGAAAGTGAGAAGAAGGAAAAGGAGGTACAAAGTCGGGGGAGGGGAGGCAAGAGGTGAGAAGGGCCCTCGGGTCAGTGGAATGGGAACCCACACATGCACCTCCACGGCCATGGCACCTGGAATGGGGGCCAAGCACTAAACCGAAAGGCCACTGCAGTAACTCCCTGTCCTCCCATGCCTGTACAACCCTCTCTCTTGGCCGCTTGAACTTGCTGTGAGATTCAAAATGTAGACCAAGCTTACGAACACAAATGAGAGAAAAGGAGAGGGTGCGTGCACACGCTCTAGTTTGCCAAGAAGGATCTATTTCTTTCAACCAGCCATCCATATTAACCCTCCGCTCTGCCAGTGTCAGAGACGACAACAGAAACTAGCAACACCGACAGCAAACACATTCTCTCAGGGGCTATAAAGGTTACTTCTAAACTGATCTAAGAGGGGGAGAATAATAACTGGTATTACTGACAAGGAAGGTGCAAAACACTTAAAAAGTGACAGCGTTTACTACTGTAGTTATTCATCACCATTTCACAGATGGAGAAACTGAGCTTACTAAAAGAACTTGCCCTCGGGCTCAAGGGAGATGAGATTTTAAACCCAGGAATGGTTGGCCAGTGCTATGGGGACATACTTCGGAAACTGAGGTCATCTAAACAGCAGGAACGAAAGGAAACAGAAGAGTCCATGAAGGCCAGCATGAGCCAGAACGCACTAGTAACACCATTGCCAAGATGTGGTGAGCCTTAACTACCGGCACACAACTCAAACCAAATCGGTTTAGGAGAGCTGAATGCTCTGCCCCATGAACCTGTCTGCGAAGTATATTTTTTGGCCAGCCCATGGTGCAGAGGTTAAGGAGGCCAGATCCCACATGGTCGACTGTGGAGTTCGGGTTTGGACCCAGTGGCTCGTAAAACCAACCAAGCATGTGTGCGTGTGCATGCCCCAAATCCCAAAAGGAGAAATGGAGAAGGGATTGCAGCATGATCACCCCTATAGAAGTATTTTCCTCTCTCTCCCCCGCTACCCTGTGTCCATCCCCAAGTTGAGCACATGTGCCCTCTGACAAAAATTTAAAAACAGAAGTCTGTATTTTTTAAAATCTTTTCATCTTAGCCTTACAGATAGGACTCACAAGAAAATGGCTCGACCCACAGAAGAGAAATTCTGGTTGGGGAGGAAGGTTAGTCATGGCTTCCGCACAAAGCCCTTTACTCTTCACCATGTGTTCAGGACTTACACAGAGGAAAGGAAATCTAAGAGGAAGGAGAAACACCCTCCAGCAAATAAATCGGTCCTTCACAAAAGGTCATTTGCTGACAACTGTCTATGCTTTCTAAAACACAGTGGTGGGTCGAAACGGGAGCCACAGCGTAAAGAGCCCCTTCTGAGAAGGTGACCCCGACTCTCTGCTGCGTCTGAAGGTTTGCCCAAATCCACGGCAATCAGCGAGTGCCCCGTGGCGCTCAGACTACGGTTCCGCCCAGTGAACCAGGACAGAAAGCCCGACAAAGAGCCCCAAGCTCCTGGGTCTGTGATTCTCATTCCAATCTCACCCGGAGATCCAGAAAACCACTTTCAGACACACCACGCCCTCGAAACTGGGCCCCACGTGAGAAGCTCGAAACTCCGCCCAGACTTCGCCATCGCTCTCTCTTCCCTCTGACAGTCACTCGTTTTCTCTTTTGGGAAACTGACAGACGTCCTTCTTCCTCGGTAACAGAGCTTTCTTTACAGAACACGCACCCTCTCATCCCTCGCTGCATCTCCGTTAAGTGCCTGGAGAACTCGAAAGGGGAGACAAAGGGCAAATGCCAGTCTGTGACCTCTGTCTGGATCTAGCCAAGCGTGATGTGTGAATCAGGTGTTTGGAATGGAGGTTTCCATGGCAACGAGACTGCCAGGCAGGCAGGGACATCACACCCTCTTTCTACCAAGGTAATAGAAACAATGAGGCCACCTGCAGGACCTCTGCGAGGGGGGCGGGGGGCAGCAGAGTTCAGAGTTCTCCAGCACCTGGAGGACCTGGCTCAGAGGCTCGCACACCCCCACTTTCAATTCCTTCCCTCCAGCTTCTTGGATAATTTAGCATCTCTAGGGAGAAAGGGAGGCTAAATGACAGAAGTACCCTCCCAAGGGGGATGCTTATGAGAAAATGTAGAAGGGGCTATGAGAAATACGTTTTCCTCGAATATAGAAAAAGCACTTCTGTTCCTCAAAGCGTTCTGCCGCCCTGACCACCGTGACACCTCTGTCCACGGAAGCCCTTAGGTTTTCTCCAAGACTCTTGGTTTCGCCTTGCAAACTGCCTTTTTGTGAACCTGGTCCATAGTTAGAAGACCCTGAGCTCCATTTTGTGTTGTGTGGATTTTTAAAAATTATATTTGCTGCAGAGGGGTACTTTAAAATCGTAATGAACTTTTAGGAAAAAAAATTTTTTTTCTTTGCAAACAGCTGGCTTTTTTGGTCCTACAACTTGGACACAAAGAAAAAAGTAGGCAAGTTTAATAACATCAAGTTTTCCTTGGTTATCTAGATGGGAAAAAGTAGTCTGAATGCCAGGTCTATGGGGAACAAGTGGCTTTTTAAACCGTTTTCCTGACTTGAGACTCACAGATGTTAAAGAGCCAGAGTGTGCATCAGGGACCACACCATCGAAGGCAGAAAACTGCACGTCTATGCTCCAGAAAAGAGGCCTCTTGATGCCTTCAGAGACTGGCAAGGAGAGCTTGGCCGCAGCGCTGATGCCTCTAGCAGACCACGATGACCAGTCCATCCCTCCTGCTGCACCAGAAGATGCGGCCCCCTGACACATGATCAGGCCACTCCTGGCTCCCAGCCTTTCCAGAGCCCCTAGTGCTGAGGTGCCCGTCTCTGGTGCACGCGGCCAGGCGTCTCCCTGCCTCTTCTGCTGCTTCTCCCTAATGTATGCTTCACGTTCCGTGCAAGTTCAACGATTTCTTACTGCCCAAATACACCATTACTCTCTCACACCCTGGCCTTTTTGTTACTGATTCAGGTAAGGAACGCGTACCCCTTTTCCAGTATCTCAGCTCAGACTGAATCTAACGGAAGGGTATCAATCCCAGTGACAATACACAGTAAAGATGTACTATTATTGGGACCAGCAGTTAGTGTAATGGCTATGTCGCTGGACTCCCATGCAGTTGACCATGGTTTGAGTCCCAGAACCGGTGGCTTAAACTCATGCCAGGTGTGTGTGCCCAGGATCCTGAAAGGAGAATGGAGGAGAAGGGATTGCGGCGTGGCCATCCCCCCTAAGAGGTGATTTCTCGCTTTCTGTCTGTCTCTCTCTGTCTTTCTGGTGAGTGCACGCACCCTATAGCAAACTCCTCTCCTAAAAAAAAAAAAAAAAATCAGAACTACAACTCGATGTCGATTGTGCTTTTGGGAGACACGCCCGCACTACAGGAAACAACAGCATGTGTGGTGTCACAGAGGAGAGTAACCAGGGGGCCAGAGTCAGTGTGGTCGTCATTTCAGATGGCACGGGCTGAGCTGCTTGCTCAGAGCAAACACCCAGGCCAGGCTGACACCCGGGCAGGAAATGGAAGCTTGTGACAGCCCAGCCCTGGAACCAGGGCTTGGGGGAGAGCAGGGGTAAGTCGAAATGAAAGAGAGAAGCTTGACATTTTTCTATTACCAAACTGGGCAATTAAAATATTAAATCTGAAATGTGAGGCACTGTAAATGCCCAAATATGGTGTAAGTGCTGAGTTTCCCAAACGTGTTTTCTCATCTTTCAACACATCACAGAACTGCCAAAACCCCAAAGAAGCATTTCCATTTTGAAAACAAAAATAAACCACACATATCCACGTTCTATTAATAGTGCTGTCTTGCCTCAAAGACCCTGCCTGCATCCTTGGTCAGACATGCGACCGGAGTTTAGAGACAAGTTAACATTACTGGGAACTCCTGGCCAAAGCAACCTGGACGTGTGTGGGTGGGCTAGGAGGGACTGAGGCAATGCCAATCAAACCTTCTATGCTTGCTTTTTTTTTTTGAGGGAGATTTTTGCTATAGGGTGTCTGCACTTGCTGGAGAAACAGCGAGAGACAGAAAGCGAGAAATCACCTCCCCCCACTGCCCACCCAGAGAAGATGGCCATGCTGCAATCCCCTCTCCTCCATTCTTCCCTAAGGATTTTGGGCATGCATGCAAATGCGTCTGGAGTGAGCTTTAAGCCAGCAGGTCTGAGACTTGAACTGCGGTCAACTATATGGTAGTCCAGCAACCCAACCATG
>NW_006159611.1:2119329-2122924 GCF_000334495.1 Tupaia belangeri chinensis | reverse complement strand
CCCTACTGGAAACCGACTGCTGCGTGCCTCTGCATTGCACCTCGGGACTCTGCAACTGTGTTCCACAGCTTCAGCGGCATTTAAGAGGAAAGTGGACATGCAATGCGCAGGTTCACGCCAACTGCCACGGCGTCTACAGGAACGACCAGCTGGAGGGACGCCAGCTTAGAACTGGAAGCCCCGGCAGAGACGGAGGCAGAAGCAAGCACCTGTCTAAGAGCTCACAGTCCAGACCGGCTGCTCCTGCCCCTGCCGCTGTGTGAAGGGAAAGCGCTCCACAGCACGGCATCTTCTGCTTAAGGCAGAAAGCACCAAATAGGACGCCCGCCTTCCTCGATGTGGACACGGCGAGAGGCGGCCTTTGGGCTGGGCGGGGAAGCCACTGCCTGGGGGGGTCGGACCGGAAGCGGATGCCATGCCCTCTGTTCTAAGGCGCTTCTTTTTCCTTAAGTTTATTTCTCCCACGAGCGAGAGAGGCAGAGACAGCACCCTCAAAAGGGTACTGATGCCGGTATCCACCCCCAGCCTCAGCCAGCTCGAGACAGGGGGCGCATGCTCACCTGGTGTGTGCAGGGACTCCGGATGTGAACCCGTGACCAGCCGGTGCAGCTCGGCCTCGCAGGGCAGTGTCAACAGCTATGCCACCATCCAGCCCCCGCTGCCTTCTGTGAGGAGAGAAAAAAACCGACACACAAAGTCACTCTGAGACTTATTCCACCCTCACAGACTGGGCATGCAACTAAGGGGCCAGTTCCATCCCGAAGTGCTTTGGGGAAAAGTGTCGTTATCGCCTGCCAGGGACAGCTTTGAACTTGGCTGCTATTGTCACCAGAGGGAGAAAGGACGAGGGAGGGTCATCCTTCCTTGGGGCGCCATCTCACTGCAGCCTCTTTTCCTCCATGTCACCTTCCTGGTGGATTCTGAGCTCACCCACAGACATGCCAGGTGTTTTCCAAGCCAGCAGGCCCAGGACCTGAACCACGGGATCAGCCATGTGGGATTCAGCTGTCTTAACCACTGGGCCATGGAGCAGCTCCTCAGTCTTCTGAGCCACTGGGTCAGGACCCAAACCAGTCAGTCAGGTGGGATCTGTCTCTAACCACTGCTTCGGGGCAGCCCGATCTTACCCTCCATCGCGGACCCTGAGACATCTCAGCCTTTGTCCAAGTGCAGGCAGAGAAAGGTCAGGCACAGGTAAGGACCACCAAGCCCATGGTGGAGCCAGGGGGACAGGAGTGGAGAGAGGGACCCCAGACACTTTCTCATGAGTGACTAGGAGAATGAGAAGGAAAACACAGCGGCGTGGTAAGGCAAGATGCTGGTAGCTTTGAAACCAACAGAACCAGATTCAAATCCTGTCCTAGCGACTGCTGGGTGAGTCTGGCTCTGCCTCCGTCAACTCTTATTTAACAAACACCTGCCCAGCACCGTGGACTCCCAGGTACGCTACGAGTCTTCATTTACCTAACCTCAACAACAGGCCGCGGAGGTCACTTCTGTTACTATTTCCACTTCACAAACAGGGACGCTGAGGCTCCTGCCACCTGCGAGGGGCTGAGCTGAAATCCGAACCCTGGCGGTCTGGCTCTGAAGTCCGAGTTCTGCAGTCCAATATGGCTTCACTTATGAAGGAGAGAGCAGAGTACCAGCGCAGCGCCTGACATTGAGGGGGTCTGAGTAATCCATCTCCCTCTGCCCAGATCCTCTCCCTCCCCGCACTGTGGGAGGGGGGATGCACGATTTTGCACACACAGCGCGTCGGCTACGTCAGTCTGAGAAGGCTCGGGCGGGCTAGAGGACAGCCCTCTGTCTTTACCCGCCGAGGCCTGGAACACGGGTTCTAAGGCGAGGCAAGAAGTCTAGCGTTTCCAGACAGGGGTCACCTCCGTGAACCACGACCGGCGTTGAAGATGCAGGAGCTGCGGACGGGCCTGAGGAAGCCGGGAAGGCTGTGGCCTTGTGCAGTAGGACTCTGTGTGTCCGTGTCAAATGCACCACACACACACACACACACCCCACACACACCCATACTGAACACGCAGATCGTTCCGACCACAAGGGGAAATGATCTATTTCCAGAACCTTCCACTGCCTAGAACTGGGAAGATTTTCTGTATTGGCTGCAGCTTGCTTTAAGACAGTAAGGCGTTTCTGGGGAGCTGAAGGACAGAGACTCTTTTGAAAATTATTAAGAACAAATTAGGCCCAGGGGCCCAAGGGAGCGGTATTGTAGAACATGGGAAAATGTTGTTTTCCAGCCCTTTGTGTGTTCATGGGCTCATGGCAATAAAAGAGCAGAGACCAGTTTTGCATCTTGGTATTAGTCTAAGGATCATGGAGAAATGTGCAGATGGTTTCAGTGAAACGATTCCATTCAGTTGGGCAAGCAGTGACCTGAACATAACCAGAGATTTACCCCTGAAATATTCCGAGTGCCCAAGGGCTGTGTGCTCTAACTGCAAGATGGTCACCCGTGTCCCCAGGGAGGGTGCCGTCTCCACCCATCTCTCATTCCTTTTGGGCTTTGTGGGCAGGTGCACACACACCCCTAGCATGTTTTCTAAGCTGCCAGATCAAGACCCCAACCCCACGGCTGGCAGCTGGTAACGTGGGAACCAGCCACCTTAACCACCACGCCCCGAAGCTGGCCCTAAACAGAAGGGGCGTCCTCTGATCTGTCCGTCTGAAACAGCACCTACACAGGAGGATGCCTCTGTCATCACAGAAGCCGCATCTGAGCTTGTGGCTGAGCCCAGAACGTTGGAAAAGGGGACCCAGGTTGCAGAAAGGAGAGGCAGCCCTGAGCGTGGAACGGGCTTCTTGGTCACAGGCCTGTATAAACAGTTCTTCCTGCTCACCACACGCACTCACTCCAGGCAGGGGCAAACTCTGTGTGCCCTTGGCCATTTCATGAGCCACGAGGCTGGAGACCGGCAAGCCAGCGAGGGAGCCTTTCTGTTCTGTATGCATCTGTGAGTCAGCAGGAGCTGGAAGCCTCACAGAAAAGCTACTGCAGAACAACAGGCTGGAAGGGGGACAATAGCTCCCCCCTCCAGACAGTGAGAGCCTGCATGATCCTCAGGGATCAGGCCACCCATGCTCACTGCAGAGGAGTGGGGAGGCGCTCTGCACTGGCCATGGGGATGCACAGCTGCAGCTGCTCCTGGAAGCCCTGGGTGGCCTCCATCCCACTGAGCTGATGGCTTCAAGACAAATGGCAGTGCTGGTGGTGCCCCTGTGCAGGGGTGGGGAGGGGCCTGACAGAGTGAGGGTGGCAAGACATATCCCCTCTGCCACAAGTGCCTGACAATAACATCCAAGCAAAACCCATCACCTCCACCGGCTTAGGGAAATCACAAAAAGATCTCAGGGCTGCTTCCATTAAGCCCGCTTGAGTCAGAGCCTGCGCCACCCTGCTCCACAGCAATGACCTGAAACGGTTCCTGGGAGACTCCAGAAACTGGAGACATGCCCTGTGAGGCGGCCCTCGGGGCTCCAGGAGCAAGTGTAATGGACACCACTGGGGAGAGAGGCCTCCCAAACTCAGTGGTGAGAGCAAGCAGCCTCTCTGTGCACCTGCAGAACCGCAAAGCCC
>NW_006159611.1:2107947-2119278 GCF_000334495.1 Tupaia belangeri chinensis | reverse complement strand
TTTATTTTTGGAGAGGTTTTTGCTATAGGGCGCATGCGCTCGCCAGACAGACAGAGAGAGAGAGAGAGACAGAAAGCGAGAAATCACCCCCCAGGGGGGAATGGCCATGCAGCAATCCCTTCTCCTCCATTCTCCTCTCGGGATCCTGGGCACGCACACACCCACGCCCGGCGTGAGTTTAAGCCACTGGGTCTGGGACACAAACCACAGTTGACTACATTGGAGTCCAGCGACATAGCCATTACGCCAACTGCTGGAGGGGCCTTTATAGACTCAGGCCTGTCTGTTCAAGAACTTACATTTGCAGTTATACTCTTAAATTTAAAACATGTATCCATAGTCCCCTAAACAAAAGAAAAAAAATCTTAATGTGTGAATTAGGATACATAAAAGTTACAGTATCAACTCACTTGGGGATGTATCATCATTTGCACAGAATAAGTACCCAAATAGAAACATTTGTTTCACTTATTGAAGTATCTGATGCCCAATCTTATAGTATAGTTTCACTTTCTCATACTTCCACTGTCACAAGTTGTATTTTATATCTACAGCTAACATGTATGCAGTAGATTTGACAGACATGAAAAAAATAGCAAATACCAGAAATGCTAAGGCTGAGGCCAGCAGGTGGCATGGCGGTTAAGGGCGCTGGGCTCTCATATACCTGACTGTGGTCTGAGTCCCGGACCTGGTGGTTTGCTTTCTCATGCCAGCCCCCCCTCTGTCCCTCTTGGGTGAGTGAAATAAAAAAAAAATAAAAATAAAAAAAAAAAAATGCTAATGCTGAAATCTCATACATTTACATCATTCTCTACATATACATGGGGGGAGGGTCTCCAAATAGTTCGTGGAAATCTCGTTTTATTAGAGAACCTGGCAGACTCCATGTTGTCTGCACCAACACGAACTCATGCATTAATCTCATTTTTCCAAAGCTTTCTCTGAAGTCCCCTCTTACACGCATACACATGTGCACACACGCAAAGGCAGACATGCTGCAAACGAGCACACACGTGTATGTGTAACGAAGGAGAAGGGGTCACAGGAGGACAGAGGAAACAGAAAACGCACACTGAAGTCGCAGCACGGGCAACCACAGGAATGCTGACAATAACACCCATGCAAAACCCAGACCGACGGAGGTGTTCAAAGTTGAAATGAAGTCATCCACCATCCGGATCACAGAAGTGGAGGCTGAAGGATGGGGCTGGGGAGGATGCTTCCACTCGGCCCCGTTTGCTGCGGGACCAGCAGCAGGCAGTGCCAGAGCTCTGCTAGAACACCTGCTAAATGGGGACAGCATTAGCTCTCTCGGAGAGCTGTCAGATGAGACAGCCCCCCAAAAGAAAAAGAAATCCTCAAAGCTGTTTGAGTTTCTCACAAACATGAAATACGCCATGCAATGAAATGCCCACACTCTACTAGAGCCCCAGAGAGTTGCACTTAGACACAGGGAATGCGCCAGCCAGCAGCCTGGCAAGGCCCTCACAGGCATGGTGCTAGGATGGGAGGCGGTGGGCAATGCTGCCCTGGCTCCCAGGGACAGGGTTCAGGAATGGCTCACATTCGGGTAGATTGGGGCCCTGGAGGAGAAAGGCTAATAACCCTCCACAGTGATCGGAATGTGAAGCGTATGACACACGGAGTATTTTTAATCAATTAGGATTGGAAACAAAAGCTGTAACAGGCTGCACCTAGCCAGCTAAGGAGAATAATTACTTTAGAAGGAAACTGGGAGAGTACTAAATATTCATTTGCCCTGAGATACTCTGAACTGTGGAAAGTCTAAAGTGTGAATTGACCAATTAATTAAACATGTATTATATTATTATTATATCAAGGACTTATTATTGCTTATGTGTTGGTGAAAAATGAAAAAGAGGACTAATATCCTGCTTCTCATGAACCTCAAAGCCTAGCAAGGGGAGACACAGACCAAATAAAGAATAACACGGGGACCAGCAGATGGTGTACTGGTTACGCCACTGGACTCCCACATAGTCAACCACGGTTCAAGTCTTGGACCCGGTGGCTTAAAACTCACACTGGGCACATGTGTGTGCATGCCCCAAATACCAAGATGACAACGGAGGAGAGGGGATTGCAGCGTGGCCATTCCACCTGGGATGGGAGGTGATTTCTTGCTTTCTGTCTCTCTCTCTGACTCTGCAGCAAATGCATGCACCCTACAGGAAAAGAAAATACTCTCAAAGTAAATAAATAAATAAAAGATCCCTAACTGGAAATGTGTGTAAAGGAGATTCCACAGGCTTGACATTTCATAAGAATGGGTCTCACGTGATAGGGCCACAGCATGAAGCAGAACACATTCTTACTGCTGAAGAGAAGACGCCGAGGACAAATGAAGACAAGCTGATGAGGAATCCGGGCTTTCCCCAGAAACACAAGTTTCAGAGCTGGAGCACGGGCTTTCAAAGGTCAGTCAACACACTGCTCCCCAAGGAGGACAGGACTGGGTAGCAGGAAACCACCCGAGACTACCTAGGAAGCTGCTAAACTAACGTGGGCGTGGAGCCATGGGTTCTTGAGCAGGCACATGCTTGAAAGGAAGAATGAAAAGGTTTCAGTGACCGAGACAACAGGTGGTACAGTGATTAAGGTACTGGACTCCCACATGGCTGATCGCAGTTCAAATCCCAGGCCTCTCTCTCTCTCTCGAACACACATGCCCTACAGTGAAATTTTAAAATAATAATAATAAATGAAATTAAAATTAAATAATACCTTAAGAAAAGTTTCAGTGACCATATGGATAAAGAGGTTGGAGGATGAGAAAAACTAAAACTAGCCAGGGATTACATCTCGGTAACACGACAATAAGAACATCAGAAAAAAGCCACGGGAGAAGCGAGTGTGGGAAGTGACACTACTTGGAAGACACTTGCATTTGAGATGAGGACGGTGTGACCAGATGAAACCGAAGTGTGACAGAGAGCTAGGGCTGTGGAGGCTGAAAAGGCGGGTTAGAAGCCATCACCCGGAGGGAAGCAGAAACCTCACCTGGGCCAAGAGAAGCCATTTAGAGAACGGCTTCGGGGGCTGAGCAGAGCTGAGGCGGCTTTGGAATTCCTCAAACACACATCAAGCTTTCAATCTCCATGGCAAACCGGCAGGAAAAATTCTAAACGGAAGAACTTGGAAATACTTCAGAGATGAGATCGGACTTACACAAGGGCCATAAATCTCGAAATATTCCAAAGGCAAACATCTAATGAGCAGAAGTCATCTTAAAATATCAAACCGTCAATACCACGGTCAGGGATGACATCAAAGAGACTTCTGAGAACCTGACTATGTAAACACCTACGATGAACAAATAACCTGATTTTAACCATCCAACACCATGACAAGGAAAATACAGCGACCAGCGTTGCTTTAAAGCAGGTATGCAGGGCCCGGCATTTTCAATTTCTCCAAGGACAATACCAATAGTAGCCACCTAACTACGTATTTAAGATTTCCCAGAGCCTTGAACACTATAACCTTCTGCCTCAAGGAGCCACGTGAGGTTTCTGAATCTGTGACAGTAACCCAAATATTCTCACTGGTTGTTCTCATGCTTCAGGTGCAAAACGTGAACTCAGAAGACTGTCTACAACCTAGGTGTTTTCTGATCATTTCAGAGCACCAGACACAAAGACACACACACACACACACACACACACTCTTCTCCTTTCTTAGGGTAACAGAAAGTGGAACAAACTACACTAAAAAGAAGGCAAAATTATCCACTCCTCAATAGCCTGGTTGGATTTGGTTGGATTTGGGTTGGTATGCTTTATTTGTTCATCTTGAGACAGGGAGATTTTTGCTTTAAGGCACGTATGCTCTCCAGACATACGTGAGACAGAGAAAGAAAGTGAGAAATCCCCCCCCAGGGAGGATGGCCGCGCCACGACCCCCTCCCTTCCACTCTCCTCTCAGGATCTTGGGCACTCACACACAGGTGCCCGGGGTGAGTTTTAAGCCACTGGGTCTGGAAGCATGGTCAACTGTGGGAGTCCAGTGATGTAACCATTATACCATCTCATGACCCTGACTTGGTTTGGTTTTTAAGCAATTCTTCTGGAAGGCTCAGACATATCTACCTTCGAGTTTGGACCAAAGACAGAATTGCTTTTGTGAAAACTTCTAGATTTATTTTGCACCTTACCGTCCAAATTTTTCTCCCACTTTTCCTCCTTTTGGCCTAAATCTGTGTTAACAGGGGGATCCAGTACATGACCCTGGGTAAACACGACAGCGTCCATTCACAAATGATACTTACCTGGGAACAATGGCATTTAACTGAAGGTCTTCGCAATGAACTATCACATTAATGACATTCTTGATTGTCACAACCGGTCCCTGAATCTAACCTACTTGTTTGACTACTTTTATTGAAGATATGTTCATGTGGCACCTGGTTCTGAAACTCAGAGAAGGAAATGCCACCAAATGAAGCTGTCAAAAGGCAGAAAAGAAATGGCCAAGGATTTCTCAAAGACGCTATTTTCCATCTATTCTCCTTCAAGCAGGTGGAGAGAAGTCCTTTCTAGAGTCAAGTCCCCATGATCTTGTGCTATGGGAGGGTGACAGCATGAATGGAAGTGTTAGGTGTGGCCACGTTCTACCAGGCCAAGTGATCCATCAGAACGTGGCTTGAGGAAGCGTGTGCCTGGAACAGTGTGAAGGCTTCCTCAATGAGCGGCCATCAGCGTAACTAGACCTCGGCCCCTCGGCCTCTTCCCCACCACGTCTTCGTCCACCAGGTTCTAGTGGAGACTGCCTTCCAAGCCACAGCGGTGAGAACATCGCAGAGGGCAGGGGCCACTTGGCTCCTCCACGGCCACATCCCTTTGACGCACTAATGCCCCAAAGAAACTACCGTCACGATGCCCTGGAGGAGAGATACCGCCAAGGAGGAAGGAGACTTGCAAACTTTGTGTCGACACGTGAAACAGAAGCCAGAGGCTCAGCATTTAAGAAAAGGCGAAATTAGTGTCCATCAAGGATGTTAGATGGATAAAATTCTCTGTACTTTTAAAATCTTTTTTTTTTTCAGAGAGATTTTTTGCTATAGGGTGCGTTGTGCTCACCAGAGACACAAAAACTGAGAAATCACCTCCCTCCGCCCCCCACACACCCCCCGGGGGAATGACCACACCACAATCCTTTCTCTTCCATTCTCTTCTAGGCGTGAGTTTTAAGTCACCAGGTCTGGGACTCGAACCGTTGTCGACTACCTGAGAGTCCAATGATGTAACCATTACACCATCTGCTGGTCCTCGTACTTTTAACATCTTTGCCGTGCCGATCAGTGCCTACAGGAGTGATGAGCCCCAGCAGAGCACACGGGAGAAAGCCTCCCTTCAAACACACTTTCTTCCCGTGGTTGCTTTCTTCCAAAATGGTTCTTAACACCTCCTCCTGGATGGAACGGGGAGAACCTGTGTCTTCCAGACCGCACGGCACTGAAAGCCAGTGGTGAGGGCTGTTTCCAGGTGCTCTGGGAAGCAGAGTCTGTGTCCAGCGTGTGAGTGACCTGCCACGGATGCCTCTTCCTCCCTGGGAATGCGCAGCACCTGTCCGTGAGTCCGAGGGCCAGGGTGGCACAGTAACCGTGAACGCTGATGTGGCCCACAGACTGCCTCACAGCTCCCGGGGCCGCACGGTCTGGGAAATGCTGCTCTACCTGCCTGAGCTTGGCCTTTGGCATGTCACACTCTGACCCCGAATCACGCCTAACTGCATTCGATAACGTACACTCACAATTGCGATGCGTGGCCGTAGCTCAGACCTACAGAAGCTCCTGTGGGCAGTTTCTCCACCCCTGCGCCAAACTGACTGTGATCTGCTGCTTCATGGCCGGCACACCCCATGCTAAAGTTTCGACCTCCCATCATTTTACCCAATTTAACCCTCCAACACTTGAGGTAAAATCCCAGCTTCTTGGCGACTCTTCCACAGAATGCCAGCCTTCCTTTCCCCCCAACAGGCCACCGCGAATAAGATGGCACTTGTCTGAGACTCCCTCCCTGCCAGGATCCTAAGTCCGTGTTTGCTGTGAGTCTGCCTGGTCCCCCAACGACCCCAGATTGGCTGGGGATAGGCCCTCAGCTCCTGGTTCTTACCACGACATCCACTACACGGTACTTAGCTCCAACATAGCAGACCCTCCACACGGGATGTTGACGGATCGGGAAACACATGCTGGGGTCAGCCAAATGGCACTTCAGTGCCACACATGGTTTCCAGCATGAAATAAACTACTGGTACTAGGACCATTGAAAACACTTAACAATGGGGCACACTGTTCTCCTCTGGGAAATCTCTGGTTAGTGGTGTCTAAAAGTCAGCATTAACTCAGGTCTCCACATTGAAATCTCAAAGGAATCCCGTAAGAACGGCTGAACGTACGTTGACCTGGCAAGAAACAAGGTTGGACCTTTAAAAATAGTTAGTAGCCTTGGAATTCCCATACCTCGGCACCACAGGTTCAATCCTTACCACTTATTCTGTATGTCAGAAGTCCTAACTTCAGATAGATTTACTAGTTTTATTTTATTTCTTCCCCAGGGTATCTGTGTGGATCTTCTCCTTTCAGGGACCCTGGATGACAGTTACCCATCAAAACATGACAGCAACTCTCTGGCAGACCCACCCCTGGGAGGGAGTGTGTACTGAGCGTATCTGATGTCGGCAAAACTGCAGCAAGAAAGATCACAAAGGGGCCGAGTATTTGCACAGAATTCTGGGCTCCAAGTGAGTGGGTAATAAACCTGATGAAATATAAGGCCAGTTTTCCAGTGTGAAATCCGAATACTGCTCAGATATGAATGTAACTGGGATACAGTTTAAACATTAGATTTTCCAGATGAGATGAGCCTATATACCTTTAATACATCGTGACTGAAACACAACACAAAAACCGTTCACAGTGTAATTCCATGATTAGAATTACTACTGCTCGGGACTAGCAGGTGGTGTAATGGTTACGTTGCTGGACTCCCATGTAGTTGACCATGGTTCGAATCCTGGTTCAGGCTGCTTTGAATTCACTCTGGGAGTGCGTGTGTGCCCAAAATCTCATGAAAAGAAGGAAGAGAAGAAATTGCAATGTGACTATCCCCTTGGGGAGGGACGGTGATTTCTCACTTTGCATCTCTCTGTCTCTCTCTGTTTCTCCGGCAAATCTAAATCTCTCTTAAAAGAATTACTTCTGTTCTGGGGTGTACAGTCAAGCTTATCCTAGCGACGCCATAAAAAGGACTGATTACAAGACCAGGAGCAAGCCATCTAGGTTTAAATCCTGGCCCTGTTTCTAGCTAGGGAGGTGCCCTGGGACAATTTGCTCCTCTGAAATTTGCTCAGTTTCCTCACCTGACAGAGATGAGGTACCAGCTACTCCTTTGAGAAGTTTCAATGAGACAGTAATAATCGGGAGCGTTTGGGACACAGGAAGCACAGGACGGTTTTGATACCATTACTACCGTCTTTGGATCTAAGAAGACTTAACCAGAACAGTCCGGGGTGACTGGGTTACATCCTCTGTAAGAAGGATGTGGGTGTTACCCTGTCATTCGCCCGCTGGTAGCTTCTGGCCATCGACCACGCGTTTACCTGCCGGTGGGTTTTAGAATTCTGGGCTCCAAGTGAGTGGGTAATAAACCTGATGAAATATAAGGCCAGTTTTCCAGTGTGAAATCCGAATACTGCTCAGATATGAATGTAACTGGGATACAGTTTAAACATTAGATTTTCCAGATGAGATGAGCCTATATACCTTTAATACATCGTGACTGAAACACAACACAAAAACCGTTCACAGTGTAATTCCATGATTAGAATTACTACTGCTCGGGACTAGCAGGTGGTGTAATGGTTACGTTGCTGGACTCCCATGTAGTTGACCATGGTTCGAATCCTGGTTCAGGCTGCTTTGAATTCACTCTGGGAGTGCGTGTGTGCCCAAAATCTCATGAAAAGAAGGAAGAGAAGAAATTGCAATGTGACTATCCCCTTGGGGAGGGACGGTGATTTCTCACTTTGCATCTCTCTGTCTCTCTCTGTTTCTCCGGCAAATCTAAATCTCTCTTAAAAGAATTACTTCTGTTCTGGGGTGTACAGTCAAGCTTATCCTAGCGACGCCATAAAAAGGACTGATTACAAGACCAGGAGCAAGCCATCTAGGTTTAAATCCTGGCCCTGTTTCTAGCTAGGGAGGTGCCCTGGGACAATTTGCTCCTCTGAAATTTGCTCAGTTTCCTCACCTGACAGAGATGAGGTACCAGCTACTCCTTTGAGAAGTTTCAATGAGACAGTAATAATCGGGAGCGTTTGGGACACAGGAAGCACAGGACGGTTTTGATACCATTACTACCGTCTTTGGATCTAAGAAGACTTAACCAGAACAGTCCGGGGTGACTGGGTTACATCCTCTGTAAGAAGGATGTGGGTGTTACCCTGTCATTCGCCCGCTGGTAGCTTCTGGCCATCGACCACGCGTTTACCTGCCGGTGGTTTTAACACCACACACAGTATAAACACGCCATTCTGTGAAGAACCATTAAAAAAATCCAAAAACATCGCCATCTTCCTTTCTTGGATCAAAGGAAAAAGTCACAAAAGGAAAATTTAGGTTTCAATTGGTGTTTCATGTAACGTATTAATGAACACTTTACAGAAAAAAAAAGAGGGAGCATACATTTTTATCTATTCATCACTTAAAAACTCTTAGAATAACACATCCATAAGTTCTTTCATTATCAAATACATGTAAATGCATTTGGCAAAGCCTTAAAAGGTGTCATTTAAGCTGAGCTCTGGAACTCAAACCTTCTTGCTAACATTTCCAGAAATGTCAGTCCTTTCTTCCCGGCCTGCTTCGTGGTCATTTCTTCCACCCCATAGTTAACATATTTTCCTTTCTTTTGGTTAACTTTTGAATGTGGTACTTCTTTCACGTCTTCTAATATAGCTTTGCTTAATACTTTGTTTTTCAAGGCGCACTTAAGACTGTTGGTAGCTAATGTAACGTAAACGCTCAGAACTGCTGCTGACGTTCTGAAAGTCAGACCTCACGCGCCTGCCCCTCTCCCCTGCCTGCTCCGTGAAAACCTGACCTCCTTCTTCTCTGAAATGGGAAGACCAGGTTCCTACCCAGTGTACTTCTCCCTGCCACAGAGCAGAGGGGCGAAATGGATTAAAATTAAATACAGGAAAGGACAATGGTTTTGGATGACAGCACACACCAAGAAGTTTCTCATCCTGTCTGTAAGATATAAAATACAGGAATATATAAAAAATATTTCTTGGGACCAGCAGATGGTGTAATGGTTACATCGCTGGACTCCCACATAGTAGACCACAGTTCGAGTCCTGGACCCGGCAACTTAAAACTCATGCCAGGTACGTATGCGTGCGTGCCCCAAATCCCAAGAGGAGACTGGAGGAGAAGGGATTCCAGCATGGCCATCTCCCCTGGGGATGCTTTCAGGGAGGGGGATTGCTTTCTGTCTGTCTGTCTCTTTCTCTGTCTTTCTGGTGAACACATGTGTTCCATAGCAAAAGAATCTCTCTCTAAAAACAATTTCTCACTATATATGTAATGACATAGGTAGAGAAATACTAACACACATATAGAGCAACAAAACCAGTTCCTAATTCCATTTCTCTGAATAAACCTAGCAGTAATTCTACGACTTATTCAAGGAACTAAGATCCCATGTGTTTATTTGGCCCAGTGAACACGTGCTCACTGTCACAAGAACACCTGAGTCTTTTAGGATAAGTGTTTGCCTGGGATACCAACATGCCTGAGGACCCAGAAATCCTAAAATCCCGGGCTTTATTTCACATGGCCATTATTTCCAGGTAGTAATATTTCAGAAATAATCACCAATATGTTAACTTTCCAACCGATATTTATTTTAAAAGGACCTCGACGTTTTTACTTAGGGCTGTACTTCCATTCGGTCAGAAGATGTTAAGGTGACCTGACTCAGCCTCCTTTCCTGCGGATGCGTGTCAGCGACAGAAGGGACGAGGGTGCACTGCTCTTGTTCTCTGAATTTAATAGAAAGCTGGTTCACCCTCTGAATCCACCCACGAGTGGGGTTCATCAGTGAAGAAGCTAAGAGGACACAAACATCCAGTCCTTTGAGCTCAGTAGCCTTTAAGCACAGGAGTCTGCATTGGCGTGAGGCCCCACCAAAGAGGAGGACTGAGGGTCCCTCCTTCGCCACACACCTGGCCCTCCTACCCGCTGACCGCTGCTCCTCCATCTGCCCACTGGGCAAGGCCGCAGACCCCACCCCTGGCCTGTGCACCCCAGTGGCTAAATGAAAAGAGCCTGACACCACTTCACCTTGTTTTGCAGGGGCCACTGACCCCAATTTTCATAATGAATCCTTCAGACACACATTTGTGTTTGAAAAGAATTCAGAAGAGAGATGTCAGATATTTCTGGGATAGCGCATCCATTATTTAATAAGCCACCCAGACAGCCAGCCAGAGGTCAAACACTGGCGTCAACTGCCTCTGGGGAGGGAGGGCCTTCCCATCCATCCCAGGCACCTGTGAGATAACTGTCTCCCTCATCCCCAAACATCCCACTCTCTCACCTGGACCTCCTCCCGTCCCTCCTGCTCTGGTCTGAATGTCCCCCAGATTCAGGGTCACAATGCAGGGAGCCCTTGTACAGGCACTGACCTGCCCCTCCTGCTCTGGTCTGAATGTCCCCAGATTCAGGGTCACAGTGTGTGGAGCCCTTGTACAGGCACTGAGACCGTGGAGACTTAATCCAGTTCGAGAGCTGACACGGTGTGTCCTTTGGGAAGAGCTCAGGCATCAAGGTGGGCCCCGGGATGGAGTCCTGGTCTACAGGGACAGGGAATGAGACAGCACAGACATGCTCTGCTCTGGCTCCTGCCCAAGTTATCCGCCACAAGAAAACCCTCACCTGAGGCAAGCCCTGGACCTGGGCCCTCGGACGGGGAACGGAACTTGCCTCTGTTCTCTCCGGTTACACAGAAGCGGGTGACCGTAATCAGCAACAGAGGGACAAGACCCCCCCACCATGGATCGCTCACTGTAGCACTCGCCCAGGCCTGATGTGCTCTGCCACTTCTTTAACTCGACACTCAAGTTTACCCATTTCCCCCAAACTGATCTATTATGTTTTCAAAATCTGGATATAAACACAGCTAGCAATAAACTATTTTTTAATAAAGATTCTTGCTGTAGGGTGCATGCATTGGCTAGACAGACAGAAAGCGAGAAATCACCCCCCCCCCAGGGGGATGGCCACACTGAAATCCCTTTCCT
>NW_006159611.1:2105328-2107355 GCF_000334495.1 Tupaia belangeri chinensis | reverse complement strand
GGCCTGTGCACCCCAGTGGCTAAATGAAAAGAGCCTGACACCACTTCACCTTGTTTTGCAGGGGCCACTGACCCCAATTTTCATAATGAATCCTTCAGACACACATTTGTGTTTGAAAAGAATTCAGAAGAGAGATGTCAGATATTTCTGGGATAGCGCATCCATTATTTAATAAGCCACCCAGACAGCCAGCCAGAGGTCAAACACTGGCGTCAACTGCCTCTGGGGAGGGAGGGCCTTCCCATCCATCCCAGGCACCTGTGAGATAACTGTCTCCCTCATCCCCAAACATCCCACTCTCTCACCTGGACCTCCTCCCGTCCCTCCTGCTCTGGTCTGAATGTCCCCCAGATTCAGGGTCACAATGCAGGGAGCCCTTGTACAGGCACTGACCTGCCCCTCCTGCTCTGGTCTGAATGTCCCCAGATTCAGGGTCACAGTGTGTGGAGCCCTTGTACAGGCACTGAGACTGTGGAGACTTAATCCAGTTCGAGAGCTGACACGGTGTGTCCTTTGGGAAGAGCTCAGGCATCAAGGTGGGCCCCGGGATGGAGTCCTGGTCTACAGGGACAGGGAATGAGACAGCACAGACATGCTCTGCTCTGGCTCCTGCCCAAGTTATCCGCCACAAGAAAACCCTCACCTGAGGCAAGCCCTGGACCTGGGCCCTCGGACGGGGAACGGAACTTGCCTCTGTTCTCTCCGGTTACACAGAAGCGGGTGACCGTAATCAGCAACAGAGGGACAAGACCCCCCCACCATGGATCGCTCACTGTAGCACTCGCCCAGGCCTGATGTGCTCTGCCACTTCTTTAACTCGACACTCAAGTTTACCCATTTCCCCCAAACTGATCTATTATGTTTTCAAAATCTGGATATAAACACAGCTAGCAATAAACTATTTTTTAATAAAGATTCTTGCTGTAGGGTGCATGCATTGGCTAGACAGACAGAAAGCGAGAAATCACCCACCCCCCAGGGGGATTGCCACACTGAAATCCCTTTCCTGTCGAGATTTTGGGCATGCACACACACGCGCCTGGCATGAGTTTCAAGCCTCCAGGTCTGGGACTCGAACTGCAGTTGGCCACGTGTGAATCCAATGACATAACCACTATGCCAGCTGCCAGTCCCGGCCAAACTTTTAATGATAAAGAGCTCGTGCACAAGAGTGTGCTGGCGGGAGGGGGCGCCCCTAAGGCAGAAGCCTGCACCCTTCAAGGAAATGAGGCTGCAATGAACTAGTCACCCCTTTCCAGCCTCTCTGCTCCTCAGGGTCCTGGGTGGGTACACATGCACCAGCAGGTTTTCAGGCCAACCCAGAGATCTGAACCATGGTCAGCCGTGTGGCTTCCAGCACCACAGTCTCGTACACTACGCACTGTGTCACCGGGCTGGACTTATTTCTGGAGCTTGACATCTCACAGAACTGTAAAAACTAAAATAAAGGTGTAAGAAAATTCAAGGAAAGCTATAAAAGCCAACATGATTTAGTAGTTTTAATGGAGTGTGACAGACGAGGCCCGGCTGGTTAACCTGTCACTCGTTCTGTGATTGAGGCACCGTCGCTGTGGCCAGCCCTGCTCTGCACTAGGAGTGCCTGTCACACGGAGCAGCAGGCTGACGTCACTCTGCTGCCACCTTTCCTGTCACCCCATATCAGAAAATGAGGCCGGCCAGCCTCACGGGTAGAAACCCAGCATTCAGAAATCACTCACAAGCCAGAAGCAGATTGCTACAACTTCTTAAGGGTGGGGGCACACGTGTCAACACAGGTCATGAGCGGACCTTGTCATGAAACTATCATTCATAGGATCTAGAAGGTGTTTCTATCACTCTACCATCATTATCAAAACACGAACAGAAAGTTAAGCCCTGGTATGGGGGCCATCAGGTGGCACGGTGGTTAAGGCACTGGTCTCCCATGTTGTCGACCATAATTTGAGTCCCAGACCCAGTGGCTTGAAAATCTTGCTGGGTGTGTGTGTGTGTGTGTGTGGGTGTGCCCCAAATCCTAAGAGGATAAT
>NW_006159611.1:2104003-2104611 GCF_000334495.1 Tupaia belangeri chinensis | reverse complement strand
GTCTGGAAGTGGCTGCCCCTGCTGCTGCCAGGGTCCTGAAAGGCAGAGGCGTGGGGCAGCTGGAGGCAGGACACAGATGTGCGGGTCCCTAGCCGGCACCCACAAGCTCACTCTGAAACGTTCCAGCCCAGGCCAGCAGCAAACAGCTCCATCTGCTCGGCCTCAGTGTGTGGCCCCTTCGCCAGGTCTCCTACAGGAGACGCAGGAGCCTGTACCCTTCAAGGAAATGAAGCTGCAATGAACTAGTCACGACAGGGGCCCAACAGGGACAGCCCCTAACGTGCAGCGAGCCAGGCACGGGAGACAGGCTTTACCTGGATTGTCCTCCTGCCTCCTCCCACCTGAGAGACGTGGAGAATTACCCCTCGTGATGGTGCTGTCTGCCGCACTTTAAATATTTACACACAGCTACTCTCGTCCATCCACACGCTAAAGCCGGGGTCCTGAAAATGCCACTGAGAGGGCAACATTTTGGCTCAGTACGACGTGATCCATTTATTCAGTTGTGCCTGACTTATAAAATATGGAGGAGCGACAAAATGGGTATTTGTAACAAGAACTTTTGAAATATGGCTACTGCAGGCGTCGGCTTGGGCAACCATTCCAGA
>NW_006159611.1:2061025-2103985 GCF_000334495.1 Tupaia belangeri chinensis | reverse complement strand
GACAGAAATCCCCCGTCGCAGGCCCGGAGCCTGGGAGTCCCGAGAAGGCACTGGCAGAGTTGGTTTCCTCTGGGCCTCCCTCCGCCTTCTCCCGAGGTGGTCCCCGTGAACAAGAGCCCTGCTGTCTCGTCTTCCCCCTTGCGACGACAACAGCCAGACTAGATGGGGGCCCAAGGAGTCTTTGTAACCTAGTCTCCACTTTATGGGACCTGTCTTCTCAGAGAGGCAGAGACTGAGGGGCTGGACGTGAGGACACAGTCCAGCTTGCTGCAGACACCAGGTGACGTGGCAGTTACAGAATGGGACATCCGCAGCCCCTCCGGGCGTCCTGCCCGACCACGTCCCCTCCGCCCTCGGTAGCACCCACTCTTCTGATTGGACCTTACTTTTCCTTCTATTTTTAGAGAGATTTTTGCTATAGGGTGTGCGCTCACCAGAGAGCGAGTGAGAAATCACCCCGGGGGGACGGCCACGCGGCAATCCCACCTCCTCTCCAGACTTTGGGCACGCACGCACAGGCGCCCAGTGTGAGTTTTAAGCCGCTGGGCCTGGGACTCGGACCCCGGTCTACGTGGGAGTCCACGACGTAACCGCTGCCATCCGCTGGTCCCTGTCTTGCAGTTCTTGATTATTTTTCCAACTACGTTTGTCTGTTTTTAGAAGTGCACTGATCTCTTCCTCACAGAATCACTGAAAGCACGAAATCTCTCCGCGGTAGCTGTGCTGCATGCCCACAGACTTCAGCGCACAGGGTGTGCGCTCTCATTTCTAGGCCTATTCTAATTTCCCTTTTGATATCTTCTTTGACCTCTGGGTTCTTTAGAAGTGTGTTGTTTATTTTCCAAATGTAGGGGATTTTCTTGGCAACCTTCTGTTACTACCTTCTAATTTAATTTTGCTATTGTCAGAGAAAATACTTCGTATGCTTTCAATCCCTTTTAAATTATAGAGACTTGTTTAACAGCGCAGCATACGGTCTTCCACGTGGAATTAAAATAATAAAGTTAATAGTAGCATGATTTAGTATAGCTATATTCACCGAGATGATGTTGATTCAAAGTATCGGTCACTTACAGGCTTAAGTAAGTACAAGCAAAGCGTTTTTTTATTAGATAAAATTTTGATTACTCCTCATGGGAAAGTGGACAAGGAATTTATTTTTTAGGAACACGAGTATTCTTTTCTTCTCAAAGTGTTGACTACAAGAGATCTTACATTTATGCCATCTTACACACCCCACATATAATCCCTAAACCAAGCACTGATCACCCAGTTTATCATTAGGAATCAAGAATTGAGGGCAGCAGGTGGTATGGAGGTTAAGCCACTGAATCCCATATGGCCAGCTGCATGGTTCAAGTCTCAGACCCAGCAGGTGAAGATCATGCTGAGAGACCAGCAGTTGGCATAATGGCTATTCACTCGACTCCCATGTAGTTGATCATGGTTCAAGTCCTAGACCTGGTGGCTTAAACTCACACCAGGCGTGTGTGCATGCATGCCCAAGATCCTGAGAGGAGAATGGAGGAGAAGGGATTGCAGCATGGCCATCCCCCATGGGGGAGTGATTTCTTGCTTTCTATCTCTGTCTCTTTCTGTCTTTTTGGGGAGTGCATGTGCCCTATAACGAAAACCTCTCCAAAAAAAAGAGAAAAACAAAAATCATGCTGGAAGCAGGAGGGTGTGTGCGTGCCCAAAATCCCAAGAAGAGACTAGAGAGAAGACTGCTGCCTGGCCATCCCCCCCCGGGGGTGATTTCTCACTTTCCCTGTCATCTGTCTGTCTGTCTGTCTCTCTCACACTCTCTCTCTGGTGAGTGCATGTGCCCTTTGGCAACTCCCTCCACTCCCCCCTCCAAGAAAAATAATTGAAAGAGATGAAGAAATCCAGAAAGCAGCCTGGGCCCAGTCACAGTGAAACAGGCAGTAAGGCAATGCTGTGTGACATGAAGGCCCTGTGGGAAGGCTCCGGGTTCGAATCCCGGGTCTTCATCAGCAACGGGGCGTAGCAGCCGCTGCAGAGCTGGGACAGTCACAGCCTCAGCATGAAGACCCTGTCCAGGTATGGATTTCTCTCACCCCCACCCCAGAAATGGATACATAAGCTTATTTAAAAAAAAAAAAAAAAAAAAAAAGAGGAGGAGGGCTTTATATTCTAAAGGTTCTACATAGAATAGAAATGTAAACCATTCTTTCCAAGGGTTTCCAAATATATTACAGGAAAAACCAGGAAGAAAAAGCCTTTTGTGTTTCTGAAGACGATGGCAACCTAAAAACATTGACAAGTGTTTGAAATGAAGATACGAACACTCCATGGGGATGGTCTTACTTCGGGGAAACCGTTCAGGTAAGGGCGTTTTCCTCAGAGCTATTTAAACACCAAGATTCAGAAGTAAGCGGCATTTGGATGAGTGTCCAGTCAACGGAATGACCTACGAGATGCAGGTGATAGGAATCAAAAGCGAGGCGATAGCCCTGAAGGAAGGGGCAATGCAGTTTACATCTTGTGACCCTGGGATAAATGCCCGGGGAGACCGTGCAGTTTTCCAGAACATTTCTACCACAGCGAAGCAGGGCGCATACTGAATGCCTCGCTTTGAAACTTCTTTACAAACGTATTCCCGTAAGCACTGTGGGAGTAGTGCGCTGTAATTTGGGTCACAGTCATGGTAAAATTAAGTGTTTCCAATCACTTCTTTTTCTGTTGGGATCGTGGACTTGCCAGGAAGACAGAGAGAGAAATACAGAGGGGAAGTGAGAGGTCCCACCCACCCCCGCCAGGGCAGATGGCCACACTTGCAATCCCTTCTCTTCCACTCTGCTCTTGAGATTGTGGGCATACGCTCACTCATGCCTGGCATGATTTTCAAGCTGTTGGGTCCAGGACTCAAACCATGGAGTCGCCCAAGACTATGACACCGTCCACTCCACTGGCTGGGTCGCAATCACCCTATAAGAGGAGGGCTGTAGGTGCCGCTCCTGGGGCCACCACCCTTTAGCGACACACCATGAGGAACGCTGTGGGCACAGAGCTGTGACTCTGACCACTCGTTCCCTGGTTCAAATCCTCTTCTGGGGAGCCTGGGCTAATGAAAATTCTCCTCTCCAGAGAGTCTTTCGGGCACGGTACGGAAACTCCGGATCAGAGCCCGCACAGCCGCGTGCCCCAGACCTGCAACTACGTTTTCCGGTCACAGTGCGACACGCTGTCACTCAGGTCTCTGGTAAACTCGTCAAAGTCCCAAACCAAGCCGTGGGAAACAGCATCCCGACACCCAGCCTTTTATAGCATCTGGCGGCGGGGCTCGAAGGCGGCAAGGAAAACACCAAAGGTGGTCTCAGACGCTTACGGTGGAGAGAGGCAAATTAATCCTCCCTCCAGGAATAAGGGACAAAGCCTTCTGTCATAATGAATCACGAAATATTCTTATGACAGTTTAGATTTCATAAAATTAGATTGTGGCCTTAGCCCACAGGGACTTCTCTACTGCATACTGGATTAATCCACCTTTATAGCTAATTCCTGTCAAAATGACAAAGGAGAACTGATTTCTTTGGTGGGGGTCCCTTATCAATAGAAACGTCTATGTGTTGATGGATGAGGTGTTCAAGGAAAGGACCACTCATTGATTTGTAATAAATAAAGCAAAATCCCCACTTACAACCAGCCAATTGATAAAAGCAGATTAAAAAAAAATTTCTTCTGTCTAAAATGTATAAACAGCCCAACTCAACAATATCCAACTTATTAATAAAGCCCAACCTTGCTAACGCAGTTCCCACTGACATCACCCAAGTTAAAGGTCACTCACACAGTTGTCACAGTACTATCGAAGTAAAAAGTTTAAAGTTGGGACTGGCAGGTGGCGTGGTGGTTAAAGGTGCTGGACTCCCACATGGCCGACCGCGGTGGAGTCCCGAACCTGGCAGCTCTCTTTATCACTCTCTACCCCCTGCCCTCATTCTGTTCCTTTCTGGTCAAATTAAAAATAAACAAATAAACAATTAAAGTTAAATAAAATAATTATTTAAGAAAAAAATTAAGTCAAATGGAAACGTCTTTTAAAGTTACATTGTGATGTCATAAAAAAAACTAAGGTTTTACACTCAGGTGATCTAAATTCAGTTCCCACTTGGGCACTTCTTATGCATGTAATTAAAGCTGTCTAATTGGCTGCTTTCTCATCTCCCAAACCTGCAAGCCCTACCTCACACAGACTGTAAATATGAGGCAGACCGGGGAACCAGCAGTTAGCGTAATGGCTATGTCGCTGGACTCCCACATAGTCGACCGCGGTTCACGTCCCGGACCCGGTGGCTTAAAACTCACACCGGGCGCGTGTGCGTGTGTGCCCAAGATCCCGAGAGGAGAATGGAGGAGAAGGGATTGCTGCGTGACCATCCCCCCTGGGGGGTGATTTCTCGCTTTCTGTCTCTGTCTGTCTCTCTGTCTTTCTGGCGAGCACACGAGCCCTATAGCAAAAACCTCTCCAAAAAAAATATATGAGGCAGACCACACAGCACTCTGGCCCCACCCTGGTGATGCACAGGGCGAGGTGCTGCTGTCGCACGGTCGGAGGCCACGTGGAAGACCTGGGTTTGATCTCCAGCGCCCTGGGCACAGTGGCACACACCCTGAATCCAGGCTAGTCCAGGAGGCCAAGGCAGGAGGATCACTGCTCACAGTTAGCACGGACAACACAGTCAGAGTCTGTCTGAAAGAACCGTGGAGAGTGCGCCATAATCCCGCCTACATGGGAAGCTGAGGCAGGAGAGTTACAAAAAAACCAGAGCCCATGTCTTTTAAAAAAACGAACAAAATAAAAACGCATGTACACATATATTTGTCCTTTACCAAACAGCTGTGCTTTTAATTGCTGGAGGGCAGATGGCACAGCGGTTATGTGGCTGGACTCCCACATGGCTGACCGTGGTTTGAGTCCCACGGTTTGAAACTCACGCTGGGCACGTGAGCAGGCATGCCCAAGATCCCAGGAGGAAAATGAATGATAAGGGATTGTGGCATGGCCATATTCCTGGGGGTGATTTTTCACTTTCTCTCTCACTGTCTCTGTTTCTTTCCCTGCTAATCGCATGTGCCCTAAGGGGAAAACCTGAAAAAAGAAAAAAAAAAGTGTGCATTTGTCAGAAACAGAAATGGAGTGGGTGCCTGCCGGAATCCCTTTCTCTTTACTTCTCTATCCCATCAAAATTTAGGGCACACACATGTTTTTCAAGCTGCCAGGGCTGGGATTCAAACTGAGGTCAGCCATGTGGGGTCTGGTTACCTATACAAAGGGTGAAACCACTGTTCTGTGGGCTGGCCTGCCATTTTGATGCATGTTATTGTTTAGGAGAATCTGCTCGCCCGGGCAGGCTGCATTACATACCAAGGGTAAAAAGGACCAGAGTCCCCCCTTCTCTGTGCTGGGTAAAGACCGTCACCCATCAGACGTGACACTGAGACCCTTTCCCACCTGGGTACCGTTACTCTAGTACCCATGCTCGATGACCGTACTCTGAGAGTAAATATGCACAGCTAGGTCATGTGACCAGTACAGCAGCAGGAAAACCACCTGGAATGACAGGTTTGCAAGTTCACTCAGAAGTCACTTGCAAATTAAAAATCAGTCCATCAAGTGCTCACGGTAGCCCTAATGGAATGGAGCTCCATTCTTCCTAGTGCTATGTTAGTCCAGACTGGCCAGTCACAGCGGTAGTATTCCTGCTTGGAGCAGGAGACCCACGGACACGCAGGGGTAGAAATGGAGACATCACCGCCCCCACTTCCAGCCAGCTGGGGCTAAGGCCCTCGCCTTCTCCACCCGCTCCCAGGGCAGTCTATGGGCAGCACTTTTCTTTTCCTCTGGCAGCTCCCCTCCCACCCTGCCCCTGCCACCCGAGCTGGGCTCTGCGCCGTGACAGGGAGAACCGTGCAGGCAGCCTGCACCTAGGCCTCCTAAGCCCTCCCACAGCCCGCTCCTCCTCCTCCTTCCGACCCAGCTGATCTCACATCCAATGAAGAGATAACTCCATCCAAACCGACAAATGGAGGGCTCTGGCGGCCCACCAAAGCAGCAACAAAAATAGGAAAAACCCTCCAAATAGCAAAGGAAATCCATATTTCAGCATATGCTCGACTTCCCGTGCCAATAACTTCTAAACTTGTAAAACCGCACATGCCCTTTGGCATCTAAATATCATATTCTTGGTTCCATGTTGAGATCAAGGTTTCTTCTTTCCAACTAACTCGCAGCTCCCGGAGCTCTGGCCTCACACGGCTTCTCTCTGGAACTTCTCACATCCATCTGACACGTCGGATACCATCTAGTGCACCTCTCATTTTAAAATGCATCTTTACCTTCGATTTCTGATTCTTCCCCTAGTTTCCTTTATCCCAGCTTCCTGTGATCAATTCAGAAGACAAATCTCATTAAGAAAACAGGCCGTCCTGGAGAGGGAAGAGCTGGGGAGACTGACAGAGCAACCTCCCCAAGGCTGCTAGGCGAGGGCTCGTGCTGTTTTCCAGGAGCCCCCACTGGAGAGGTTCAATGGCCTCCAGCCTGCGGCATTGCCCAGCGTGCCACGCCTACTGGGGTCACCAGCACCCAGTGCCAGTGAGAATCTGCAGGTCAGCTCACCCCCTACTGGGGCTGCGGATGTGCCCATCACTTCGTTTCTTTCAACATGACATAAATGCATTTCCGGCCCCAGTGTACGGCCGAGGTACGCCCATTGAGGCGACAGGGCATCCAGATGGCAACCCCAAGGGCAATGTGAAAAGGGTTTTCCAATGATGTCATCAAACAGGAAACCTCGTGGAGACTCTGGGATTAGGGCGCTGTCCACTGGCGCTGAGATCCAGCAGGATGGGGTGACTGGAAAGGAGAGTGGGAGGGGGAGAAGTCGGCGGAGGAGGAGGTGGAGGCTTGCATGCGACATTTAAAGAAACCGCTCATGTTTATTCATATCCGTAAGCCTCGGAGCAAACAGAGACTTTAAAACTTCAGCTTAACATGGTAACGAGCAAACCACCCAAGCACTGGGTACGAATGGCCCCCACAAAAAGCTTCTCTAGACTGTGGCACCTCCTTGCTCCAGATGGCATGGAAAATAATTCATGAGTGACAAAAGTTCAATGGGTGCACGGCAGCTGCTCAGCCCCAGCTCTTTGGCCACCCACTTCAGTAGAACCGAGAGCTTTCAATCAACTCCCGTCTCTCGGAGGGGCTTCAAACGGCATCGGAACATGTGTACAATATGTTCCCAGAAAATAGCTGGCCAACTCGGAGGGATCAGAAAATCAAATGAAATGCGAATGGAGAAGAGAGCAGCAGGCTGTGTTTTCCCCAAATCCGTGTGACCGAGCTTTTTCCAAACGTCAAGAACAAAAGCCTTTGTGATCTTGAAACCTAACTTTGCATAACTTGCTTTCTTCCCTTCACGAACCTTCATAGCTTCCTCTTCTACCAAATGAGAAATGGCTAACAGCCCAGAATGTTCTTTCAACAACATGGAGTCAGTATTTTGCTCGGCCCCTCATTCACTGCTCTGGGCCCTTACATTAGCATCTGGGGCCAGCCCTAGAGCCTAGCGGTTAAGGGAGGCAGGCTCCACATGGTCAGTCACAATTTGAGTCCCAGCCCCCGTGGCATGTATGCACGTGTGCCCCAAGAAATGGAGAAATAAAGAAATGACCACAGTGTACCTGCAGCCCACTGGGGGGGGGTGCTTTCTTCCCCTTTCTCTCCCGCCCCCTCTCTCTGGTGAGCGCACATGCCCTCTGGCAACAAAAAAAATTAAAAATGAAAAAGAAAACATTTCAGCTTAACCATGGGACCATCCCTACTTTGAAACTTCAGGTCACCCATTCGACATTTCCGTTCTGAGCAAGACCACCATGTTGCAAAGGGAACGTTTCCCTCCCTTTCAGTCAGGAGGAGGGTGCTACCGAGTCTTGATAAGTCATTTACCAAAAGCGGGAAGTCAATGGAAATGATCAGACGAACTCCATTCTTTGAAGTCACTTGAAACCAAACCAGCCTAGGAACCAAACACACCCTAACCTACTTGTCACTTTCAGAAGAGCTGATAGCAAGCGTGGCAACCACAGGAGGACGGTTCTAACTTAAGCTGAGGAAATTACTAGGATAGTAAGCTTTGGGAAGTCCACCTGCCGGATGAACCCTTTGGCATGGCCTCTTGATGGACTCACACAAGCTCTCTATGTGTCAGCCCAACCAGGTTTGGATGACAGAACACAGGCAGTGGCATCGTTTCTAAGTTCCCAAACATGGGATGCTTAGGAACAATCACCGTAGACACCAACCTACCCACCAATTTCCACTTTTTATTTTGGAGAGGTTTTTTCTATAGGGCATGCACTGGCCAGACAGAGAGAGACGTAGAGACCGAAAACGAGAAATCATCCCACAGAGGGGATGGCCACGCGGCAGTCCCTTCTCCTCCACTCTCCTCTTGGGATCCTGAGCATGCACCCACAAGCGCCCGGCATGAGTTTTAAGGCACCGGGTCCGGGACATGAACCACGGTCAACTACATGGGAGTCCAGCGACATAGCCATTACACTAACTGCTGGTCCTCCTACCCACCAATTTCTGCTTCCATCTTCTCCATCAACAGATCTCTTAAAGGAAGATCTGAGATAGGGCCTACGAGGTACGTGACAGATTCTTATTATTATAAGTAAGAGGTCCAGTTAAAAAAAGAGAGAGAGAGAGAAAACCAGAATGACACCTTAATTAAGGGAAAAGCTTCGTATTAAAACACACACACAGCAAACCAATTTAGGCGAAGACACTAAGGACCACAAAGGATTTTAAACAACCACCGAATATAGCTGAAAACATGATTGTTCTCAGTTCCTCCCATTTGAGGCCTGCCCTGGGTGGGTGTGTCCGGTCCAGGTGCTGCTCTGTCACTCCTGAGACAATTCTGTGTTCTGTGAACTATCTTGTTCTACTCGTCTCTCAATGAAGGAGAAACATAAGATCCAGAGAGAAAAATCGGTCAACTATTCTATGTTTAGGAGGAACGAGATCCAGACAAACACTGAAACCAACCAGTTTCCACCCCTTTTTAAAAGCACATCTATTTCTGTCCTTCGTCGCAGTTACTAGAGCTCACCAATCAGCCATGCAGTGTAGACATTTTTTGATGAGGAAAGGGATCTGGATGCCGACCGAGACATTCAGATCACACACGTGTTACCATTACTCTGAAGATATGTATCAGGATTAAATTTCATACCAGAGAGATCTTGTCCGCTGTACAAAATAGCGCTATTCACACAAATTATTCAAAACGTGGGACTGAATACATGCAATAAAGATGTTCAAAACAAGGATTCACTGTCTCTCCTCTTTGCCTCGAGGAACTTGGACAGACGGCCACGAGACAGGCTGGTGAACCCCCTGCGGCCCTCGGGGTGAACTTCTCTCCGACAATCTCCTGACTGCTAAGAGGATTTAGACCAGGGCTGAAACTTCAGACTCCCAAGTTAGGATTTTAAACTGAATTAGTCTGAGTCTCTGGCTCCCATTTACCGTCTACTCTCTGAAGGTAACCAATGAACGATGCACGTGCAGTCAGCATATACAATGGATTGTTGGGAACAGAGATTCCGAAACAAAATAAAGATGCGGTGGCCAACACCATACTCCAGCAAAATATGTAACCCCAGCGTTTTTCAAGCACAATATACACATGAGAACCTCCCCCACCCATACGTCTGGCTGCCATTTTATTTTTTTTAATTGCCAGAAGGCACATGTGCTCGCCAGACAGAGAAGGAGAGAAAACACCCCAGTGGGTGTGATGATGCCAGGATTCTTGTTCCCCTCTTCCTCCGTCTTGTCAGGACTTAGGGCACACATGCACATGCACCTTCGCGAGCCACTGGGACCAGGATTTTAAACACAGCTGGCCATGTGGAACCAGGTCCCCAGTACACAGGGCTTAACCACTGCGCTACGGGGCTGGCACTAATCTGACTGCATGTTATGGTAATAACTCACTTCAAAACAGATTAACCCAAATAAACAGATTATTGAAAGCAGATCATTATAGTGGACTCCGTCGTCACTGTCTGACAGGATTTTCTGCCACAGGGGAAATGTTTGTAATCTAGGCTTTCCAGCCTGGCTGTCCCAGGACCTGGTGGCTTCCTCGCAGTCTGACGTGGCTGGGACTGTTCATCTCATCTATTGTTAATCTAGTTTATATTAAATTTAAAGCACCATATGCCTTTCATGATCACCATATTGAATAGTGTGGCTCTAAGAAGCAAAATCAGTAGGAAACAAAAAATCACGACTTGTACCCTGGTTGCAAATCCTCCGAAAACCTAGCTGAGAAGAATAATTCTGAAACTGCAATTATAATTGAGTTGTAACAGACCGAACATACCATGGACTCTCAACCCAGGAGAAAACGTCAGAGGGCGTCATCCTAAAGATTAAAATACGGCATCATTTGATTTTCCACGCACTGGAGTATTTTCACACAATGCTAGGCAAATTTTTGAAAGGCAATGAATTATATTTTTCAAATGAAAATTGGGCTGCTCCATGAGTGTTTCAGGAAGAAAAGCTACAATTGAAAAAATATTCACTTCACTTCTTTGCCCCCAGTTTTAAGAATGAGATGCTGATAGAAAACACCTTTGTCTAGCACTTCACAATCTGCCTCTCGTACCCTGACAGACATAACAGTGAGTTGAATTTGTCAGGTGTAAACAGTGTTTTCACACTTCCAGCAGAAGTGTGCCTTCATTATTATTCAACATTTAATTAAGTCATAACACTAGGAAAGGGGTCTGGGAGTGAGTTTCAGCACACACACGACACACAGCCAACGGCAGAGGCCGAACGCTGAACCCTGAACCTGTGAATATATTCCAGGCAGAAAATCCGGAATTCACAGAAATGAGCACAGCATACACATCCCAGGGTCAGTGGCCAGACAGACACTGTATCTGATCCACTGCCTCCTCTCGACATGACGTTTGGAAAAGAACGTCTCACCACGGCTCAGTTTTCTTATCTGGAAAACGGGTTAACAACATCGACTGAATGTGAAGTCAGTTCCCAACCAAATGCCTGTAGCACGTAGAAATAGATGGAAAAAATGAAAACCGAGAGCTTTACCAGCGTGCTATGGCAAGAAGACGTCTTGGGCTACTTCGAGGTACAAAAACACTGGGGCAACCATGCGCTTGAATCATTTCATTAATAATTCACCCCTGAGTCTGTGTGGGCAGAGAGACTCCTATTACGCAAGTGCTTTGTGTTGTACCTTTGTTAACACCTAGGCCTAGCGGGACCCTTGGATGTACCTAGGTCAATCCCGGATATTGAAGGGACATCTTTCTCTAACCCGGAGAGCAGGAAAGAGCCCTTCATTCCAACGGTCTCTCCAATTCTCATAAACACTGTTTCTATTTCTTCAGATGCTGACAAACATTAGCATTCCTTTTGCAAAGGAGATTAATGAAGCCTGAAGTGGACATAAAGTTATCCAGTCTAAAAACATTTAAGCTGAAGGGATCTTAGAGCCCTCCTAGCCCAATCCCTTGATTTTGCTTTTTGGAACCCCAGCCCTCAGAGGGTAAAATTACTTCCCCCAATTGTGTAAGAATTCGGGGCTCTTCCTACCATGTGATGTTGCCTGGAAAGGTGACATCAACATTCACTTGGGGCTCAGAGGTTCTGTGCCCTGGTGTCTGTTTTTAAGCACTTTAAAAGTGATGCTAGCAATAACCAAATAATAGTAAAGATAATGTATACATACAGAAATGCATACCATGCATTGATTACTATTAAGCGTATAGAGGGCTTCTACTTAGGACATAGTGGGAGACCCAAATCCGTAATCTGGATGAACACACAAAAGAATTCAAACTTTATAAAAAGCACAGGAGACTATAGGAGCCATGACCTGTTGGGTGTTAAAGGCAAGTTCAAAGGTTAGGATCCTGCTGCTTCAGGAATCAGTTTCTCAGCGAATCACTGAACATGACACCTCTCCCTCTCTTCTTGTGTTCAACGTAAACCAAAAGCCACATCTGACTTGTTCTAAGCAAGGGGACCCTGGAAAAAGCATAGAAGAAGGGGAAGGGGCGCAGGGGAAGTCTAAACCAAATTTATTTTTTACTTATAAACATCTCTATTGAAAAAAGTCTGAAGAGAATCCTAAAAACCATTGGCTAAAAGACATTTCAGATATTATCACTATCTGATTTGTCAATGTTTCTCATTTCCTGATTCAATTGGATTGGCTGCCCGTTCATCTTCTGGTGGGAAAACCAACCTTATAAATAGCTTTGCAGGCCTGCCTAGGGTGGAGGGGTCCAGATCCCACATGGTCGACTACACTGCTTGATCCCTGGGACGGGCAGCTTGAGAACACACCGGGCACATGGACACATGTGCCCCCAATCTCCACAGCTGGAAGTGGAGGAGAAGGGATTGTGGGTGACCATTCCCCATGGGGGGTGCTTCGCTACTTTCTCTGTCTGACTTTGGTGAATGCATGTGCCCTCAGGCAAAACTCTTAAAAAAATAAAGTTCTGCATAAATAAGCATTTCCCGTGTGTATGCTGGGTCTCCGTGTTGCTAACAGGCTCTGAGCCTCTCTCCTCTTCAGTCCACCCTTCCCTTTGTAACAGTTTCCAGAACATTCAGATGCCATTAGAAATCTCATTCCCCTTTTCTGATGCCTGGTCCCAAATTCCAAATGCCTTCTATTTAGGACCATCAGCAGCAAATAGTGGAAAGCAAACAGGCTTTAAAATATGTGTTTTACGGCAGAGGCCGATTGGAGGAGTCAGTGAGATAAGCCCCGTAAAGCACCCAGGACGATGTGTGAAGCGAACAGCCAGAAAAGCGGCGGACAGCATTATCACTGTCAGCAATACCTGATGGGTCACAATATTTACAACACTCCACGGAGAAGAGGTAATATTAGAAACAAGTCCCTCCCCTTATGGGCTCTCAGGCAACTGGGGAGACTCAACACTCTTACCTAGGGGCGGGGAGGTCCGACTGGCCCTCCTGGGAGTCATGGTGCTGGAAGAAGCAAGAGCCGCCGACCAGGAGATGGGAAGGTGGGAGAGAAAGCAGGGGTGCTGGGTGCTGGCGGGGCAGGGGTGCTGAGCTGCAGCTGGAACAGCTGGAGAGATGCCCAGTGTGAACTGTAAGGAGGCCCAGGGAAGATGAAGAGCTAGATGGAGAAGCAGCAAAGGCTCCTACATGGAATAACTCATCAGAAATAATTCAATACCAGGGACCAGCAGGTGCATGGTGGTTAAGGTGCTGGATACTCCCTTATGGCTGACAACGGTTCAAGTCCTGGACTTGGTGATTTGCTTTCTCACTTTCCCTCTCTCTCTCTTTCTCTCTCTGATCAAATTTTAAAATAAATTTTAATAGGGACCAGCAGGTGGCATGGTGGTTAAAGGCGCTGAATTCCCACATGGCAGACCATGGTTTGAGTCCTGGACCTGGCGGCTTTCTTTCTCCCTTTCTGTGTCTCTCTCTCTCTCTGTCTCTCTCTGGTCAAATTAAAAAAATAATAATAATAATAAATGGAATTAAATAAATAAATAATTCTTTAAAAATCAAAATGAATTTGAATGAATGAATAAATTTTTTTATAAAAGAAATAATTCAATACCACTCAAACAAAAATTCAGGTGTAGTGTAAGAGCCTAATGAACATGGATTTATCTCAAAACTCACATGGAAAAGTAAACTTCACAAATACCCAAATTTACTTCGAACAAGAGAACAATAAGCAGATATTAAACCATATCCCCAAGCCATAATTTCAGAACAGCTCCAGTTTGGGTTAAAGAGCAATAAACGGGGGCCAACAGGCGGCATGGTGGCTAAGGCACTGGATTCCCACGTGGCCGACCTCATGGTTAGAATCCTGGACCTGACAGCTTGCTTTCTCACTTTCCCTCTCTGTCTTTGTTTCTCTCTGGTCAAATTAAAATAATAATAATAATAAATAGACTGAAAAAATAATAACAAATTATGGGACCAGCAGTTAGCGTAATGGCTATGTTGCTGGACTCCCATGTAGCCAACTGTGGTTCGTGTCCCAGACCCAGTGGCTTAAACTCACCCCAGGCACGTGTGCGTACATGCCCAAGATCCCGAGAGGAGAATGGAGGAGAAGGGATTGTGGCGTGGCCATCCCCTCTGGGGGGAGATTTCTCGCTTTCTATCTCTCTGTTTCTGTCTGTCTCTCTGGCGAGCGCATGCGCCCTATAATAAAAAATAACCTCTCTAAAAAAAGAAAAAAAGAAAATTAATAATAATAATAAATAATCTTTGATAATTAAGTAATCAAAAAAGAATAAACGATAAATCAAGAGCTCACGAGAAAGCCCAAAGGTGGGACCCACTTGAAGAAACAGGATTACAATATGAAAATTAAAACTGGATTTTGAACGCTGAAAGGGTAACAGTAAAAGATAACATCATTTTTGTAACAAAGGCAGAGGGAGTCATTTATTTTCCAAGCCCTGGGAGTCCCAGGTCCCGGGGCAGGGCGGTGGACAGCAGTAAAATGCAGTGCCCTGTGAGGGCTGCCCACACAGCCGTGTCCTGGACTCATGCCCGGGGACCTCCCTGAGCACACAGGCACGTGCCTGCCCAAGAGCAGGGTGGGTGCGGCACCACGATCCTGTCAGGGCGTGGTCTCTCTGGCTCATCGACAAGGTGATTCGATGGACTTTAAGAGTATACATGTGCCCTCTGGCAAGTAAAACAACCTCACAGAATATCAATAAACCGACTCATCCAAATTACAGATTTCTGTTCAATTAAAATTATATCGGGCGGAAGCAGGTGGCATAGTGGTTAAGGCACTGGACTCCTACATGGCTGACTACAGTTTGAGTCTCAGACCCGGTGTCTTGAAAATCACTCTGGGTGTATGTGTATGTGTGTCCGAAACTGCAGGAGGAGAAGAATGGAGAACAATTGCGGTGTGGCCATCCCCTTAGGAGTGATTTCCTCTTTCTCTCTGGTGAGTACATGTACTCTATGGCAAAAACCTTTTAAAAAAGAATATACTGGGGCAGCCCCATAGCCTAGTGGTTAAGGCTTATGCAAAGGAAGTTGTATCCCACACAGCTGACCATGGATCGAATCCTAGCCCTGGTGGCAACACGCCATGCACACAGGTATGAATACCTAGGATACTGAGGGGATGGGGAAACGGAGAAAAAAGGACTGCAGACCCATGTGTGACCAGACCCATGGGGGGTTCTCTCTCTGTCTCTGGAGCATGCATGTGTCCTCCAGCATTAAAAAAAAAAAATATAGAACTGCGGTAACTACATGGGAGTCCAGCGACATAGCCATTACACTAACTGCTGGTTCCCAAAAATATGTATGTTTTTTGAAAAGAATATATTGGACAAAGGTAACGGAAATGAACAGGTTAGGACATCCTCATAATGTCTAAAGCCATAAGCATATCTATAAATCAATATGGAAAACTTCTGGCAAAAATATGTGCAATGAATTGGAAGGGGCATTGACAAAAGTGAAAAACCCCAAACAAGCCTAAGAACAGAGACAGCAAGCTTACCGATAATCAGATAAAAGAAAAACAGAACAGGTTATCGTGTTGCGCTCACTAGGCTGAAGTGAGGGAACCAGAAAGCCTAATGAGGAGGCGTGCTGGCAGGAACATGGGGGCACAGACACGGGGCTGGTGGGGGCTTAGAGCAGTGACCCCCTCCGAGCCCATCGGAGAGCGTTCTGAAATTGCAGCGGATGCAGCATGCGAGCCTGTGCGTACGCGCTGGGCTCCCCATTCTACTGTTAGTCTCGGTCCCAAGTAAATCCCCTCGTAGCTCCCACTACAGGCTCTTCACAGCAGCAATGTTCTAGGGAGGCGAGACGGGGGAAATACAGGGCCACCCTGGGGGACCGCACAGTGGCGGCGTGCTCCACACACGCTGTCACATACCAAGAGCGGATGCACGCGCTGGATCAGATGTTTACAGAGCAACCTCCCTGGGCATTAGAATAGAGTGCTGAGTGGGCAAAAGACACAGAAAGGACACGAGGTGTACAATTCACACTCAACAGCTCCAACGCAGTAATAACCTCCGAATACGGCACCGTGTGTATTTTATAAGCACACGTCCAGTTCTTCCACTGCAGTGACGGAATGAGGGTGGAGGGCACGCCTGCTAGCCAGCGTGTGCGCGTGCACACTCCAGCACAGCCCTAGGAAATGCGTCTCCACATCCGTGTATGTCTGCTTGGCTCCTCCGACAAGCCTTACAGAATAACACGTTCTCATTACATGCAATGCACTGTTGAGATATCTCCTCTTGCATTTTCTCATGCTGATCTCTGTCTGCGACATGATTGTGTAACCTACCAATGGTGACCGTCTTCCCTTTTAAAATGCCGATGCAGGCGACTCAGGGCGTTATGGACAGCTCCCAGGTAGCTTCAGAGAGCCGTGTACTAAACCTGATCTCTCGCATGGACGGCAGAAGCCAGCCGCGCCCTCTCCAGCTGCCTTCTCCCAAGATGCACACCCACCGGGAATCATGCAGCCCAGGCCGCTCCCTGTCACGTGGTTCTGACCTCAGCAGCACTTCCGGAGACTGAACTCTTCACCCCTCCTTCAGCCCCGGCTTGTCAGACCGAGGCCAAGACCACGGCAGGAAATTATATGCCGCTTGCTAAAGCCGAATGGGATATTTGAAAGCATAAGGGAACGTTTTTGAGCATTCCTTAAACATCTTAGAATAAAACATAGATATATGATCTTTCTCTTAGAAATAGAAAGTTGGAACATACGAAAAGGGTAGACATGCCAGGAACCAAAATAAGAAAGTGGAAAAATTCAAAACTAGGAGTGGGTCACAGACGTCAAGACAGCAGGACGCTAAATCGGAGGAGGAGGCAGGGCTGGGTGAGGGGCGAGGAAAGCCAGACGCTGCCTGATGCTCGGCTCAAGAAGCAAACGTTGAAAGTAAACAAGCGTTTCTATCCCACATTAACCAGACGTTTTCTTCTGAGTGCAACTTCAGGACCGCCGTATGCCAGAAAGTCTTATCAGAACACATACTCACTGAGCCAGTACCCGAAACGGTGGATTGTAAGAGTGTAAATGAGGCCAGGCACCTCTGGGCTGAACTCAGAAACTTCTGGACTAAATATGGTGCGGTAAAGGGCGGGGCAGAGCTCTCCTCACCTTAGCAGCTGAGCACGAGGGGGAGACGAGGAAGAGCAGACGGTGGCAGAGCCCTGCGTGGACCGTGGTGGGCACGGAATCCTGTGTGGACCATAGGTGCAGGGGCTGCAGTTTCTTTCTTTCTTTCTTTTTTTCTTTCTTCCTTCCTTCCTTCCTTCCTCCCTTTCTTTCTTTTTTTCTTTTTTTCTTTCTTTCTTTCTTTTGCAGGGGGGAGAGGTTTTTGCTATAGGGTGCACGCTCGCCAGAAAGACAGAGAGAGACATAGAGACAGAAAGCAAGAAATCACCCCCCAGGGGGATGGTCACGCCACAGTCCCCTCTCCTCCATTCTCCTCTCGGGATCTTGGGCACACATGCACACGCACCCGGCGTGAGTTTAAGCCACCGGGTCCAGGACTCGAACCGCGGTTGACCACATGGGAGTCCAGTGACATAGCCATTACACCATCCGCTGGCCCCAGGACTGCAATTTCTTTAGTCTTTGCTTGTGATTATCGGACACTGTGCCTGACACGTACTACATGCAGAATGTGAGTGAGTGAATGGAATCACGGAGGGCAGCGTGTTCTGAAGCCCTCTGAGAGCCCTGCAAACGCAGCTCCCTGGACGGTAACTTACTTCTGTAGGAATATCCAGGAACGGGCTGCCGGCTGTGGGGTTACCACAGGCACCTACCTAGAGCTGTTACCAACTGCTTGTAAAACAGAATCGGGTTATAAGAGGCAGGATTTAAACAAGACGAGGACCACCCCATAGCCTAGTGGTTGAAGAAGCCGGGTCTCACATGGCCAGCCACAGCTCGCGTCCTGGCCCCCACGGCTTGAAAGACACGTCAGGTATGTGTGCGTGCGTGCCCCCGATCCCTGCAGGACACAGAAACGGAGGAGAACTGGTCACGGTGTGACCACACTCTTTGGGTGGAGTGCTTTTTCTCTCTCTTTGTTTCTCTGGCAAGGGCATGTGGCCTCTGTCAATTGAAATAAATCAACAAGTAAAGCATTTTACAAAGAAAACAGCAAAACCAAAAGGAGTTCTGCGGAATCTGTAAAGCAGAAAGTAGCTGGAGAAGTGGAGTCACGATCAGGAGAGAAATGCTTCTGGGCGACCAGGCAGGATGAAGGCACAGCAGAGGCACCTGTGCAGGTGACCTGAGAAAGCCCAGAGAGCAGGCTGCAGCAGGTCAGAGGGGCTGGGGGTGGCGCGGAGGGACCACGGAGCTGCTTCACTGCAGCTACCAGTTGCGTTCCTTAAATGACAGGTATTCTCCAAGTACACATACCACCTTAAAGATAATAACCAGCTATTTGCAATGTTGATGAAAACCCAGCAAGGGTACAACTACGCACAGTAATACTGCAAGCTATCATTTGTTGTAAAGCCCCCTGCAATACAGAATCACTAATCCTTGCAGCCCAGCCACTCTGCAAGTAAATGACAGCCCTTGACACACAAAGAACAGAACCTGAGGTAACAAGGAACGTCCTCAAGGTGACACGGGAGCGAGTGGTGGGCCACGCTTTCTGATTTCAAATGTCTTCTCACTAAGCGTGCTGATTCACAGAAAGTAGCTTTAAAGGAATAATTGATTCATCAAGATGGAAACAAGAATGTTCTCCATTTAAAAACAGTACTAGAGGGGCCAGCAGGTGGCATGGTATTTAAGGCACTGGATTCCCACATGGCTGACAGCAGTCTGTCTCTCTGTTTCTCTGTCTTTCTAGTGAGCCCATGCCCTATAGCAAAATCCTCTCAAAAAAAAAAAAAAAAAGAAAAGAAAAAGAAAAAGAAAAAGAAGAGAAAATCACGCCAGGCAGGTTCGCATGACCTACAGACCCAAAACCCCAGGAGGAAATGGAGCAGGAGGTGTGGTATGGCCGTCCCTGCCCCACACACACTGGGGGGGTGACTTCTCACTTTCCCTCTGTCTCTCTTCGGCAAGCACATGTGCCCTACTGCGAAAACCTAAAGAAACATTGCTCGAAAGCCTAAAGCTCTGGAAGCGTCAATGGCCACTGTCCACTTCCTGGTGTTCACAACTTACCGTGGCTACTGAGGACACTGTCACCGGGGACATCTGGTGACAGGTGAACAGTTCGTGGGATCTCATTATGACATTAGCATTTTCTTACGACCTAAGAGTACTTGAAATATAAGTTTTTTAAGACGTAATGGCAATGGGGGGACCAGAACGTAGCCTGGTGGTAAAACAGGACATGCTGCAAGGATGACCCACACAGCGTAGGTCTGGGTTTGTGTCTGAAGATCTCCCTGACTGCGCCAGACCCATACCTGCCCACCGTAACAGGCGGCTGAAGCGGGGGTCAATCAGATTGCGGCATCAAGACACTGCGGGGGCTCCCTCTCTCTCTGTCTCATTGTCACTCATGGAAGAAATAAATAAATTTTAAAAAATAATAATAGGCATGAACTCTTTGGAAGATTATATAGCATCTGTATTTTGATATATATTTAGAGTAGGTGTTTATATGTACGTTTCTGTTCATGCATATGTTGTATTTGCGCATCTATGGATTTTTGTGTTAAGGCTAATTCTCAGTCGTCTGCAGTGAGGCAATACCGCAAGAAATAAGATGTATCAGATCGCCTCTGCTCCCACTCAGCTTTGACGAACTTTCATCACATACGCATCACCACGTGGGTCTGGGCTATGTTATTTGGACTAACTCACATGCTCCCTTGTGCAAGGCTTTCTTTCTGCTTCTATCATGATTACATAAAGGAAGCAAGGAAATACAGCTATCCATCACACCTAAACAGAACGTGAGAACGAAATGACATTAAAAGAATATTTTATTTATTTTGTTATTTATTTGGGGGAGAGGTTTTTGCTATAGTGCGTGTGCGCTCTCCAAAAAGACAGAGAGAGACAAAGAGACAGAAAGCAAGAAATCACCCCCAGGGGGGATGGTCATGCCACAATCCCTTCTCCTCCATTCTCCTCTCAGGATCTTGGGCACACACGCACACGTACCCAGTGTGAGTTTAAGCCACCGGGTCTGGGACTCGAACCGCAGTCAACTATGCAGGAATCAAGCGACAAAGCCATTATGCCAACTGCTGGTCCCAGAATATTTGTTGTTTTTTTTTTTTTAAAGTGTTTTATCCTAGGAATAACTGAACTACCGCTTTAAAGTATATTTTTAAATAGTTACAATTTACGGAATGCCGCTGTCACTAAATTCACCTGTTATCATGGCAGTATAAAGTAAAACTGAATATACCTATTTTATATATAAGGAAAGCTAAACTCTTAAAGAGAAACTTGCCAGAGTCATGCAACTGCCAAGGGTCAAAATGTGGATTCAAATCCAGACCACAGAGTCCACAGTGCAGAATCCAAAGCTCACCCACCTGGCAGCCTTCGCCCCACTGCATGTGCACTCCTGTGCCTACAGGGTAGCTTCACCAACCAAGCCCTCACTGGGAAATCCCCCTCCTACATATATGCACACATTAAACAACAGCAAAAACAAGAGCCATTTCTCCATATTCATCCTGGCTCCTACTTAAAGCTAAAGTTTGTTACTGAAACCAAAGAAAAACTTAGGAGAAGGAAGCAAGGTGAGAGGTATTCTGAGTAACAGTCTGTGCTTGTTCAGAGAAACCTGAGAAAATGACCCGCCAAATCCATGTGGCCTCATCTGATACTATCTCATGGAGCCAGGGCCAAATCACATTTGTGTCTTTCTCTTGCCCTTCCCCACTTCCTCTTTGCTCCAGAAACATAAAATCATAGTGGAGAAGCCGGATAGAGTTCCCAAGAATTCACCGGAAATGCTGACCAACAGGGGAGTGGCTTTCTCCTACAAGCTTCCCTTTATCTCCATCAAGAAAAAAATCTTAAACGCTAAAACACATCTTTCTGAGATCATAAATAATAAATAGGAAACAAAATGATCTAAATAATAATTAAAAAGATGGGACTAGCAGATGGTGTAATGGATACATCACTGGACTCCCATGCAGTTGACTGGGGTTCGAGTCCCAGACCCGGTGGCTTAAACTCACACTGGGTACGTGTGCGTGTGTGCCCAAGATCCCGAGAGGAGAAGAGAGGAGATGAGATTGTGGCATGGCCATCCCCCTGAGGGGTGATTTCTCAGTTTCGGTCTCTTTCTGGCGAGTGAGCATGCCCTATAGCAAAAAGCTCTCCAAAATAAATAAATAAATACATAAATAAAAAGGGATGCTTGGACAGACATGCTCAAAAGAACTAATTAAATATGCCTTTTAATCTGTGCTTAGACACAGGGCGTATTTGATCATTGGGAAAGCCATGGTGTATTTTTCTGTCTTTCTATTCAAAAACGTGTCATGACTTTCCTAATGATTTGACCTTAAGTTGGACACACTTTAATTCCGATGTACATGGTAAATCTTTAATTATGTTTAACCCCCTTCCAGTTTTAATTCCCAGCATTGATCCATATCAGGTCAACTCTGATGTTAATGATCTCGGCTTTCTGGTAGTTATAACTAATTGCTATTAGAATTGACCATGGCACCAGCAGTTAGCGTAATGACTATGTCGCTGGACTCCCACATAGTCGACCGCGGTTCGCATCCCGAACCTGGTGGCTTAAAACTCATGCCGGGCGCATGTGCATGCGTGCCCAAGATCCCGAGAGGAGAATGGAGGAGAAAGGATTGCGGCGTGACCATCCCCCCTGGGGGGTGATTTCTCGCTTTCTGTCTCTATGTCTCTCTCTGTCTGTCTGGCGAGCGCACGCGCCCTACAGTGAAAATCTCTCAAAAAAAAAAAAAAAAAAGAATTGACCATTATTTTCGAGTGACCATAGACTTTATGACAATGTCCTTGACCTCTATCTACATCTGGAATTTCTTTAGTCTCCTATAAGTGACTGGAATCATTTTTAAAAGGAGCAGTAGGCAGTTCTCAATCAGTAATACTTTGAAAAGGGTCAAAATAAAATGGTTAGTTGATTTATAATTTTAAAGCGACCCAAGTGTTGGCCCCTTTTAGGGTGACATTGTTTCCTTTCTTTCCAACTTACTAGTAAATTAAGAAATAAGTACTACATTAATTTAACAGTAAAGAAAAAACATGTTTCTAGAACATCAAACACTCAGGCTAATAAATCCTGTCTTTTCTTTCTAACAACTAGACATCAACTAACAAATAATACTTAGAAATGTTTCTGACGTTCAGAGACTGGGATACTACCACTATGAAGTCTAGTGTGCAAGTCCTCTATCAACCATTAAGGAGCTAGAGAGACTAAATAACTGTCAGACATTGTGTTAACCCTGGGAGACAGCACAGGAAATGTTTTAGTACCCTCTCTAGCAGGTTCCCCTCCTAATGGAGGGGATAAAGTTAACAGACAATTCTAATTCAGTGTGAGAAGATGTGATAAGGGTAAGAACAGGGTGCTAAGGAAACATATAGAAGGAATCTTTAAAACAGTCTGAAAAGGGGAGGAGTTCAAGGGACTCAGAAAGTTCCCAAGAGGAAGTGATTTCCAACAGAAACAAGACATTAAGTAATTACTTTGGGAGTTGGCAGGTAGCTTGATGGCTAAGGTGTTAAGACTCCCACATGGCTGACCACAGTTCGAGTTCTGGACCTAGTGGCTTGCTTTTATCTTTCTGTCTCTCTCTGGTTAAATTAAAATAATAATAAGTAAGATTAAATAAATAATTCTTTTTTAAAAGGAAAAAAGTAATTACATTGTATACACTAGGATGGTTACAATGAAAAAGACTGACAATACAATTGTTGAGAATATGGAGAAACTGGAACGTGCATAAATTGTTAGTGGAAATACAGAAAACGATTTGTCAGATCCTCAAAATATTAAGCCTAGAATTAACCTGTGACCCAGGAATTTTACTTTAATGTATACACCCAGGAGAACCGAAGATGAAAACATATGTCTACACAGATGCCTGCACTTGAACATTCATATCAGCACTATTCAAAATGACTCCAAACTACAAACAATTCGAATGTTCCTCATTTGATGAATGTAAAAACAAAATGTGGTATATTCCAAAACAGGGTATTATTCAATCATAAAAAAGACAGAAATATGAATACATGCTACATGTGTGAACCCTGATGAATCTTGAAAACTTGACCAAAGTGAAAGATACCAGATGCAAAAGGTCACAAACTATGTGATTCCATGCATATGAATGTCCAGAATGGGCAAATCCTAGTAGATTGGTAGTTTCTAGGGGGTGTGGGGAAAAGGGGAATGGACAGAAACTACTAGTGGGTATGAAGCTTTTCCTTAAGGTGATGAAAATATTCAAGAATTAGATCATGTTGATAATTACATAATTTTGTGAATCTATTAAAAACCATGCAATGATATGCTTCAAAGTGGTCAACTGTTAGGCATATGCATTATCTCTCAGTTAACAAAGAAACAAAGAAATAAGAGTATGTAGTTAGAAAAAGAATTAAGAAGTCAAGAAGGGGACCAGCAGATGGAGTAATGGTTACATCACTGCACTCCCATATGGCTAACCACAGTTTGAGTCCTGAACCCTGTGGCTTAGAACTCACACTAGGTGCATGTGTATGCATGCCCAAAATCCTGAGATGAGAATGGAGGAGAAGACATTTTAATAATTTGTACTTTCTATGCTTTAATAATTAGTAATTCATATTAAAATGAATAGAATTAGCTTTTACCTTCAGTTAGTAAAGTTGATATCAAGTCTGAGTTTGAAGATTTGGTCAGAAAGTTTCCAGCTCAGCTCTCGGTCTCCACAGTAGAAATAATGGAATAACTATGCCCGATGACTTTACCTGTGGAAAAGGCCAATACTTTATTAGAACTGGGTGTGGAGAAAAGCTGTTGCAGAGTTACTGCTAACTCACGGAAATACTCCAAGTCTTCTAAAATACTAGCTTCTGATTTCACTCATTAGACAAAAAGATACCAGATAACATTTTTCAAACATTTCCTATGTAGCAGGCACTGTTGCATGTACAACCTCAAGTGGTTCTCATCCCAACGTCACTTGATGATGAAAAAAAAAAATGGAGCAGCGTACACATGGAAAAGCTAGGATTTTTACAGAGATTCTGGCTCTGGGTTCCTAACTGTTAATCACTAGAAATAACACCACAACATAGGTCCATGAATTCTAGGAGAGAGTCCTATAGCCTAGAAGAAACAAGAAACACTAAGTGGTTAATTCCCATTTCATTGCTCTGTTTGTCAAGATATATAAATATGGCTCAAAAATCAAAATACTATAGTCAAGTGGCACTGTGAACAGAGACCAAAATAAGAGGTAACCTAATTTTCTTTCCTTTCTTTTATTTATTTATTTATTTTTAAGCAGGGCTTCAGCTGATGGGCTATGTATTGGTATTTATCTGATACTATCCAATACTTGAGTTTACTTAACTAGAGACCTCAAATGTGCTTATAGTTCTAAAATTTCATATTAAAGACAAAAGAAAACACTCTGAAACATTTCCCCTTGTCCACTGTCAATATATCTCCTTTTAGATTAGTCATCCATTACCGATTTATTTTGGCCCTGGTTGAAAACTCTGCCTTCTCCCACTCCATCAGTTGGTCTCCCCTTTCATTTTCTACTTTGTTAATGCATGTCTATTCTGGACAATTTAGCACTTACCAGAATAACAGACAATTCAATGCGTTCTTCAAACCCTTTTAAGGAGAGGGCAGAGTATAAATAAATAAAAATGCATAATGCTTAACGTTAAGTATTCTGTGTAATATGTCATGAGTTTGACTGGAAGCCCTTTGGGGACAGGATGCAGGACACAAAGCCCAGAGCAGGCGGCTGGGTGCTGAATGCACTGAGGACAATACTGGGTAGCAGTGCAGCTCGGGCCTTCAGGAACATTCTGTGTTTGCTACCTCCATTCAGTGCATACATTTACTTACACTTGTAAACATGTGGAGGTTCAGTATGTGAACTCAAAACAAGGCCTACAGTCACTATATCTCCTAGGTATTTCTGCCAAAATAAACGTTTTTTTTTTTGTTCTTGAATCTTGCTTCTCTGATTCTCCTCTCTTATTTTGCATTTTGCTTTGATCCGGTCTTTGTCTCCACTGCTCTTCTTGGCATCTATAATGTGTGCCTTCCCTTCTCTACAGCAGGCAAGGAACCCTGAGGTCTGCTTGAGGTTGGAGGGCTGACTTTGGGGATAAGAGAAGCAATTGACAGGACCAGTCCACAGTGCGAGTACTCAAAATCAATGGCAACACTCCCTTCCCAGCACTGGAATATAGGAGGGCCTAAAGTTCAATGAACTATCAAATGCCTTCGCTCTGGAGTAGCTTCTCTAGACTTCACATAAACAATAGATACTACAGAAGCAGCAAAAGTGGTAGTTGCAGAAGCAGCAATAATAATAATATTAGTCAAGCCTAAAAGTAGCATAGCAATCGTTCTATACCAAGCACTCTCCTAAGTACTTTATTGGTATTAACCATGTGGTCCTCCCAAGAACTCCATGAGATAGGTACTGCTATTACCTACACTCTTATAGGAGATAAACATAAACGTTAGTTCACTTACTCAAAGTACGCAGAATAAATGGTGGAGTTAGGATGTGAGCCCGAGTGGAACACCAACTCATACTCCCATTAATCTAAAATGAAGGCTTCGGGGCCGGCAGGTGGCATGGTGGTTAAGGGCGCTGGACTCCCATATGGCTGACTGTGGTCCAAGTCCGGGACCTGGTGGATTGCTCTCTCACTTTCCCTCTCTCTCTCATTCCTTCTCTCCCTCACTCTGTCCCTCTTTAGTGAAATTAAAATAAACAAATAAAATTAAATTAAATAACTCTTAAAAATAAGTAAAAAAATAAAATAAAATGAATGCCTCACTATCATTATCATTTTCATAATGATGGCCCTGGGACATTCTAAGGTTTAGATTGTTTTCTCAAACTTGAGTGAATCTGTGTAGGCACACAAACCCTACCACCACGTCCAGAAAAGTCTAGATTTCATGAAACCATATTGTACAAGAGCTTCACAAAAATCTAAAACTAGAAGTTAAATTTAATTATTGTATCCTGTAAGATTCTTACACAGATCAAATTGAAAATAAAAAAGAATTCAGAAATGATTCCTTTTAACTGAGTACAATAAAATGGAAACTAAAAGCTCAACATTCTTCTACTAATATATCTTTGCTTTTTATTTCTAGAGTTCAAAACTGCAGAAATGTTGTATGCACAGTTCAAAGAGTTCCTGTCCACCCTTAACCCACAGAGCCCATTTAAGTGGGGCTAACTGCCCCACAAGCTTCTTTCTAGTCAAAGGATCCCTTCTGGGGTCACACTTTTTGCTCAGCTGTCACCCCTCCCAGTCTACTTTGATCTAGAACCTTATTTTTGACCTTCATGCCTTTACATTGTCGGACACAGCAGCATAATTGTCTTGAAAAAGTCCCTGAGCAGAATTCCTGATGTTTCTCATGAGAAGATCCAAGGATGACATTTTTTGGAAACAATGTTGTGTCCTCATTGCATCCCAGCAAGCAACATACATGTCAGTTTGTCCCATCACTAGTGACTGGACCTTCCATCACTTAAGTCTCTCCAGTAAAGCTACTGTAGGTCCACTTAATTTTTTTTTTGATAGGTGTGTAGACTTGTCCGAAAGAGACAGAGACAGAGATGATGAGAGGGAAAGTGAAACATCAACTCCCAGGAGGATGGCCACACCACAATCTCTTTTCTTCCATATTCCTCCTAGAATTTTATGCACGCACACAGATGCCTGAGTTTCAAGCCACCAGGTATGAGACTCAAACCACAGTCAGCCATGCAAGAGTCTGGCACCTTACTGGCTACCCCATCTGCTGGCCCCTATGTTTTCCCTTTTAATGAATAAGAATTTGTGGACAGATACTTTATGGTCAAATAAATAACCTGGTCCTCATCCACTTTTACTTACTGGATTTAGCATCCACTGACATTCTTAACTGAAATAATCATTACTCTGATGACTGCCAAATGGCGATCTAATGCCAGCATTCCTCCTATGAATCAGACCACTTTCTCTTCCTCGCACTTATTCATGCACTTCTTTATTTATATTAGTGTGGCCCCCTGCAGGCCTCGATCATGCAGTAGGATGTGATTGTTAACCGTCCTCCCCAGGTTGGTGTGCAAACTGACCCAGGTTTCACGAGAGGTTAGCGAGAGTCCTTGTGTGCTGTGGGCATTGATCTGCTGCATTTTGAGAAGTTCTTTGTCTTCTGACACATCCAGACATTCAGTGCTCATCTTGGAACTTCCCTCCTCCGGCCCTAGAACCAGACACTCTTTCAAAGACCTGTGGTTCGACTTACGAAAAAGAAAGACCTGTGGTTCCATTTAGCAAAGACTGGACCTCAGGCCAGCAGACAGCAGAGTGGTTAAAGTGCTGGATTATCACATGGCCAGCCATGGTTCAAGCCCCAGACCCAGCGACGTGAACCTCACACCGGCTATACGCGTATATGTGCCCAAAATCCTGAGAGGAGAAGGGAAGAGAAGAAACTATAACATAGCCATCTCCTCAGTGGGCGATTCCTTTCTCCATGAGTGCACAAATCTTAGGGTAAAAATATCTCCAAGGAAAAAAGGGAAGGGAAGGGAAGGGAAGGGAAGGGAAGGAAAACAGAAACTAAGATCTGGGTGGTACATGCACTCATATTTACCAGGCTGTCACTGTATTTAGGGCTCTTTCAAGTTAGGAAACGAGTGAGTTTGTGTGTGTGTGTGTGTGTGTGTGTGTGTGTGTGTGTGTTTGTGAATGATTAACAGTTATTCGCATAATTTGACATGTGCATGATTTCTATATTGAAATTTCTATGTATATAAAGCTTACACATGTTGAAATCCATACATTCACACTGATAACTCAAATTCCAATCTACAGCACAGGGTTCTTTCTAGCTGTCCCCTTTTTTTCTATTTGTAAATCTCTTCTTTGGCAGTGAGAAGTCTGACTTCCATTTCCTGCCATGTATTTGCTTATGGGCCCCACTGGACCTCCATGCTCAGACCTGCCCAGTGGCTTTTTGACTAAATTATTAAGAAAGCAAGGAAGGAAGGAAGAAAGGAAGGAAAGAAGGAAGGAAGGAAGGAAGGAAAGAAGGAAGGAAGACAGACAGCCCACATCAGTTATTGTGTGCTTTGGTAATCTACTTACGATAAAAACATAATCCAGACCACACCACTAAATACATCGGCACGTCAGCTCATCCCCAACATAGATAACAGAGCTTAAAGTTGTCTCCCAACGGCTTGTCACCTTCCAATGTGTGTAAGTCACACAACTGTTCATATATTTAAACAACCTTGGGAACCAGCAGTTAGTGTAATCGCTATGTCGCTGGACTCCCATATAGTCGACTGCAGTTTGCATCCCGGACCCGGTGGTTTAAATCTCAAGCCATGCGTGTGTGTGTGTGTGCCCAAGATCCTGAGAGGAGAATGGAGGAGAAGGGATTGCAGCGTGACCATCCCCCCTGGGGGGTGATTTCTCACTTTCTGTCTCTCTGTCTCTCTCTGTCTGTCTGGCGAGCGCACGCGCCCTATAGCCAAAAACCTCTCTAAAAAAATTTTAAAAATAAAAAGAACCTTGCAGGATATAATAGACTAATAGAAATTCCAAGAACTAGATGAGACTACCTTTTTCAATAAAGACAAAAGCAGTCCTTCTATGCCCTTTCTGACCATCTCACTCCCTTACAGTACAGACAGGGAAGGTGGGACCTGGCAAGGCCAAAGGCCTTGCTCAAGGTCAAAGAACTAATCAGTAACTGAGCACAGTCTCAGCCTTGAGCTCCTGACTTCCCAGATCATGCCATGTTACATTTGAAAATATTTTCCAAATAACTAACGCACAATTTTTTTAGAGGTTTTTGTGATAGGGCGCATGTGCTCGCTAGAAAGACAAAGAGAAAGTGAGAAGGGAAAGTGAGAAATCAACCTGCAGGAAGAATGGCCAGGCTGCAATCCCTTCTCCATCCTCCTCCCAGGGTCTTAGGTACACATGCACACAAGCCCAGTGTGAGTTTCAAACCACCAGGACCAGGACTCCAACTGCAGTCAGCCACGTGGGAGTCCAGTGATGTAATCACTGTGGCATCGGCTGGCCTTTAACATACAATTTTAAAATATGTCCACTGTGAAACATCCCATGCACAAGCCTTGTGAGAAAAAATGTCATCAGCCTGTTCTAAAGGACTATTAGAAACAACCTCTTCCATGAGAACAGTAATAAAACATTTACTTGATGGTTTAACCATAAAATAGTTCACATGACCAGAAACTGTTCCTTACTGCATTTAGTATTCTGTAACTTCTCCAAGTCACCATAATTGATGGGGATACTATGACCACCTTCTCCATAACTAGAGTGTCTGTGAAAATGTAAGGGTACTTGAAAAACTTCATGGAAAAACTGGAACCAGAGTATCAGTTTACATTATTCCCAAAGAATTTTTGTTTGAATCCATGCATCATTTTTCATAGTATCCCATCTGCTGTGAACTCTTTGGAGACTTTTTGTGTGATGTCACTGGGGTGTGCTCTTTTCCCCTTGATGTAAACAGAACTGATTAACCCAACTATTTCAATATGGCGCCCACTCCAGCCCCAAGCTGACACTAGCACAGCCCTGGGCAGACCGCTCCAACTCTAGTGGGCTCGTTTTCCCTAAAGGAGGAAGTCAATTCCTGCCCCACCCATCCCTGCAGAAGACAAGCATCCTTGGAGCTGAGGTGAAGAGACTGGGCTTTGTCGTCAGACAGTGAGCGCCCTAGTCCTGAGCCACCATTTCCCGGCCAGGTGGCCTCGGCAGGTTACTGAGCTGCTCCAAGCCTCTGTCCCCCCTCTGTAAAGTGGATGACAGTCAGTTCTCAGAGCTGGCAGGCAAACCAAGGGAGGAAGAAGGGGAAAAGCATGCAGAATGGTTACTGTGAAGCCAGGCGCCCCTCTCTTCATGGCGACTCCCCGGCACCATCACGCCAGGTGTGAAAGCTGTCAGGATCTGCTATGGTCATGGTAGGAAGGGACTGTGTGCTAAGATCCGTGCGCTGAAACCCTGACGCCCAATGCGAAGGTGTCAGGAGGCGGAGCCTTGGGGAGGGGATTGGGGCCATGATAAGAGACCCAGTGAGTTCTCCGCTCTCCTTCAAGGGGGACAGTAGAACGGGTCAGAGTCTAAACCTGGGAGACGGCCCTCACCAGGACGCAACCATGACGGAGCCGGACCTCAGACCTCCAGCCTCCAGAACTGTCAGTGCAGTGCGTTTGTCGTTTGAGGCCGCTCCCCGGGGTGCTCGGTTACAACTGCCCTTCCTGACTCAGAGGTCCGAACACCATGCAGACCTCCTTTAGGCAACTCATAGGCCACGTGGCTGATTTTCTGGAAAGGGCCCCACATACTCCTAAAGGATGGTGCCCCCCACCACTTCCTCAGCCTGGGGTACCATGTTGAGTATGGTCAGTTTACCCAGACACCGTGGGTAAGAGACGCAACGGGTCTTTGATACTTTGCCATGTGGGGGCCAATTAAGGATACAATTTTGGATTAAAGAAAAAACTTAAAACGAGTTAATTTTATGAAAAGGGAGGAGAAAGATACAATTCTTAAAAAATTTAGAACATGAGCCAGTGGGTGGAGTGGTGGTTAACATGGTTAACCGTGGTTCAAGTCCTGGACTAGGTGGCTTGCTTTCTTCCCCCCATTATCCCACTCGCAGTTTTAAACATAATAATAATAATAATAATAATAAATAAAATTAGGGTTTTTTTTTTTAAAAAAAAGATTTAAAACACATTAGAAGCATCAACAGTCTTCAGGTGGACAGAGAATGCCAGATCTATTTTCTCAAAGCACAACCCTTGGCAAAGCAAGCAGTGTTTTATTGCTTAAAGGTTAGCTTTTTCAACTGTTTTTTTTCCTTTCCAGAAAAATTAAAAATACGTGTGCGTGCATGTGTGTGTGCGTGTGCGTGTCTAGTGTTCACTGAAATGCCAGGTGCACTGTGGCTTTCATTCGTTTTTTTTTAAAAAAGCAAACTATTGTCACTCACAGGCTTCAGCCTAGCCTGTCAAGCAAGAATTAAAATCTCTTTAGAAAGGAGCTTTGCATGGTTCATGTGTCATGGAGACTCGAGCCGGATCAGCTTACAGAAGGGGCCAGAGATAAGGAATCCAAAGACGGTTAGAAGGAAGCAGCCCCCAGAAAAATCTGATTTCTTTACTGCTCTGCCCCCACCCCCGGTATAAGAATGATATGAGGCGCCCAGAGAAGAAAGAGCAATTTCTCTACTAACAACAGCACTAGATTCTGCAAGTAACCTATCAGGAGCGAATGTCTTCCTCCCATTTCTAAAGAGCTCTTTAGTTGTCTTAGAAATTCACGGAACAAAAAAATCGCATCATTTCATCCCCTCTAGCAGGCCTTTGGTTTCACGAAGCCAATGGTGCAAAGACTTAGAATGAGGATCGTTGCTTTATTTTCACAGAACGCATTGACTAGTAGCTGAAAATTGCTTGTACACAGGGCCACAGAAGCCTGCAGAGAGAGGAATTACAGGGGCTTGGGATTAAAATCGCAGGAAGCCAAAATGAAGATCAAGGATGAGGAAGGGATGACTGATGGGTTTGGTGTTATTATCTCTGAGAACGCTCAGCACACGAAGGAAGGCACTGGGAAACACTACGGGGCTGATCTTGAGGTCGAGTTCGGATCGAGAAGTCGGCGGGCGCAGCTTCCTGAGGGGATGTCAGTAGACCAGGCTGAATGCTTCTCTTCCAAAGGGACCCTGAAGATGTCTCAGAAAGGTTTGATTTCCTTCCTGGGTGTGGGGCTGCAAACTGCATGGCTAAGGGGCCCAAACCTCCTGCAGCTCTCGTCAATTCACCTTCAGTAGCTATGGTTTGAGATTCAGCAACAGCCCTAAAGGATTTCATGACTTCAGACATAGAAAATCGGAGATTAAAAATAGACTCTTTCAGCAGCCGGGCAGGAGCGCGAGGCTATCAGGAGCCCGGTGGTGTCACAGCAGGAAAGCGCCATACTCTGCAAGGTTGATCCATGTGGAAAGGTCCTGGGTTCGCGTCCAGAATGCTCCCTGAGCACACTGGAGAGCCGTGACTGGGGCTGGCTGCAGCTTGGGGTGGATCCTGGTATGAAGACCCTCTCGGTGTCTGTGTCTCTGTCTTTCTCCCTCTCAGGGAACAAACAAATACACTTTAAAAAGGACTCTATCAACGACAGCCTTTTTGTCTTCATCCTCTGGCATTGCATACAGAATAGTAAGCCCTGAACCATAAAGGAGAACCCAGGCTACTGTTCCTCCAACTTCCCTTCTACCTGGAAGCTCATCTAGAACCCTAAAAAATGTAAACAACACAAATTCTCACCCTACAACCCAACTCCCCGGAAGAGGGATTAGGGACCCTACAGCTTTAGACCTGCAGTTCTGAAATGGGCTCAGCACAAACTGCCTTTACTAACCTGAAAAATTACTGAGGACGGGGCCAGAAGATGGTGTAGCAGTTATGTCACTGGATGCCCACATGGTCAACCACAGTTGGAGTCCTATACCCAGTGGCTCGAATGTCATGCTGGGCACATGTGCATGTGTGCTCAAGATCCCAGGAGGAGAATAGAAGAAAAGGGACTGTGGCATGGCCATCCCCCCAGGAGAGATTTCTCACTTTTCGTCTCTCTGTCTCTCTCTGAGTCTCTGGCAAGCACACACACCCTATAGGAAAAATCTCTCTTAAAAAAAATTGCCTTGGACTCCAAAGAACTTCTGCTTTATGTGATAAGTTATTAGTATTTACCACAAAATAAATGAAAACTAAGAAAAGTTTAATATTAATTCCTTAAATTGGGACCAGCAGATGGCATAATGGTTACGTTGTTGGACTCCCACAAAGTTGACCACAATTCAAGTCCCAGACCCTGGAGCTTAACACTCATGCCTCTTGTATGTGTGTGCATGCCCAAAATCTAGAGAGGAGAAGGGATTGTGGCAGGGCCATCTCCCCTGGAGGGTGATTTCTCACTTTCTGTCTCTGTCTCTGTCTCTCTGGTGAGCACATATGCCCTATAACAAAAATCTCTCTTAAAAAATAATTTTAATCACTCTCACTGGTAACAGAAATCATATTTTTATAACCAGTGACCCGACCATCCTAAAAGGGTGAGAACAATGGCACCATTTTATTTGTCATAAATTTATAAACGGTGGGCTTAACTGAGACGGCTAGAACCACCCAGCCCGTCTGCCACATTCCACCTGTGGAGACACCTCGTCCTCAGCTGCTGTGTGCAAGGAGGACCCACCTCACACAGCTGGAGGCCTGGGAATGGAGGAATGATGCGACAGCTCTTCCAGGAAAATCTTCCTGAGGGGAAGAGTCTTATTGTGACACTACACCAACATTGAACAACTGGTAGTTCCTGTGGTCTCCTGAACTTGTTCCTGTGACCGTTTCATAGGCTGATGTGTTAAAACCCACGGACCTATCTGGCACGCTGAACGGATGTTTTACTCATCCCCAATATGACCACATTGGTCACTGATCATCTAGACAATTCCCTGGGCTATACAGAGGCACAGGTGTATGGTGGACATGCACAGGTGTACAGTGGACATGCACAGGTGTACGGTGGACATGCACAGGTGTACGGTGGACATACACAGGTGTACGGTGGACATGCACAGGTGTACAGTGGACATGCACAGGTGTACGGTGGACATGCACAGGTGTACGGTGGACACTTGACTGCATGCTTGTGAGAGACAGGGGATGGCAAAAGCAGAAGACATCTTAGTATTGTTAGAAAACAGACTTGACCGTGAAAACCCACTGAAAAGCTCAGGGGACCCCAGGACTCTCTGGACCAAACCGTGAGGATGGCTGTTCAGGATACAGGCTCCTGAAAACGGTGGCCAGTGGGGAACGTGGCAGAGGCTGGCAGGTCACACACAGGGTCCTTTCAGGGCCCAGAAGACATCACAGTGAAATGTGCTCTCAAGTGACAGCTCTCAGTGAGATCTGAAACTGGCTAGCAACCAGGAAGCATCAAACTCACAGGACCCACGTTATTTCCCGATACAAAAGCACCTGTGCTGAAGCCTCCACTGCCCATGTCTCGAGCTGAGACCCGATCAGAGCTGTCTGATGGCCAATCAGCCAGAATCGGGGACGTCTGAAGTTTTCTCTTCTGCTGATTCTGCTTTCGAGGTCCCTTTGGAATCGTTCTCGGTTAGCAACTCAGCCGTGTCGCAGACAATTTCAGATTTCCAGTAGTCGGGTCCTAACCGTACATCTCCAAATGTCAGCTCCGAGGTGCGAAGCCTTAGCTGCCTTGTCCACACTGTATGACGAGCCCCAGAACGTAAAATCAGCCCGTCAGCTGCTCGAAGCACAAAAACATACGTGTGGAATGGACAGATCAGCCTGCACTTGGACACCGGGAATAACCTGTGTGTGTGCCACCCTGAGACAATGAACAGAAAGACCAGCTTTGCTAACTCCACCGCCTACTGGCATGTTAACAGATGAGGAAAAATAGATGAACTAGTTACTATCCGTAAGTAGAGTCAGCTTTTATCAGGAGCATTTAATTCTCAGCCAGAATTTTAGTGAAGATTTCATGCCTTTTAGAAATTCAGATTTCAGATTCAAGCTGTAACTATTTTTAATTCAATGAGATGCAGAAGGTAACTGAAAAAGAATGAATTTCTGCCATTAATAGGCTGTGGTTGCCATGTAATCTGAGAACTTATTTATGGAGAAAAATAAATACCTTTTTCTTAATCCTTTGAGGGTCAAGATTCTGACACTGGCTGGACAAGAAATGGTACTTGATTAAAACAGTCTCTTCTGAAAGGCTGTGTGTGTGTGTGTGTGTGTGTGTTGGACCAGTCCCGTAGCCTACTGGTTAAAGGAGCCAGATCTCTGGCTGACCACAGTTCAAATCGCAGCCTCGGTGGTCAAGAAATGCACCAGGCACATGCATGTGTGTACTCAAAATCCAATAGGATGTAGAAATGAGAAGGATCTGTGGCCTGACCAGACCCCACTGGGAGTGCTGTTTCCCTCTCCCTTTCTCCCTCCCCCCCCCATCTTTCATCTCTCTCTGGAGAGTACACACACTCTCTGGCAATTAAAAAATGTGTGTGGGGACCAGCAGATGGCATAGCGGTAAAGGTGCTGGATTCCCACATGGCCATCCATGGTTTGAGTCCTGAATCTGGCAGCTTGGAGCTCACACTTGGCATGTGAGTACATGCTCAAAATTCTGAGAGAAGAATGGAGAAGGGCGTGCAGTGTGGCCATTCACCCTGGGAGTGATTTCTAACTTTCTCTCTGTGTCTCTGGTGAGCACAGGCACCCTATGGCAAAAATCTCTCTTTAAGAAAAAAAAAAAGTGTGATGTGTGTGTGTGTGTGTGTGTGTGTGTGCATGTGAGCAGCAGGTTTGTACGTAAGGACAAGTCTGTGAAGTTCGTGATTTGTACGTAAGGACAAGTCTGTGAAGTTCGTCGTCACGGACCATTGTCACAGCTGCATGAATGGCCCCACTGTCCTGGTACAAGGGGAAGTACACAAAGCTAGCCTTCCAAGGTCCTGCTGTTTCATAAGTTTGGGGCTATTTGGAACACGCAGGTTACTCGTTTTTTAAAAGTCCTGCTTAGGGAGAGAATAGAGGTGTCTGTGGTGAACAAAAGTGCCTGTTGGTGCAACAGAATTGATTATGTGTTCAAGATGGCTTACGCAGCAGGACTATGAAAAATCGCGGGTAGCTTTGGTTACAAGGAAGCTATCGGTCACCCTGAACTATTGACATGTTTTTATGTACTGTAGTCTCAAATCACTCACTAAGGTTACTTATTCATCCATGAAGTCTGAAATGCGGAGTCCAACCTAAGGGAAAAGCAGAGATTTGAACTGAAAAGTCCTGCTCTCTCTCATCCTCTGATAACATGGCACTGCAAAGCTAGACAAAGGGAGGGCTAGGCTCCCTTAAGCTCAGCATCTTGGCCATCGCAGGTCTCCAGCCACCACCTTTGTTCACGGGCTAACTGAGGGCTGTCTGATTCCCGAGATTGGAAAAAGCTACTTAAACTCTTTTGCAGTTTTGATTTGTAAAGAGTCATGGACTATTAAAAAAATTATAGTGGATATTTCTTTTGCTTCAACAGTGTGTTTGCCACCAAACTGCAGATAAAATCAATTCCAGTCCAATCCCAGAAGCTTAAAAATTACTAAGCACATGCTAACCCTCCAGCAGTAGGAGTGAAGTAAGTACACAATACAGCAAGGGTGCGAATCTCCTCCAAAACATACTGGGTCGTCCGAAAAGTCATGATGGATTGTTCTATGTATTTTTTTTTTTTTTGAGAGATTTTCACTGTAGGGTGCGTGCGCTCGCCAGACAGAGAGAGACATAGAGACAGAAAGCGAGAAATCACCCCCCAGGGGGGATGGCCACGCCGCAATCCCTTCTCCTTCATTCTCCTCTCGGGATCTTGGGCACGCACGCACACGCGCCCGGCGTGAGTTTTAAGCCACCGGGTCTGGGACACGAACCGCGGTCGACTACGTGGGAGTCCAGTGACATAGCCATTACGCTAACTGCTGGTTCCCAATGTTCTATGTTTTTCTATGCAAAAATGTGTCATGACTGTTTGATGACCCAGTGGATTACTATGGAGCCAGCAGGACTGTGATTCTTCCACAGACCAACGTCTGGAGGTGTCGGTTCTACCTGGTGAGCAGAGCTCCACGACTGCTAAGCACAAACGCTGTTTGAGATGAGGCAGAAATAGCTCTTACTGGCCTTCCCTAGCATAAAAATTCTGGATCTCCACCTAAATTCATCCATTTTGGTACCCTTTCATTCCATAGTTCCACTCTTCACTTCCATGCTCTGTGAAATCTCATTTTTGGGTCCACCTTCCAAAACCAGCCAACATTCCAGGGACCCTACTACAGTCCGGTGTAGGAAATGAATGAGTCACTCTCGGAAGTCTTTTCCTCTCTTCCCCTCCCTCCCCTAGCCTGTCTTGGAGCATCGCACACACAGTTCATCAGGACCTTTATCAAGTAGAACATGTATCAAGCAGAAATTTGGACAAGAAGTGGCCAAAGCAACTGTCAAAAGAAATAGAAGCTATCGGGGAGAAAGAATCGCCCACCGACAAGATGAGAGCGCACCGTGTTTTACTGACTTTCTGGATCTTGGTTATTATTGCCTCAAAAGAGGCCGTGGGCAGAGGGGACAGTTGCACGTCAGAGCTGAAGCACAGTGAAGCCCACGTGAGACGTCTGGGGAAAGAGGAGGTGGAAGGACACCACCTGACAATAAAACCAGTGGCACCTGGCGTCCAGTCCATGTGGCTGTGCAATTTTCTCCTGTATCCCGACTTCGGCACGAGCCCCTCAATTCCCGTTTACTTGCTCACGTTCTGCACGTCATACCTGTCAGACGCCATGTCTGACTATCACAAGCAAAGACTAAAGAATTTGCAGCCCTGCACCAAGCACGTCCGACATAGTGCTAAGTTCACACATTTCAACATTTTTAATTAAAAGGAACAGAGAGTAGCAGAGAGGGAAGGAGGAGAGGAAGGATAACAGAAAGAAGGGGCGGGAAAAGGAGGAGTGCAACACGGGGTTGAAAGCAGACACACGACAGACCTCCAACAGGAGGGACGAGGCGAGCAGGCGGGAGGGGAGGGCGGCATGCGCAGCTGGACTGAGCAGGCGCCCGGACTGCAGGTGCTCACCTGGAGGGACGGTGCAGGATGGAGTGTTCCCTGCCCCTCTTCTTCTCCTGGACAACAGTGCCCTCTTTTACATTTCCTTTGTTCAGAGCCCCTGAGTCCCAATGGTTTTAGCTTTGAAATCGTACACCACTACCAAACCAAACCAGCTATGAACCAAGGATCAGCTGTTCACTGCTCCAACAGCCCAACTCTGACCCATGACGTCTGTCGGGGGGGAAGCTTCATTAGGAGAGCTACCATGCAGGAGACGGGCAGCAAGCATGCTCCAAAGACCACCTCCCAAGTGCGTCTGGAGGTGGGTTTTCATAGCACAGTACTCTCACCCCGATCAAACAGCAAAATAAAGAATTTCAGTGGAAAGTGAGTCAAAAGGACACTCATTTACTTATACATGTGTACACATATGTACTTCTATATGTACTTCTCTACACATACGTTTCTAAAAGTTGATGGGAAACTGGAAGTAAAGTACAAGTTTATTTTGGTGCAAAAGTATTTCAAAATCTATGCATGCTTTTCTGCATCATGTACATCTTCCATGAACTCTCTGATGACTCTGTGTGTGTGTGTGTGTGTGTGTGTGTGTGTATGTGTAAAACCACTAGTACGAAAATATTCAAAAGACGGGTTTAACACTGCGCCATACATAGCTGAGGAGAACATGGTGAGTCGCGCGTCACATCTGGAATACCCAGAAGAGCACGTAGAGAGCGAGAAACCACCTCACATGCAACCTAGTTTCCTACACATGCACTACGAATTCCGGAAGAAGAGAGAAAACATCGTATCTGAAGAGAGAGCAGAACTTTCCAAACTTGATGAAAGAAATCAAGCTACACTTCCGAGTTGTGCTAAAAGCCTTGTAAATACAAGGAAATTCACACACAGAATAGTCACACTGAAAACTGGTAAAGATAGATGAAACGTAAAGCCACTGGAAAATAAAGAAAAACTGCACAGCTAGCAGGAAGTGAAGGTGTTTTTGGAGGGACACAGAATTTTCAACCAGCAAAAATAAAGCCTGGCAGAGGCACAAAAGACACAGCACAGTAAGAAGACACAGTATTGGACATGGTATCTTTAATGCGGTGAAGGAAAATAGTTTTCAATAACTCTATAGCCCATCAAAATAGCCTTCAAAAATAAAAGCAAAATAATGTTCTTAAAATAAAATCCGAGGATTTTTTCAACAAAATACCTAAACTGAAGAAAAACTAAAAGAAGCTCACAGACAAAAGGGAAATAATCCCAGATGGATACTTGTACAATTCTTCCCAGTGACTATTTTTAAGTCGATGTGAAAAACATTCGGTTGAAAATCTGAAGACCAAAGGATATCTCCTAGGTCTTTGCTTGATCTGTCCTGTTCAATATTTGTTTTGATGACTGAATAGCAGTCAACAGAAAATGAATACAAAGAACATGGAATTATAAACAGGTTAAATAATATTTAAGATTCCAGAATATCTCCCCACATACCACAAAAATGAAACAACACACCTGTGCTGAAAACTTTTATTGGTTAGAGCTTCATATTTACCTCTGCCTGCCCTTTGAGTACCCTGTATTCCCATTCCACCATGTCTAAACCATTAACCTGGTCCTTCCTTCAAGACCTAGGTTAAGCTCCTCTAATGAACTTTTTTTTATCATTTCCTATGTGCCTGTGTTAGGTATTCCTTGCCAGGCGCTGTGCTAGTTTCCAAGGAAGAAAGATAGGCTGTATCCCCCACCTCCCCAGTCAAGAGTTCAGCTCATTAGTTTTTCTGATTTCATACAACTAAAAATAGTCCATTTTTTCTTTTAACGAGAAATAATCCTAGAATGCAATGAAATCGTTTGCTGGTTTTCAATCTTATCACCAGGCCTCAATATCGCAGAGGTTCTACCATCAGTGATGTGTTGATGATTCTAGAACGTCATGGAAACACCCACTGAGCAAACTCTTAGGCAACTCTTGGACAATGGTCCCAGCTCACATGAAGTTTAATAGAGACAAAGAGAAGTCTTCATTTCCGTTTTCAAAGACTAAGTCCGTAAGTATTGAATAAGAAAGCTCTGACTTGGGACCAGCAAATGGCAAAACGCTTATGTCACTGGATTCCCACATAGTCCACTGTGGTTCGAGTCCCAGACTTGGTGGTTTACAACTCATGCTGGGAACATGTGCGTGCATGCCCCAAACCCCAAGAGGAAAATGGAGGAGAAGGGATTATGGCATGGCCATCCCCCGGTGGGTGATTTCTCGCTTTCTGTCTCTCTCATCTCTTTGGTAAGCACCCACACCCTGTAGCAAAAACTCTCTGAAGAAAAAGAGAGAGCGTTCTGGTTTATAATAATAATAATTAAAAAAAAACTTGTCAAGTCAGTCAATAAAAAAGCTTGATATAATTTCAAGTGCATTCTTCAGGCAGAATCTCCCTTTTTCTTTTTTAAGATTTTTTGCCATAGGTGAAAGTGTGCTCACTGGAGAGAGACAGAGAGTGGGAAAGTGAGAAATCACCCTCCAGGGACAATGACTGCCCCGCAATCCCTTCTCTTCCATTCTCCTCTCATGATCCTGGACACACACACACCCAGCATGATTTTCAAGCCTCTTAGTCCAGGACCTAAACTGTAAAGTCAGCCATGTGGGATCCAGTGCTTTAACCACCTCGCCCCCTGCTGGCTCCTAGAACCTCACTTTACCACCTAGGGCAGAACGAACACACAAGAAGCCATGTTCTTTCCAAACACCCACAGAAATCAACATTACCTCTTCAGACATGGTCTTAAAGACTCCTCATCAGATGATGGATGGAACAGCCACACCCAGTGAGCAATGCACGGAGTACGAAATCTCTCAGCCTTCTGGCATCTGAGGTACAGATTAAACCAAACCCTCTCACATTCTTTTCATTCTGATCTTTGAATTAATGTTATCTTTGCCCAAAAGTCTGCCGCTCCCACGCCAGTTTTGAATTTTCCTTATTTCCTAAAATCAAACGCTTTCTGTTTTCTTGGTCATTTGCTTCATCTTCTGGAGAGAAAATGGCCTAAAAAAACAAGTCTAGATTTTATCACACGCTGTGCTGAGCGCAGGGGAAAGGTAGTCGCCACTATGATCTGGATGTTGGAAGTCTCACCTCCTCAGTCTCGTTTTCCTGCATTAACTCTGAAACTTCAGCTTTCAAGATCAGTCACAAAGTCCTCCCTCTGGCTGGGCTTCCCTACCGGCCAGAGTAATAGCCCTCGCTCTCTGGCCCTCTGTCCTTAAATGTCCTCGGCTCTTCCACCTCCAGGTCTGTAGCTTTGCTGTTTTGTTCAAATGTAGGTGTGTAACCCTTTAATACATAAATGAGAGCCAAGGTAGTCAAACAGAAAGAACCCTGGGTTTAAAGGCAGATCGCCCTAAGTCACATCCTGGATTCTCCTGTCAAAGGTGTTGATCGAGCACCCGAGACACTCAACCTGCCGGTCTCAGATCACCTACCCAAAAAGAGGGGCAGTAACAGCATTTTCAGGATAGAGTGAAAAGCAGATGGAGATCATTGAGTGTGGCCCGGACATGGTGGGAATGCACATCCATGCGCACACACACACGCAGCTGCCCTCCTGCACGCAGCTTCCTGCGACCACGTCCAGGAAGGAGGCCCCCGGGTCAGTATGACCGAAACACCTGAGTATCTCTGTGTTAATGTCGGATCCCCGAATTCTATGCTCACATTCTGCGTGGGGCTCAGGCCTTTGAGTTGGAAGCACTCTTCTCTCTCCTCCGGCTTTTTCTCTAGGAATTCTGGGCCTGCTGACTACTTGGGTGGTTCTTCTCATCTTACACTCGTCACCTGCCCCACCTTTGCAGCCCTATGAAGGCGTCCCTGGCACCCAACAAGTGCAAACGCTGCCCTGAACCCTCCTGGATCCATGTGATACTCCCTTTCAGCACTCTCTCTTCCAGTTAAGGCGCTGGATCCCACATGGCCAACTCCACGGTTTGAGTCCCTGACCTGGTAGCTTGAAAATCACCCTGGGTGCTTGTGCATGCATGCCCAAGATCCTGAGAGGAGAATGAAGGAGAAGGGATTGCGGCGTGCCCATCCCCCTGGGAGGTGATTTCCCGTTTTCCCTCTCTTTCTCTCTGCCTCTGGCAAGCACATGTGCTCTGTAGTAAATACTAAGAACAACTGCAAAACACTCTCTTAATACTTAAAAAAGTTATCTGAGCTGGTACATAAACAGAGGCTCCGTTCGTCACAGTCCCTTACATGGCTCAGCCTCCGGCCTCCCCCAGTTCGCGTCCCCCGAGATCCAACGATGCCCCTAGCTACTGGCTGTTCTGTCCGTGTGTCTGTTCACACCTGCAATGCCCGCCATCTGATTCATTCATGAATGTTTATTTTGTCAAGAAACAAGACTGAAGAAAAAGAGATGGGCTCTGCCTTGTGGGGAGAAAGTCATCACTCACATAACCACGCAAATGCTGGAGCGCGGAGCTGGGAAGGGCTCCAAGGTGCGGATGAGCCTGCACTCGTAACGGACCGGGGAGGCAGGCCTCCGTGCAGGAGTACCGTGGGATCTGATCTCTGACGGGTGGGACAGGAGAGGGCCCTGGGGTACTAATGAACAGGACACCGAAGGTGAGGAGGGCGTACACAGGGGCTGCCTCGGTGATGCAATGGAACCATGCCGCTCGAGTGATGCTGGATCTGTGTGCAAGATCGCGAGTTCGGTTCCCCGGTGGCCCTGTTCACACTCGGCACACACTCACGACTCTGCCTACCTGGGAAGACTGGAGGAGTAAAGTAGGGTGAGCCCCTCTTGAGGATGTTTGTCTTTCTCTTTCTGTCTCTCCTGCTCATGAATGAAACCAACTTAAAAAAAAAAAAAAAAAAAAAAAAAAAAAGAAGAGGAAGAGAGAAGTTTC
>NW_006159611.1:2046578-2060958 GCF_000334495.1 Tupaia belangeri chinensis | reverse complement strand
ACAAACAAAAAAAAAAAAAAAAAAAAAAAAAAGACGAGAAGGAAGAGGAAGACTTTGCGAAGGCGTGGACTGAGAGGCTGGTGGGTAAGGGGAGCCAGCCCTCTCATTTCTAATCGCTCCTGGTCCTTCACATCCTGCTCCAATGACACCTCCTCTGTGAGGCAGTTCTCCCCCTGCTCCCGCACTGGAGCTGACAGCCCTCAGCCCGTCCTGCCCGGGCTCCGTCCTGTCAGCACTTAGCTCACCACGTTTCAGGGACTTGTTTATCTGTCTGTCTCGCTCGCTAGACTGGGACTCCACGGAGGGCAGAAGCAATTATCCTTGCCCCTCTCTGCATTCGGGGTAAGCATATTTTACTGCACACGAAGTGTTTTATGAATGAAATAGGACAATGTAACCATGCCACCCACACCCAGACATAAACAGTTTACCTTGAAAATGTATTATCTGCTTCGTGAGTTGCCCAAATTTTTTGCAAAGACTCAGCAGTAAAGTAGCAACTTTTTAAAAAGACCTTTTCCCCCAACCTTAATGAATCATAGGTGTTATTTACTTCACCATCAGCACCATCTGCCCAGGCTCTGTTAGCACAACGTAATTCATTTTAAAAATAGCACACAATTATCTAATTTCTAAAAGACTCTGCCTGCTTTGAAAGGTGTTATTTTGGAAACAAGTCCTGGCCCATCCTAGGGAAATTCCCCAACCAGCATTGTATTGCTAAGTATATCTACAGAGGCCCTGAAAGGCCGGAGAGGAAGCGTCCCCCGGCCTGGCGCTGCCTGGGACATTCAGAGTGGAGAAGCTCTGACAGCAGGGCCTGGGCCGGCATCCACACCCCTGTGTCACGGCTGTGGCCCCTCGCCTGCTCGCACTTAGAGGTAGTAATTCCAGAGCACAGCAAAGCCACCATTCGGCCCGCCTTCCTCACGGGTCAGCCCCACCGCAGCTGCCCCTGCTGACTACAGGGCTCCAGGAGCCACAGGATTGGGGAGCAGGGGGGCTCGTGTGCTGGCCTCGATGAACCCTCCCAGTGGGAACAGCGGCCCCCAGGGTTTTCCTCACACGGTGTCACACCTCCATGGCAGATGGTCCGCCCACCTCCAAGTCCAATCCCACCCGTTGAGGGAGAGGAAAGGCCATGCAATCAAGATTAGGGTATGCCTGTCCCAGCTCAGTGCTGGGCCCTCTGGCGATAGGATCTGGTCTGAGCTGTCTGAGAGGGCGCTACCTCAAGGGTTATCTGTCCCTGACCTCTCTGCAGGGATACGGAGGTTCACAGGCTGGGGGCGGCAATCCAACAGGAGCAGATGTGCCTCACCATTCCCACACTCAGAGCCCACTCCCGAGCGGTGAGCAGAGGCTGTATCCCTGAGAGCCGGCCTTGCTCACAGCCACGCACCACTTCCTCTTCTGCCTGTCTGAGCTGCCAGGGGCAGGATGTGGAGGGCCTGGGAGAGGGGCCGTCTGCCAGCTCCGTCATGTGGCCGCCCTTTGATCTCTTCCCACCAGGCTGTGCTAGTCTGGCTGCCTGAGAGTGTGTGTGCGCTTTAGTCGGGCATACAGGGAAGTTAGGACCTTCTTACTAATCTCCTGCCTTTCTCTGTTTCTATCTCTTATAAAGATCTCCTGGGAAGGAGGAGAGGGTGCTATGAATGCTGGGGAGGGAGCAGAGCCCAGCAGGGCAGCCAGGGCAGGCTTGGAGGAGGGTGGACGAGGAGAAGGCCTTCCCCACGGTGTGTCTGGCTCACAGCTGACATGAGGACACGAGGGAGCCACGTGGTTTGACAATCCCATACGACTTCCCCTCCCCTGCTCTCGCGGTGGAAGCCATGAGCCTCAACTCGGATCTCATTCCCTCGGACGATCTCAGTCTGGGGAAGACTGGGCGGTGGGTGAAGTCACTGTGGAGGGTGAGGGGTTCCCCAGAAGCCCCTGCCTGAGCTCTGCCCCGGTTCTCAGAGGCCTGGACACATGTTCACACAACTCGCCATCGAAGGGAAAGGATACCCTGGAGCTCAGCCCACTCCTGCTGCAATAACAGAACCCTCCAGACTGGGTATGTATGTGCGACAGGAGCTGGCCTCCCGCAGTCTGCACTCACAGGGCCAGCCGATTCAGGGTGCTGAGGCTTCCCCACCTCCTCGCCAGTGGCCTCCTGCCATTTCACATGGCAGAGGAAGAGGCAGTGCCTCGCACCCTCTTACAGGGCACTGACTCCATTGGTAGGGCAGAGCCCCCACGACTCAGCTGCTTCCCTGGATCCCACCTAACACACCACTGTAGGACCCGGCCAGACCATGGACCCGGGGCAGGTCGGGACGAGGTGTCTCCCTCCGGGAGCCCGTTCCGCACTGCCCTGTCCCCACTCCTCTGGACAGCCCCTCCTCGCAGAGTCCCCTACCCCACAACCACACCTTTTCAGAGCATTTGTCATCTTTGTAGGAAAGTGTCAGTCACTCCCCACCCAGGTGAGTCCCTCCCGGGCAGACCGCACGTCTGATGATCCCGTGTCCCCTGGACCTCAGCAGTGTCTGGCCTACAGTGGACACTCAGCAAAAGCGGGCAAAGTGAACAGAATTTAAAGTTATTCCGCTGCAAACATGAAACCTCAAGACAAACACGTAAGTCCATTAGTTTGTTTCAGATATCAAAGAACTTGTAAGTGAAACAAACCAGTATTTACTCGGATGTTGCGGTATGTGAGGACTGGGTAGAGTGGGCACATCTGAATCTACGGAAGTCGTCCTGTGTGCTCTTAAAACCTCCTTATTTTCCCCTCCATGTAATGCACTCTGTTGTAGTAAACGTTCGCTGAGACGATGTGTCCTTACAGTAAAGCGGCTCTGTCCATGCAAACCCATTCTGCACCCCTGAGAGAATGCTGACGGCACTGAAACCGGTGTTTGTCCCATGCCATCCACCTGCCATGCCACCTCACGCTGTCCTCGGCTTCCTGAGTTCGATGGGGGAAGAGGCTTCAAAATGCATATCATGAAAATCGCTGTCCATAAATGACAAGCAGCCGCACATCACAGTAAACTTCAACTTCACTCCCATCGTTCAACAGACCTTGTCTATGTCCTCTGTACACACGGCTCAACTTGCAAGTTTTCAGCTTTGTGATGGTGCGAGAGGGACACGAACTCAGCAGGCAGCGTGCTCCGACTTTGAGAGTCTTCCAGGCCAGCTGCCGGACCTGTGGCCCGCCCTGTGGCCCCGGGCAGCGCGCGATCCCCATGGAAAGCAACTGATATGCTCCAGGGGACTGCGACTGTTTACACATTCTGGTCTGTATTTTCACACCCTGTCGTGTCTGCAAACCTCCCATTTCAGACTTAGAAGCGTCTTCGACTTCTAATGGGTTTACTGGGACACATCCCCGCAGTAAGCCAGGGAGGGAGGGGCGTCTGCCACTGTGCAGTGAGCCTGCCCCCAGGGCTGTCCCACAGGATGGCTTTCTCCCAGCTCCAGCTGTCTCGGAGGACTTCAGTCCTCCAGGTACCGAGCATCCGCACCAAGTTCCGTGTTCTACACACGCAGGGAGTGACGGAGGAAGGCCCCAAACACGTCTCCAGGGGCTGACATGTCCTCAGATCTGTCCCCCGGCTCTAACGTGAAGAAAGCTGGGCCTCAAGCTCTACAGGATCGAATCTCTAACAGAGTAAAAAAGGCTTTGTGATGATTTAGGGCCCTAGTCTGCTCTGGACCACTTAGGGATCCAGCCTAGAGAAACTACGAGTCTTCCAAAGAGTAAAATGGGTGGTCTTGGGTCATTAGAAAAGTAATCATATACTTTTCTGTTTTTCTATGCAAAAATGCATCATGACTTTCCTGACAAGCCAGTACATAGTCATCAGATTCTGTTTTCTTGGGGCCAGTGGGTGCATGGTGGTTAAGGCACAGGATTCCCATAGTCAGAATTGCTGACTGCGGTTCAATTCCTGGACCTGGGGGCTTAGAACTCACACCTGGCACATGTGTGTGCACCTCTAGATCCCAAGAGGAGAAGGAAGGAGAAGGGGCTGTGTTTGTGGCCATGCCCCTTGGGGTATAATTTCCCACTTTCTCTCTCTCTCCAGTGAGTGCATCCATCCTACGGCAAACACCTTCGCTGTTACCTTGGTAACACGGAGTAAAAGAGGGTACAAACAGCTGGCCGGCCTGTGGTACAACACTTAGACACCAAGCACCGGGAGCCGGATCCTACATGGCCGACGGCGGTGTAAATCTCGACCCTGGAGACTTGAAAGACGCCGGGCGTGTGTGCGTGTGTGCGTGTGTGTGTGTGCGCGTGCGCGTGTGCGTGTGTGCGTGCGTGTGCGTGCGTGTGCGTGCGTGTGTGTGCGTGTGCGTGTGTGTGTGTGCCCAGCATCTTGATGGGATGAAAAAAATGGAGAGAAAAAAGATTATGGCCTGACTACACCCTATCGGAGGGCACTTTCTTCCCCACGTCTCTTCTTTCTCACCCTGGGGAGTACATACACTTTCGGACAATTTAAAAAAAAAGATACAAATTAATAAAGGTGACTTCCCAGGAGCACATCGCAAAAAAGACAGATAATCTGCTTAAAAAAAAAAAAGTTATAGTACCACACACCTTAGACTCCGGAGTTGTAGAGACTACATTCTAAGTTCATCCTGTAATCCAGATGGCAGCAAACTTCTTCCATTAAGGACCAGATGGCAAATAGTGTTGGCCTTGTGGGTCACGTGGTCTCACCTCCAGTACTCAGCTGTAGCCCCAAAGCACTCAGAGACAATAGGGAAACAGGAGGACTGGGCTGTAAAGGTGACTTCCCAGGAGCACATCGCAAAAAAGACAGATAATCTGCTTAAAAAAAAAAAGTTATAGTACCACACACCTTAGACTCCGGAGTTGTAGAGACTACATTCTAAGTTCATCCTGTAATCCAGATGGCAGCAAACTTCTTCCATTAAGGACCAGATGGCAAATAGTGTTGGCCTTGTGGGTCACGTGGTCTCACCTCCAGTACTCAGCTGTAGCCCCAAAGCACTCAGAGACAATAGGGAAACAGGAGGACTGGGCTGTGTTCCCATAAAACTTTATTTACAAAAACAGATGAAGTAAGTAGTGGTTGAGTTCATCAATATTACCAATATCAACAAACTGGAGGAGCCAGACTTCAGTAATCCTCTGTCAAGCACAGTTGTGTCTGCTAGCCCTGGAGTTGAGCTAAGAACAGCTCCACAGCCCCGGGCGTGCGTCTCGGCAAAGGAGTGCGGGTAACAATGCTCTTTTGTGTTGGAAGGCCATGCTTCAGAAGTGTTTGAAAGGTTTCCAGCATCAGAGGAAACCCAAGCTTTCTCTTTAAAATGACCTCGGTCTGAGGAAGCTGCACACGTGTGTGAGCCAGTAGGCTGGGGAAGGCGAGTCCCATACAGGTCCCACTGGAGGTCACCCCAGTAATGCCACCTGCACGTGAGCACCCAAGCTGACGGACTCTAGCCGCCATGTTGAATCCTCTGCTAGAGCACCACGCTGGGGCACGAAGATAAACTACTCAGCAATGGAATGTATCTAACACTTACGGGTTCTCTGGGAAAATTCTCGAATTTATACAGAGGAGTGGCCACTTGCCCACCAGCAGAAAGCGGGAGTATAAAGGAGGCATGACCATGAGACGGCCATCTGGGAGTCCTACACAGGACAGACCACATCCGCCAAGGCGCCCCATTGTATTCCCAGCCTCCACCACAGTTCCTGGCATGTATTTGGCAATTAAGAAATAGCTGTTGAGTGAATGAGGGAGGAATGATTAAAGGACAAGTGAGCCAGGCCTCTGGACTTTCCCTTCAAAACCTGTATGGCCCAATACATTCTTTGTTCAAAAAGAATATTCTGTGTGTAATACTCCTCTCGACGCTGGACTGTCCATTTAGTTCTTCAGACACCGCAATAACCTGCCGAACTGATGCCAGCGGCCTAGAGGAGGAAGCACCACGCAAGGCAACTCATTCCAGCCTAAGGAATTATTTATGCGTGATGAGAATCTGTCTGGGACATCAATGATGTCTTTATCATCAACTACGACTCACAGCGGACTCAGCCGAAGCATCCCCACGCTGCCCAGGTTTCCGAGGACTTAAAAAATGGGAGCCTGAGTGCTCAGGAAGGCCGTGGCGTACTTCACATGGTCTACGCCACTCACCCATCACCGAGTGACTCCGTGGTACACAGAGCCAGCTCTTCCAACGAGGCCGAGGACACACTCCCTGACTATCCCTGGCCGTCACCGAGTTTTCCCTTCCTGGCGACAGGCGGGACAGGAGCTCTCCCGGTGACAACGGTGTCTCGAGAGGCTCCCATAGACCACCGTAATACGGGCAGTCCTCAGCCCAGCCCCACGGGTGAAGGTCAAGTGGCAACAACCTGCATTCCTCCCACAGGTGTTGGCCTTCTAGAAGGAATGCAGACTTTGAGCTCCGTTTCTGTTTTCAAAATATTGCTTTTTCTCTGAACTAACCTGGAATGTGTAAGTTTATCCACAGACCGTGCAACTTTACAACCATGCATTTCCATGATAGGACTCTTCAAGAACTCAGCTATTAAAAAAATGTCCTTAGAGAATCGCACTAGGGAAGATGTAGGAGATACACTTTCATTCTTTTCTTTGGAAAAGCCATATCTAAATATGTACACGGCATAGCCACGCGGGTGTATTTCATTTTATTTTTCGGAATGGCAGCCTTAGTTAAAGGGACCAGATTATTCAATAACCGTGTCTGGCCTGTTGTTCTAGGTCTGACCCAGAAGTAATTCAGGGCAGGAGAAAGGCCGGCTCCCTAACACTCGCTCTTTTAAAGAAAAACACTACCAAATATGTTTGGCTAATTTACAAAAACTCTGTGAATTTTGCCAACTGTTACAAAGCAACTAAAAATGATATTATATTAATCAATCACAGAAAAATGAAAAGGTTTAAGATATATGACCTCTGGAAATAAGCACTTTACCAGTTCTTCGGGTTTTACTGATAGAACATTCTGGAAGTGTTAATAACACCGAACTCACTAAAAATCTGATATACTAAAAAGAAATTTTAAAAAAAGGTATTTTTCATTTTACTTTGCACACATACAGTATAACTTTCCAGGGTGAGATATGTACACACACACATACACACAGACATACACCTTTATAGAACTGAAATGCCAGATTAAAAATAAATTCAAAACACTTACAAGATAAATTCAGACATCTGAAGGGGTTTTCCCACAATTAAATTTGCAGTGTTATCAACAAAATCAGTTTATTTTAAGGTTTGCCTGCCCGATATATAAATTTCCCTTTGTGTTTGAAATACTTTTATCAGATAAGATAGCTTTTGTTTAAACTGCTATTTTCAGAATTTGCCTTGGGGGTTTAGAATGCTGTGCAGTGCAGTAACTTGAGATTTCCTACCCTGCTTTAAAATGTGTTTCTTCTGTCTGTTTGTATTTAGTAATTTCCTGTCAAATAACCTCACATAATTAACTTTCCTTGCTCCAACCTACTTTTTTTTTTTTTTTCCTATTCCTACTTCCTGAGGACGGTAATAAAATGCTGATTACATTCCCTGTTATCTGCCTTCTCCTTCTCCGACCCCTCCCTCTCTCCCTTTGTCAAAGCTCACACTGAGGGTTTCAGCAGTCCTTGGACAAGGAAAGACTTGGAACAGGAAAGGAAGCAAAGCAGACCGCAGCAATTCTCAATTACCCGAATTCATTGGGTACCCCGACAGCATGGCTCAGGCCAGCAAGCAGGAAGAGGCGTGCCCTGTCTGTTCCCCAAATTCCAAAACCCGCAGACCAAATCCCCACTCCGCTGTGTGTGGGAATCCTCCCTTATCATTCATCAAAGCTTCAGATGGCTGGTTAGGCTGGCCTTCCCAAGCTCGGGCAGGAATCATGCCCGCCAGCACCGACACTCGTTTGCTTACTGATAAAAACAGAAATTAAACCTGGCTTTTTTTCATATAACTGATCATATCAACACATGTTACTTCTTGATAACGAACCTGTCATTTCACACTAATTGAGCACTTGATAGAAAGGAAGCCAGTAACCCGCCTGCCCTGTTACCTGGGCATTCCAAACACACTTCCAAAAACATGGCAGGAGGACAAAAGGCAAACGAAGCTATGAGTCCATCCAGAGTTAGCACTGCTGATCTGAGTGTGCGATGTCTGGTCACTGCCGTGAATACCAGGGTCCCTGACGTGTTGGAAGGAGAACTGCCTCATTAAGAGAGTCTGCCTTACACATTACAGGTTTTGTTTTTATTTACACTTATATTATTTTTAATTAATTATTATTTTTAAATATGCTATTGGGCATGTGTGCTCACCAGAGAAAGAGAGGGAAAGTGAGAAAGCAAGCTGCCAGGTCCAGGATTCAAACCACAGTCAGTAATGTGGGAAGTCGAGTACCTCAACCTAATACTATCAACATACTGGAGCCAACAAATGCATTGTGGAGGCTGACTGTATGTCTTCCTGTAGAATGTTTCTCCACACCCACGCCCAGTACACACTCGGTGCCTCCAGGGACCTTCATCCCCTCCTATTCATGACAAGCCCACACACTGGCAAACGTCTCCTGGGTGGAAAAGAAAAATCGTCACAGTGGGAAAACAGATATACATTAAACTCAGTAAAGCTACTTCTCCTCATTCCACAAGAAACAAATTGTAGAAGAGCTAACGACACCTCCTATGAAGGGTCCAATCTTATCCGACTGTGAAGGTCTCGCTAACCTGACCACCAGTGTCTGAAGAAATGACGATGCCCTTCAGCATCACGGTGGTACCTGGGGTCCACAAGTGACACACCCAACTGCACTGAACCCATTGGAAAGATTAAAAGAGAAATCCCAAGGGACAAAAATCATAATCCCCCTTATGATCCAGAAAGAGACCAGAAGTACCAACTGGTAGGAAAAGTTTGGCAAAGGACTGCTGGAGCCCAGAGCTCTGAGTCAACGGTGGTTGAGAGTTTCACACGTGATAGTTCCTGGGCTGAAGTATGCACAGCAAAAAATTAAAAATAAAAACACAGAGAAATAAATACGAAAATGAAGTTTAAAAAGAACATCAAGACCTGAGCCGCTAATGCCAATAAAACTTAAAATTACTTAACTCTGTGTATTGCTAGTTTCTCTTTATCAAAGTGTCACATCTAATTGAGAAATTAGAACATGAGCAGCTTAGAAACTCTAATAAAATAATGCTTCTGCAAAATGGCAGCTAAAATAACAAAAAGAAAGATGACTAGAATTATGAGCCTCCTGATGGGTGAAGACATCATTACTGATGAATAATTTTTACCCCCCAAAAAAGGTAAATTAATGAGCAAACAAAAACTAAGAATCTCTAGACCAGTGGTGTCCAACAACAGAATTTTTGTGGTAACAGAAATACAACATATTGGGTCTGTCCAACATGGCAGCAGCTAGTCACATGTTGCTGGTAAGCTCTTCAAATGTTACCAGTGCAACTGAGGAATGTAACATGTTATTTAACTTCAGTTTGCTTAAAATAGAAACCCGGAGGCTAGTGTCTATTTTATTGGACAATGCCCTCTGTACCTGACCCTAATCTGTAAGACACACAGAGAATTAAGACATGATGTCATTAGCAAAGTCAAATGGGACATTCCTTAGCACATTTTCTTCAAGGAAAGAAACACAAGGGAAAACATAAGGGGAACATGTACAATAATAAAAACCGAAAATCATATTAACCAATGGCATCGTAGAGACTTTATTTGGATACAGATTCAGAGACAAATTGTGTGGAAAAAAAAAATAATAATACAAATGGGGACATGTGAGCACTGGGTATTTGCTGGAATTAAGAGACTGCCGTTGGGCCAGCAGGTGGCGTGGTGGTTAAGAGCTATGGACTTCCACATGGCTGACCGCGGTTTGATTCCCAGAGCTGGCGTCTTGCTTTCTCATTTTTCCTCTTTCTTTTTCTCTCACTCTGTTCCTCTCTGACCAAATGCAAATAAATAAATAAATAAATAAAACTAAATAAAGTACTTATTTAAAAAAATGAGAGAGAGTGACTGCTGTTAATTTCTCACAGATGACAATACCACTACGCTTATATTCCCAAAGCTGGACTAAATGTTTCTGAGATACATACTAAAATATATATGGATGAACTAAATGGCATCAGGAGCTCGCTCCCAGATGTCCCAGCTTCAGGGGGGAGTCAGTCTGAGTGTCCATGAGAGTGGGTAGGCCACTTAACCGTCATGGCTGGTGATGAGTCTTCTTACTCAGTGTACACGTCCGGTTCCGTGATATTACGTCTCAAAGGCATCTGACTCTCCTAACAGATCTCATGTTTAGAAACTTCTTCTGACGTAATGCGAATCTGTAATTACGGGCAGCTATGTGAATAGCGCTTCGGAACACCCTAATTCAAGCTCCTAATCATAATGTATTTCAACACACTGGGTCATCGGCAAAGCCAGAACCCATATTTGCATGACTTTCCCGACGATCTTGCAGTTTGCAGGTAAATAAAATACAAAATAAAATAAAATAGGGCCAGACCTATGCTTTGGTGATTATAGGAGCTGTATCCCTGTGGCTGATGGGCAGGTTGAGTCCTGGCCCCGTCAGCTTGACAAAATCATGCCAAGCACATATGTGTGTGTGTTCCCAAAATTCCAACAGGGTGGAGAAATGGAAGAGAAGGGGTTGCAGCATGGCCATCCCCCATTCTCCCTCTCTCCCTTTCTCCCTCTCTCCCTCCCTCTCTCCCTCTCTCCCTCTGGCACACACACAAAAAAGTGCTCCTTTGTGAAACATGACAAGCCAGTCCTGAAGTGCACTGGAAGACTTCAAAAACTTTGTGGAAAAACGGAATTAAAGGAAGAGTTTATTATAGTAAAAAATTTAAATCCATGCGCAGTATTTTCACAGGATGAATTTCCAATGAACTTTTTAAAAGATCTCTTATATGGAGAGCCAAGAGTAATTAAGAAAAACGTCGAAGAGTAAAAAGCCGGAGAGACGTGCCTATGCGGGGAAAGAAAGTCTGTCATTGGAACAGACGAACGTGTATTAACTCAGGGGCTGACGGCCATACGTGGAACAGAACCGAGATTCCCAGCACGAACTCACACACACACGAAAACGAAGGAAGAGAATTTGCCACAGCACTGCCTGGAATGCGGAGTTCGGGGCACACTGCGAAACACCCACACACGTGCGTGAAAGATTACAGACGCCGTTGGAGACGGCTTCTCTCCACGGAGATGTCCAGTGGGAACGGTGAATTTTGTGGCTGTCAGAAAAGCTGCGAGTGTCCTGGGTAGAAGACAAGGTGTGCCCTTGGGTACACGGACTGTGACACGAGAGCTGTGAGAAGGATGAGCGTGAGCCCGCAGAGACGGCGAGACGGTATCTAAGGAGACTGCATTTGTAGAGGACACACACAGCTGGCCCCAGGGCCTCGAGACTGAGGGGGCTGGATCTCACATGGCCAACTGCAGTTCCAATACCAGCCCTGGGTAGTTTGAGAGCACACTGGCATGTGTGTGCACGCCCCAAATCCTGCCAGGATGGAGAAATGCGGAAAGGGGTGCGGCGCGACCATAACCCACTGGAGCTGCTCTCTCCCTCTCCCTCTCTCTGGTGAGCACGCCCAGCCTCTGGCAATTAGGAGGAAAAAAAAAAAAGTGCAAAGGTGTGTGGGGGGAAACAGACCAGATTTTTATTTTTTTGTGAGAGATTTTTGCTATAGGGTGTTTGCAGTCTCTAGAGAGACAGAACGCAAGAAATCACCTCCCAGGGGATATGGCCAAGCTGCAGTCCCTTCTTCTCCATTCTCCTCTTGGGATTTTGGGCACACACACATGCACATGCACCCGGCGTGAGTGTTTAAGCTGCCAGATCTGGGACTCGAACCACAGTCGACGACGTGGGAGTCTAGAGACGTAACCTGACAGAACCATTACTCCATCTCCTGGGCCCAGAACCAGATTTTAATTCCAATCAATTAAAGGTCATGTGCGCCCCTACGGCTGTGGGAGAGCCACTGAGCGGAAACAGATGACAAAGGACCGGTGACTGGCCGTGCATGGTCTCAAAGCACGCACACACCACCCTGCACGCATGTTCTCATGCAGCACTGGCGTGTACACAAGAGCCTGACTGGAAGGCAGGGCACAGGTTCATGCCCTCACGGTGCCACTGCTGGGGCGGCCCAGGCTCTCTGCCCACCCAAGCTGTCCTCTCACTAGGATCTGGAATTTCTTACTTTGCTTCTTGGTGCTTCTTTGAGCATCCCCATGGGCAAAATGGAGATAATAATAGTACTTCCATCACAGGACTAATGTGAAGATTTAAAAATTTAATATGTGCAAAGCACTTAGAAAAGTTCTCAGAAAACAGTAAGCACTCCATAAACTGGAGCTGTTATTATTACCAGCTTTCTAGTTGAATGCCTTTGGGCCCAAGTCCTTGAAATCCCCAAGACTCTGCTTCCTTCTTTTTAAAACATAAAATTCCTATCTTCATAGCACTGCTGAATGGCAGTGGAAGAAAATAAAAGATGGAATGGGTTTGCAAACTGCCAGTGTTACTCCAAGAGTAGTTACGGAACCAAGTTCCCGTGCATTTCAAAGAATCAAGAGCTCTTTTTTCTTATATAAATTGATATTTGTTAACTCCCTGGGTTGCCAAGAACCTCATACAGCAATTTTCTTTCGCGAAATTAGCCACTCTCAGTTCATCGTAAGTAATTAAAGGAATTTTCTCCAGAATTCTAGCACATTAATCAGCTGGGAACAGCAGACGGATGTCCAGACATTAAAGACGTCTGAACAATTTAGTTAACCTTTAGCAGAAATATGCGTGTGCACATGGGGACTTGTGCAGAGTTAAAGGATGGTAATCTTCTTTTTAAAGCATTATTGCAATGTTTATCCTTCTTTCTTTTTATTGTTACTAATTATTTTTTAAATGCAGCAAACTCAGGACAATTTTTGATGAAGCTTATTTTGTTTTACTCTAATTTCATCTCAGAATATGAGAAGAAGTGAAGCAAAAATACTTGGCTGTAAGAGAAACTATCTGAACGTTTCCCAAAGCAAAATTAAAGGATACGAATATATCATAGGAAAATGTATCATTTCCAATTCAATTCCCTAGAATAAATCCTGTTAGCCCTCCTACCTCAGGTTTGTTTATTTGTTTCTTTACTAAGGATTTTGCCATAGGACACGTGTGCTCACCAGAGAGAGCGAGCGACACAGTGAAAGTTGAAAAGTGAGAAATCACCCCCCAGGGAGGATGGCCATACCACAATCCCTTCTCCTCCACACTCGCACACACGCCCAGCATGATTTTCAAGCTGCCAGGTCCAGGACTAGAACAGCGGGAGGCCATGTGGGAGTCCAGTGCCTTACATACCACACCACCTGCTACCCCCTGATCCACTCTTCAGATTATTTAAGAAGAGGTCAGCTCAGCTATTTTGCAGATTAATCAAATCTGTCCCTTTTACTCACCAGCACTTGACAACTTTCCTCCTCTCTTTTACTTCAGATAATATTTTTTTTTTACTGTAACCCCCTTTTTGCCATATAAATAGCATGAAGAGGTCATGAGAAGGTGGGATTATATTGTATTAGTCCATCTTTCTAGTTCCAGGAGGTTCTGATGAAAGTTTAGGAAGTAGAGGAAAAGAAGATGGTGTAGTAGTGACGATACTGGGTTCCCACGTAGTTGACCTCAGTTCGAATCCTAGACCTGGCAGCTCAAAACTCACACCAGTTGTGTGTGCACACATGCCCAAAATCCCGAGAGGGGAAAGGCAGGAAGGGCTGCAGTGTGGCCACGCCCCATGGGGGGTGATTTCTCATTTCCTGTCTCTCTGTGTCTCTGGCGAGTGCATACACCCTATAACAAAAAATATCTCTTTAAAAAAAGAGAAAAAAGCAAGAAAGTTTAGGAAGGAGAAGAAATAACGAATAGCTAAAAATGTGGGTTCCAGATTACTGTGAGTCACTATATGCATAATGAATAATGAAAAGGAAAGCCCAGCAGACAAGCTTCAAGGAAGCACTAGGAAACCTGCCACGTTGGCTGTTTTCAGGATATGGAGACATACTGCCCAATGCCAGTCCACAACGGAACCAGGCACGAGGGGTAACGCTGCAAAATTCTGAGTCTGAGAAGTACTTACTGAGTCACCCAATAACTGAACTAAAATCAGACGATTCGAGATGGCGAGACCATCAGTGTGTGAAGCCCAGTCAGGGAGAACCACCACCAGCGCAAGGAGGAATCTGTCAGAGATGGGGGTCTGGCCCCTGTCATGTGGTGTTGAGAGGAGCCCACAGACAAGGCCACTTGATGG
>NW_006159611.1:2031915-2044096 GCF_000334495.1 Tupaia belangeri chinensis | reverse complement strand
AAAAAAAAAAAAAAGGACAGGAAACTCAAATACAGTTTTTTAAAATAATTGTTCCTGAGACTTTTTTTTAAAATTTTGCCGCAATGTATATGTGCTTGCCAGAAAGACAGAGAGAAAGAGAGAGGAAGAGAGAGGAAGAGAGAGGAAGCAGGAAACCACCCTCTCTGAAGCATGGCTGTAGCAATCCTTTCTCCTCCATGTTTTCCTCCTCTTAGGATTTGGGGGATGCAGACACACACTTACACCTGAACCGTAGTCAGCCTTCACCACCACGCCACCATCTTTAAAAGAAAATATTGAAATGCCAACAAAGAAAAGGTTTCCAAAGTCATTAGTTATTAGATGAAAGTGCAAATTGAAACCAAGATGGAGGGGCCAGCCAGAGCATAAGCCCTCTGGCAATTCCAAACCAAACCAAACCAACCAACAAACAGAATAGAACACACACAGGATGACAATGAACTAAACATTTACGTGAATTAGCACCATCCCTGTTGTTCCCAGACCTAATCCTAGGATAAGGGCTAGAAGTCAGAAACCTATTTTTCTCAGATTCCTTGACCAGCAGGGTTCTAGCTTCAGCTTCTCTCACTGAGAAGCACTTGTATGAAACTGGAAGATGATAGAGGCCATTGTCTTTGATCACGCAGAAACTGAAGCCACAGATGCGTGCAGTCTTACAGGACGAGCTCTCGTTCCTATGACCACCTCCACCATCCCTTGCTTGGCCATTTTTTTTTTTTTTTTTTTTGAGAAGCTTTTGCTATAGGGCGCGTGCGCTCAACAGAAAGAGAGAGACAGAGAGACAGAAAGTGAGAAATCACCTCCCGGGGGGGATGGTCACACTGCAATCTCTTCTCCTCCATTCTCCTCTTGGGATCTTGGGCACACGCACCCAGTGTGAGTTTAAGCCACCAGGTCTGGGACTTGAACCGTGCTCAACTACATGGGAGTCCAGTAACATAGCCATTACGCTAACTGCTGGTCCCAGCTTGTCCTGTTTTTTCAATGACTGTAGCCCAATTCCCTGCACTAACTCCTTCTCTACCTGGAATATATAAACAGGATCAGTTTCTTCGACAAACTCTGAAAATCACCGAGGAACAGACTCCCCATTCCCACTTCTCTTTGCAAAGACGTTAAGTCTGCTATTCTCAATATATTCTTCTAACTCTACCACCAATTCCTTCTAGCTGTTTTTTAACCATTATTATGCGTTTCCTCTCTATTAATTGTCAGAAATGGGGAACATGATGACAGTAATATTAGAATTTTCATCTTAAACCTTTGACAGAAATTCATCCTCTTTTGGAGGGCTTATGTTTATCCTGTAGAACAGGAATAACATATCAAGAAAAGCATGAAACTCCTTCACATGAGGACAATGACATAATCACTGGTGGATTAACCTGATTTGAAATGACGCTTATCAAAATAGTCATTGGGTGAGCGTGTGTTTCCACACAATAAGCTGGGTGACTACCTAGGAGTTATACTAAGTTATATACTGTAAGAACCTACTTACACACCATCCTTGATGTGACAAATTTATAGAAATGAAGAATACAGGGTGATGGCCAAGGGTTGAGGATAGGGAGATGACTATAGCTGTAAAGTTGACATGTCTAGAACATTCCATCCAGCACAAGTGAAATGCACAAGAGAATCTCTCTGTGAGGAAACTGCTCTGCACCTTGACTATGGTGGTAGATACACAAATCCACAGGTGTAATAAAAAAATCACATTTGACTACTTACATGCATACATAGACACATACAAGTACACGTAAAACTGGGAGAGTCTGCATGAGCTCAGTGAACTGTGTGCTGATTTCCTGGCTGTGATATTGTACGGTCTTTTGTAAGATGTTAACCATAAACAGGAATTAGGTAAAGAGTTGAAAAGATTTTTCTCTGTTACTCTGACAATTGCATGTGAATGTGCAATGATCTGAAATAAAAAGATTACTTTTTAAAAGTTAAAAACACATGGGGCCAGCTGGTGGTGTGGTGGATAAAGCAGTTGGGTCCCACACAGCTGACTGCATTCTTCATGTCCTAAGACCTGGTGGCTAGGAGAACATGCCGGGCGAATGTCCATGCATGCCTAAAATCCCAAGAGGAGAGTGGAGAAGAAAGGATTGCTACATAGTCACTCCCAATGAGGAAGCGCTTTCTCATTTTCTTCCTCTACTCTCCCCACACCCATCTCTCACCAGTGAGCACATGTGCCCTTACAGAAAATTAAAAACAACAAAATACTAAAGTGAGTAGCTATATTAACATCTGATAAAGTAGACCTCAGAACAAAGAAAATTAGCAGAGTTAAAAAATGATAACCCACAATAATAAAATAATTGATTTAGGGCCAGCAGGTGGTGTAGAGGTTAAGGCATCTAGATTTCACATGGTCAACTTTGCAGTTCAAATACCGGACCCAGTGACTGTACTCCCAAAATCCGAGAAGAAAGGAGGAGAAGGGATTGAGGCATGGACATATCCCACTGGGGGTGAGGGTAGGGGGGAGTCTCACTTTTTTTCTCACCAGCAAGTACACATGCCCTATAACAAAACTTAAAAAAAAAAAAAAGAATTGATTCACTAGTCACACATAACAATCAAATATGTATGTACACCAGATCTTAAAACACATCAGAAAAAAATAATTTAAAATAAAAGAAGAAATGAAAAATCTGAAATTAGAGTTGAGCCTTCAACACTTTCTACCCTCAATAATGGATATAAACAAGCAGATAGAAAATCAGTAAGGACAGTAGAGGACTGAACTTCACTAACCAGCTTAATCTAGCTGCTGGACAGAACATTCCACCAAACAGAGCAAATGGAACAGCCAACAAGACAGACCATAAAAAAACAACAACAGAAAAAAACCTAATTTTGAAAGGCAGCTTCTAGACAACGCATGTTCTCAGGCTATGCTATAATTAAACTGTTGGGTCGTCAGAAGAATCATGATACATCTCTGCATGGAAACAGACGTCATGACTTTTCTGACAACCTAATAGAAGCCAGTCACAGAAGAATCTCCAAATACGTGACATTGAAAATCGACATGTACGTTCTTAAACTAGCTTCCCTTACAGGTACCATTGTGATGTTTGAAAATTGCAGGCAATGAAGCTCACTGTTTATTAAAATTCAGGAGAGCGCTAAGTCTCTGAAATTACCCAGGCCGTGTGGACATCACAAGTGTGTCTGCCCTCAGTGATGCCACTGATAGGGTGTGACGATTAAGAATGATCTGAGTGACCAGCAGATGGCATGATGGCTATGTCGCTGGACTCCCATGCAGTCAACCGCGGTTCAAGTCTTGGACCTGGTGGCTTAAACTCACGCCAGGTGCCTGTGCATACATGCCTAAGATTCCAAGAGGAGAATGGAGGCGAAGGGATTGCAGCGTGGCCATCCCCCCTACGGGAGTGATTTCTCTCTTTCAGTCTCTCTGTCTCTCTCTGTCTTTCTGGTGCACCCTATAGCACAAACGTCTCCAAAAATAAATAAATAAATAAAATAAAGAATGATCTGAGTTGTATCTGGAACTAGCAAGCTCAAACTAAATATTTGACTACTCCTTAACTAGCTCATAAATCATTACAAAAAGAAAAGAAAAACACACCATTTTTAACAGGCTTTCATTGATCTTAGGTGTATTTAGTCACTTTGCAATTTGTTAATAAAAGCAACATTCATTTAAAGATCATTTTTCATGAAACCTAATTTAACTAATGCTGACATGCTATAGGCCTCGATCTGATAGTCTGTCTAGCCTCCACTTACCTTTAGATAAGTTTAGATAAGTCCATGACTGAAAGACTCTTAGTTTCTGAAACATGAGTGACTCTCAGACACTGGAGACAGACAGGAGACTTTCTAATCGACAGAGAATACAGTTTAACTCAAAAGGGCATGGGTCAGGGTTGAGATAGCCCATTAAACGTGTCAAACAAAAGATAAGCTGATTTCATTGTATTCGAATATTTTAAGTGTATATGATGTTAGCATTTCTAAATTTTCTAATTTCAAATTCCACTCTCGTCTTCAGCAAGGAGCACCGTAACTACTGTAAAAAGAAGAGGGTAATCAGCTCCAAAGTAAATCGTATAAGCACTGTGAACAGATGTCAAATGCACATTTTGCTCATGGTCCACATAAGCAGGAAAAGATGCGAAAAGCACATCCCTCTCCTCCACCACTGACATGCATCCAGCAGGTATTTTCTGTCTGCTGGGGCAGACATGACACCATCATCTGCCGATCTTTACACTCAGTTCAGTAGACAGACATGAACAGACGAGTAGGAGTTACCACGCTGTCTGCAGTAAGAGAGCAGCCGTAGACAGAGGCGCGCTGCCCCTGGCTTCACAAAGAATAGCTGGGCTAGACGCTGAGGGGTAGGACAGTCCGGCACCCTGATACCAAGAGGAGCCCAGAGAAGGGTGCCGGCCATTCGTAAATGAAAGAGGATTTTTCCCTAAACAGGAACTCAGGACACCTTCAACAGAGGAGGAGGAGGGACAGGGGAGAGAAGGACTGAGCAAAGCCAGTTTGAGAAGGGTCTTGAACAACCCAGAGGCTTTGAGGTGGGGGAGAAAAGTGATTCGAAATTTCCCCAAAAATCTACACTCTGGAGACGGGCAGCACCCGTGGCAGGTGTGTAAGCTGTAGCGGAGGTCAGGTCCCCGCACATGTGGCAGATGGGATGGAAAAAATCTGGTGCTCCAACGGGCTGCCAGGAAGAACCACCGAAGTGGGGCCCATTCCCTACCCGCATGGCAGCCAAAAGATAGAAGACAGAAAGCTGGCAGAGGAGATGGGAGAGGAGCTCTGAACATGTTCAAGTTTAATGTGATGTGTGTTCTAGACAGCCAAACAGATGGAAAACAGCGTCACGTGAGCCAGCCAAGTGACGTAGAGGATCCCTCGTATCAGCTGGAGTTCAAGTCCCGGCCCCGGCGCCTTAGCAAACATGGCAGGTGGGCATGTTCCTCAGATCCTGACGCAGCACTGGGAGTGCTTTCTCTTTCCGTCTCTCTGTCTCTGTCTCATGTGAGCGTGTACATGTACCCTTTAGGAACAGGGATGTGGATTTTAAGAGCGCAAGAGACAGGAGGTAAAGGCTTAGGAGTCGGTGATTTCTGTAAGAGTCATTGAAGTCCCTGGGGACAGATGAAGTCAACGTGGAAAATGAATTCTTACTGTAATAGAAAAAGTCCTTCCTTAGCAAGAAGCCCTGGTTGGAAATTGACTTAAAGCTTCACTTTACATAAAGTTGCTTTTGTTTCAAAGAGTTTGTACGCCTCTGATCTAAAGAAATCGCCATATAATACAAGCCAGTGATTACACAATGCTCTTCCATCAACAGTTAGCTCGACTTCCGGAAGGGACAGTGGGAAGTGCCTGCCTCCTGCCTGCTCCAGCTGGGTAGGATCCCAAACTAACGCCATAGAACCAAAGGCGGCGTGTGCTGCCGGCTCAAGGCGTCGTCCAAACCTGAGCATCGCTCTCCTCCACTTCCCACCCACATCTTTCACCTGTGAATTCCAGGGAGTCTCTGGAAAATTCATAGACAATTTACATTATGAAAAGTCTCTGTGAGGATGCCAATTATTTTTTTGCACCAAAATAACATAGACTTTAATTCCATCTTCCCCTCACCTATGTGTGTGCCCCAAATATTGGCAGGTTATTAACTCTTCTTGGAATAGGTGGTGCCGGGAACCAGCAGTGAGTGTAATGGCTATGTGGCTGGACTCCCACGTAGTCGACTGAGGTTCGCGTCCGGATCTGGTGGCTTAAAACTCACGCCGGGCGCGTGTGCGTGCGTGCCCAAGATCCCGAGAGGAGAATGAAGGAGAAGGGATTGCGGCGTGACCATCCCCTCTGGGGGGTGATTTCTCGCTTTCTGTCTCTATGTCTCTCTCTGTCTGGCGAGTGCACGCGCCCTATAGCGAAAACCGCTCCAATAAAAGGAATAGGTGGTGCCATGAGAAAAGAGAGTAAATGGGAAAAAAAATAACCAGATAAAGTCGATGATATTGCTTTTTGTACATGTGAGAAGGTGACCAAGGAACCGGGGCTAGGAAAGGAGACAGGAGCTGTAAGATCTAGCAAATGGCTTCCTTATGTGGGTTAAGTGTGACCATCCAAGCCCTACTGCTATGGCCCTGAGTCTGCGAACACATGGAAGGAGGACTGAGATGGGGGTGGGGGCAGTACAGGGAGACTCCACCAAATTCCAGCTGCTCAAGAGCCAATCTAAGCTATGAGGGGCACCTGGCCAAGGCTCCAGAAAAGTATTCGACCACTGCCAGAATCCAGAAAAACTAGAGCTACTAAAATTGAAATGAGCAGTAGCATTGTTAGCAGAAAACTTTGACAGCAATCTCACTGTTGCAGAAGACCAAAGAACAGAACAGAACAAGGCCTGGGAGTCCCCCAAATACCTGGGCAGACCCGAGCTCCGCCACTAGAGCAAAGGGCCCCCCACCATCCTCTTGTCGCAGGGAGACAGACACAGCACCTGGACCCTCACTTCACCTAACACCAGGTTCCAAACAAAATGTTTTCCTGTTCTGTGAGGCCTTTCATTATCACTAGGGAAATCTCTGAAAGTGCAGAAACAGGAACTGCTCTGAGTCTGGTTAGGCCTGTCTTTCAGGGCCTAAAGTGCTTGGGACAGGGACGTGCCAGACTTGCCCTGAAGGCGTTTCAGGCTGCTCTAGAAGAAAGCTGATTGAAAGGTATACTGTGTCAACAGGTTTTCCCGGAAGGAGAAGGGTAGGAAGACAATGGCTCACTCATCAGAAACAGCCAGACATACCTATAGGGTATGCAAAGCCAGCCAGGATTCTCCTGTGTTTTGAAAAGGAAAAGCAATTCAGTACAAATCCACCAAGGGGGAAAAAATGAGCAATACCCAAGAGAATGGGAGGGAGGGCAGCTGTTGTCAGGTGGGTTCCACACGGCAGGGAGGCTGGGCAGAGATGGGCGCCCCGGCCCACTGTGCCCTCCCCAGCCCCAGCCCCACCCCTGCCTGTGACCTACACTAAGAACACCTCCCACTCTGGATGGCGACAGTGATTCGTGTGCCCAATTCTGCCACATCAGTGCTTGAGGCCCTTGGTCCCACATGGCCAACCACGTCCAAGTCCTGGACCCTGCAGCTTAAACTCATGCCAGGCGTGTGTGCGTGTGTGCCCAAAATCCCAAGAGGAGAATGGAGGAGAAGAGATTTCCACGTGGTCATCCCCCCTGGGGGGTGATTTCTTTCCCTCCCTCTGTTACTCTGCCTCTCTCTCTAGGGAGTGCATGCACCGTATGGCAGCAAAAAATAAAAAAAGGGAGGTGAAATGTATATGTGGATACATCCAGTCTGAAAACTACTCGGGAATTCAATGGGTGCCGTAAAACATCATATAAACAGTCGAAACTGCACTGCTGAATTCGCCACCACTCCATTTCTGTCCTCTGGGCCTCCAACCCTTCTGGAAACAGAGGCCAGAACCTGAGTAGCGATCAAGGCACTGAACCAACAGCACAAAGCAGAATCCCGATTAGAACCATTGAGGAAATGGAGAATGGGGAGGGGGGTCGTTTGCCCAAATGCATACTCTAGGCCAACCGATGAACACCTGCTTCGACACGCGGAGCTCTCATGCAAGTTGTTGCGGGACAGAAGGGACATCGCCACCTACCCTCACCACTGCCACAACAAAACCCACACATTTCCGTCCCCCAAAAGCCACAGAACCTTTTTTCGTGGGAAATCGCGCTGGTGTGTTTGCTGTTGGTTCTCGGCCCTCCTAAAACTTATCACCACAGAGTAAGCATCCTTTCAGTAAATGAAGAACAGGAGGGGTCAAGGCTGCCAAGACTTCTGAAGGCCCTGCTGATAGAAGGCAGAGCAAATTAACAGCCCTGGACAAGTGTTTTTATCTGTCCATGGGCCAGAGATACTTGTGACTACGAGGGTGAGGTACCAGGAGGAGCGGGCCTCTCTAACTCTGTAGTTATTTGCAAATTCTCTGCCTGATTTAGTGACAAATCACCTTTCCCTCAGTGTCATAATCCCCAAAAAAAGGGAAAAAAGAGGAAGGAGACAAACTCACCGTGATAACAAAGCTGCCATTATCTCCGAGAGCATTTCCCTGGGTCCTGTTAATAATCACACCCTAGTCAACAAACGCCCTAGGTTCTCACATCACTGAGCAAATATCACCTGGTGGCAAATACTAGGACCAACTCTGCATTCCAACGAAGTCAAGAAACCTATCAGAAAGGGCAAATCTCAGTAAAGAAGGCCAAAGCCAAAAAAAAAAAAAAAAAAAGGAAAGAAAGAAATCCCCTATTTCTCTTATTTCTAGTTTCAACATAAATTCCTGTGTGTCTCATTCTCAGTAGAATTTCCTGCCAGAAATACCAGCGGTCCTCACAGGCTCGTCCTATTGGCATGATATATGATGATTAGACCTTCATAAAAAAGAGCCTTAGAAGGGACTTCCGGATTAGGAACCCTTAAGCCACCATCTATTAAATACAGGGGTGTGTGAATGTGTTTCAGTTTTATAATTTTCACATGTACAGTTTTCTCAGGAAACATTCCAGAGCTTTCCTACATCCTCAGAGAATTACCATACTCCCCATTTCAGAATCCATGATAGCAAACTGGTCATTCTTAATTCTTACTGCCCCCCACGGGACTCTGGGGGACTTACCTTAAGAAGCACATCCTGAGCCAACAGGTGGCATGGTGGTTAAGGTGGCTGGGTCTGACATGACCGGTTATACAGGTTGAGTCCTGGAAACATGGCGGGCGCATGCGCATGTGTGTCCTTAATCCCAAAAGGAGGGAGATGGAAAAGAAGAGTTTGTGAAATTACGGTCCCCCATGGGGGTCACTTTCTTACTTTATCTCTTACTCTCTATGTCTCTCTTCTTGTCTCTGTCTCTCTCTAGCACACATGCCCTCTGGCAAAATTAAGAAAAAAATAAAAGACACACCCCAAGGCCAAGTCCTAGATTAATTGAGAGTGCCCAGGAATAAGAACTAAAGGGAGGGGGTGAAGGGGCTCCTGCGTGATTATAATACATAGTCAGGGTTAGGAAATGCTACATACATAGCTTCAATGGATTACTCATTTCATTTGACTTCATCACTGAACTTTACAGAGGAAGAAATCCTGGGTATCAGACAACCGCCAAGCTTCCTTTACAGAGAGTAGCCAGCTCTATTGAGTAACTTACCTAGGATCACACAACTACTTACATCCAGAGCCCAAATACAGCACTTACGGAAATTAAAGGGCCTTTTAGTCATTTTCACAATTTTGTCATGAAAATCCTAAGACTGGGTTTACCTATCTTTCTACTTAGTCTCCTACAACTGCCTGATTTTGTTCTTTAGTAAAGTTCGGCATTGAGACCAGCATATGGCATAACGGCTACGTCGCTTGATGCCCACGTAGTCGACCGTGGTTTCGAGTCCTGGACCAGGTGGCTTAAACTCTCACTGGGTGCATGTGCGTGCATGCCCAAGATCCCGAGAGGAGACTAGAGGAGAAGGGATTGTGGTGCGGCCATTGCCTCTGAGGAGTGATTTCTCACTTTCTGTCTCTCTGTCTTTCTGGCGAATGCACACGCCCTATAGCAAAAAAAATCTCTCCAATAAATAAATAATGAATAAGTAAATAAATAATAAACTTCACCATCTTTGGTAGTTCTCGTACAAAACTCAACCGACATCTGCATAAACATTTTAGCCATGAAAGAGCCACATGTCTAGGGAGGAATCACAGTGGGTAGTAGGTCATAGGAATTACACAGTGAAGGCCAGGTGACCCTTTCAGAAGTCCCTGATTATCACAACTATGGCCCTGGACTTGTTAGCCTTTTTATTTCTAGCTGTCTAATTTTCTTTTTAATGATCGAAATGAAGAATTAGCATAGGATTGCCACTACGAAGGGGTAGAGAAGATTCAGGGTGTCCATGTGCTTCAGGAAGGCATCCACATGTTCCACAGCAGGAAGGGCAGGCCCTTTAGTGGTGAATGAAATGACATACGCTGAGCCTAACCAAAGGAGGACTTTTAAAATGTAATTGGAGTTGAAGGGAAGAAAGAGAAAGGAGGAGGTGACTTTTCTTTGGTTCAATTTCATAATAAATTTGCATGCAGGTTCAGCAAGTGCTTTTCAGCACTTTGGAGGAACTGAGACAATTACGACAGGGCCCTCTTGATGCTTGAGGCCCCTCAAAAGGAGTCTGCTGAACCCCAAGGACAGCATTCCAGAGCCCTGAAAAGAATTCTTTCAGGACACACCCCACTGTGGGCCTTGGTTCAGGCAAGATCTCCCCACCTCACTGAAGAGGACAAGGGGAGGGGCAGCGCTCACTCGGAGCAGGGGCTCAGGGAGGGAGTAATGAAGAGTGGACACTCGGCGGCTCTTGATGACCTGAGAACGGCCCTAAGGTTCTGACACACACCACAGCCTAGAGATCCCAAGTTCTTATCTGACCTGCAGAGCCCAGGACGACGCCTTTAGCAGAGCAGACGCTGAATAAACATTCAGCCAGCTGCAAGAAGAAGGAAATCATTCCAGGATATATGTCATAGAGAACGCTCACTCCAACCCTGTACACAGTACCATCCAGAGTCCCCGGCACAAGGGCCCCTACTACCACACGGCCCAGCCTTCTCAGCACAGCAGCCAACCCGGCGACTGCACTTCCACAGCGGCCTGCATGTGCGCACCTGCGGGTACCTGCAGAGCACAGCGACCTGTGCCAGGAAGGCGAGCAGCGGACATGCCTTGGGAACCTCACAGGGTGCAGCCTGAGGCTTCCGGATGTGCATCTCTTTGCAGTTCCACACTCAGTCGTGCGTGCGTGTTCTTGCCAACAGGTTGTGCGGCAATTCAGAGAGCCCACAGATAATACCTCCCTAAGACCTGGGCTTACAGGGACCCTTTCATCCAGGAGATGCAAAGTACTTTACAGGCTCAGAGCCATTCATCCAGACACTCCAGGGAGGTATGCAGGTGGCCAGGTAAACTCACAGATGAGGAAACTGAGGCAGGCTGACAGCCTCAAGTCACGTTCTTATAAACTTGGCTTTTAAAAATGGGACAGCCTTAAACACACACACAAATGTGGGGGCAAAAGAGATCTGCAGTGTTTCTATAGAAATTAAATTGAATGTAACAGAATTAAATGCTCTGTCACAGAAATCTATGTGCCCTGCTGTAGTTCCTTCAACCAAACGGGCCGTGAAAAATTCATGCTCAGTCCACCGCAAATGGCTTATCATTAAATTTGAGATAGTACTGCCTTTCAAAATGCAAATTCCATCATCACCGATGTTAAGACGGAAATTTCCATTTTTTCTCCCAAATGGAATCAGAGTTTTTACACCTTTGGCCAAAAAGCACTTAGCAAAGGTGATTAGCATATTCTCTCTGGACTGGATGGGATCAAGACCAAGCCATGGAGATTAGCTCCTTCTGCTTGTTAGTAGGAGGTAAATGGCCCCAGGGGATTACCTCTGGGCAGTGGAGGGAGGGTCCTCTCACAGATAAGGGAGGTTAGGCGTTCAGGAAGACTGAAACCTCTGAAGCAGTCATTGCTACCTTAATGCAATCAAAACAGGGAGTTCGGGTTGCACAAGTAGACCCGAAAGTCATGCTCAGAACTCTACGGACACTCGGGAGGGTGAGTGTGCGCTAACAACGGCTTGTCTTGCTCACCGGAAGTAACCCACTTCACAGACAAGGAAGCAGGTGTTCGGAGAAATGAACAGACTCACAAAGGCTCGAAGAACTTTACGAAATGAAGTCAGAAATGCTCATTTCCCAAAAGAAAAGAAATATTTGTTTCACTCGTTCAATGAGCTGAACTACATGGAATCTGAAATACAAAAATTGTATACACGTTTCTCCTAGAGAGCTCACAAGCTAATGGAAAAATACAGTTAAAGCAGTGTCCCAAAAGGCACACGCGAGGCTCCAGGGCAATGGAGTAGAGGCTGAATGGAGGGTCTGGGGCAGGAGAATTGCAGGAGGTCTGCAATTCTTCCCTCCCTCCCTCCCTCCCTCCCTCCCTTTCTCCCTCTCTCCCTCTCTCTCTCTCTCTCTCGCTCTCTCTCTTTCTTTCTTTCTTTTTTCTTCT
>NW_006159611.1:2028514-2031901 GCF_000334495.1 Tupaia belangeri chinensis | reverse complement strand
AGGTGGCCGGGGGCCCCCCCCCCCCCGCCCCAGACCCTAGCAGCATACTTTACACCTGGGAGAGCTCAAACTTCATCACTGATTCTGCCCTTTTTCATCACCATCCCCAACCAGAGCTGGCACTTGGATAATGGCTACCACAAGAAGAAATTTATTTAAATCTGAAAAGACTCCAACAAGGTAAATTTTATCACTAGCACCAACTTACAAACAGCAGAGCTGAGATGCAGGGGTGTGCCCAGAACACACACCCACCACAGGACACTTTAATACACACACCAAGGGCATCCCTCATCCTGCACCTGCCAACCCCACCCTGATGCAGTTACAGGTGTCACTTCAGTTAATGTGGCATCCAGATTTCCACAAATCCATCTCCTGGAATGTCCACTTCCACTTTTAACCCAGCCCAGTCTCCCTAGGTTTCCAACAGAACTCCAGGAGTTCAACTGGAAGGTAATTCAAGAGACCTTCGGCATGCTCCCTTGGGATCCACTTTTCCTCATCAACACGTGCTGACTTGGGTTTACATAAACATGCCTCCATGCGACCGTGAGCTCCTTCCGGCAAGCACTAACTGGAATGTAAAGGTTCATAAATCTGTTGCTGGAAGGCATTCGGCATGTCCAATGGGTAGGTGGAATATTCATTTTCAGGCTACATCATAAGCCCTTTGAAACCGCACATGTCTCTGCAGGTTGAGCAACCCTGATCCAAAACATCTGAAATCTGAAAAGTTCCAGGATCTGGAACTCTTTGAGCACCAACGTGACACTACAAATGGAAATTCTCTACCTAGCCCCATGGAGAGGGTCGCTGTCAGAGCACTGCAGTAGGGGTTAGACAGTGGCATAGCGGCAACACGACTGGATGACACAGGAAGGTCCCAGGGCCCCCCTGGACATGGGGCATGTGCAAGTGTGCTGTGATCTGACTGGCTGAAGCTGCGGGGAGCTGTGGCACAAAGGCCCCATTGGGAGGACCAGCAGATGGTGTAGTGGTTGTGTCACTGGACTCCACATGGTCGACCATGGTTCAAATCCTGGGCCCGACAGCTTTAAGCTCATGCCAAGCATATGTGCATGTGTGCCCAGGATCCTGAGGGGAGAGTGGAGGAGAAGGGACTGCAGTGTGGTTGTCCCCCCCAGTGGTGATTTCTCACTTTCTGTCTCTGTCTCTCTGGTTAATGCATGTGCTCTTATAGCAAGAGTCTCTCAAAAAAACCCAAAAAAACACTGGGAACACTTGTCTCTCTCTCTCTCATGAAATAAGTTGGTTTTTTAAAAATGTTGCTACAGAGGGCCAGAAGGTGGCATAGTAGTTAAGGAGCTGGACTCCCAAATGGCCAACTGTGGTTTGAATCCTGGACGTGGTGGCTTGCCTTCTCACTTTCTCTCTCTCTTTTTGGTGAGCATACATGCCCTATAGCAAATTAAATAATAATAATAAATACAATTCAATAAATAATTCAAAAAAAAACAAATGTTGCTATAGGGTGTGTATGCTTGCCGGAGAGGAGCAGTAAGAAAGCACCCCCCCCCACGGGGATGGCCATGCTGCAGCCCCTCCCCTCAACCATCCTCTCAGGATTCTGGGCATGCACACGTTCATACCCACCATGGGTGACTGACTGCATAGGCAGCCTTATGGAATTCAGCTGCCCAGCCACCCCTCCACGGGCTCACCCCCAAATTAATTAATTTTCAAAATATCATTGCAATACAAAAATAGCATAGAATGTCGTCTTCAAACTCTATGTATAAGATAAACGTAAAGCATAAATCAAGTTTGCATTTGAGCTTTCTTGGGTCCTACCCCCAAGATGTCTCACTATGTATATGTAAAATATTCCCAAATCTGAAACACGTTTGGTCCTAAGCATTTCTGATAAAAGATTCTCAACCTACATTTTACTTCTCTGTTCATGTCCTTGTCTATCTGTGGGTTAATAATAGCGTGGACCATACAGCAATGCTGCAGCGATCTATAAACCACTTAGAATGGCACGGCGCATACAGTCACCTCGATAAATGTCATTGGCTGTCACGAACACTATCTCACACACACGCACACTTCACCCGTGCTTTCTGTCTCACTGTGATTGTGTTGGACAATGGATGTTTGTCCGAAAAACAGCTCGTCCTACTCAACTATGTCTTCCCATAGGACAAGTTCTTTCCCAGAGGTCGGATCATGAAAGCAGAGGCCCGGAAACCGAAACATCAGCCCTCCAGATTCGCTCAGATGGGTTGGAATGACAGAGTGTAAGTACAGAACATTACAGTCATGTTTTCCGTATGAACGAAAAGTATTAAGAGAAAAAAACAGCTACCTATACGCACATGCCCATAGATGGGCTATGAATGGTCACACAAAGCTCCCACCCAGGAGCCACGCCCACCAGCCCAGTGTGTGACGGAATCGTGGCAGCGTGTCATGTACTCAGTGGACATGCCACCAGAAACCCAACTAATGTCCCACGTCAGGACTTCATCCTGGGATGAGAGCCAGAGGTTTCACTTGAGATTTCCAGAGTTACCATATCTGGAAAGTGTCTCCCTTGCTTTCTCTTTTAGCTCATTTTTAGCAAAACAAAAGGTAGCACAAAGCAAAGCAGGCACGAAGGTAAAACCAGAAATTGCCCACACTCCAGTATGCTGAGTTACCTGAAGATGGCTAAAATTCGTGGTTACATGGTTTCAGCAAAGGGTGAGCAGTTCTGCAAAATCAAGTAACAGTTGTTCTTCGTTTTCTCTTATGTCGGGGAACGATATTCAAAGGGCACCCCTTGACTGTAACCTCAAACAAACCCTGTCCCAAAGCCTGATTCTCGTTTCTCTCCTGAAACTCCTTTCAGTTCCCCGTCATTGGCTCCATGGACCAGGAACAGCCCCGGACTCCGCCGCACACCTCTCAGCGTGCCCTGGAGAGGAGACTGAAGCCACGCCGATGGGGGGCTCTCCTGGCATTTGCTGACAGCATGACCTCGGGCAATTTCTTCACCTCTCTGGGCCTGGCCTTCCGTTGTTGACCTCTCTAGTCCACCACCCAAATCCTCACCAGGTAGTAACCTGCAGGTATGCAGGAACACAGTTCCAGGAAGAGCAGACCCCACTCTTAGCATGACTGAAAAGGCTGGGAGGAAGCACTCGTGCCTGGAAGCAGGGGTCACTACACAAACAAACACACATCAGAACAGCTGATATGGGGACCAGCAGTTAGCGTAATGGCTATGTGGCTGGACTCCCATGTAGTCGATCGCGGTTCAAGTCCCAAACCTGGCGGCTTAAACTCACACCAGGAGCATGTGCCTGCATGCCCAAGATCCCGAGAGGAGAATGGAGGAGAAGGGATTTCAGCATGGCCAACCCCCCCCCGGGGGGGGGG
>NW_006159611.1:2015297-2028252 GCF_000334495.1 Tupaia belangeri chinensis | reverse complement strand
TCCTCCATCCGTGAAGACTAGAAAAGGTGAGTGAGGCAGAGGGGGTGTTTTTAAGGCACTGCATAGTTTATTAGGTGCAGTCTAACATGCAGGCAATCCATAAATAAAATTTCAATTGAATTCAATGTCTTTCTGCTGACTCTCCTTAGGAAAGACAAGCTAATGCCAAAATGCTCCCCTCTTCTCTCTCCACACCTCATTTAGCAAATGTCCCGAGTGTCAATGCACAAATTTAGATGCTCAGAAGAGTGGAGGGCACTATGATGCCATGTCACTCTGGAGAATTTAATCAGTTAATGTTTCAGGATCTACCCATCAAACACGGACAGCTCACGATCAATGTAGGAAGTTTGGAAAATGGATTGTCCCTGAAGTTCAGATCTGGAGGCCTGTTCTGCTTGACTTCCCTGGAAAATGTCCAGACTGGCACGTCGGTTCCAACTTTGTGGACCGGGCTCGGTCTCTTACAGACGAGAGTGATGGTTTTGCTACCGGCTATTAAGCCTGCTTTGAAGAACGGACTCGTGGCAGCGTGTCATGTACTCAGTGGACATGCCACCAGAAACCCAACTAATGTCCCACGTCAGGACTTCATCCTGGGATGAGAGCCAGAGGTTTCACTTGAGATTTCCAGAGTTACCATATCTGGAAAGTGTCTCCCTTGCTTTCTCTTTTAGCTCATTTTTAGCAAAACAAAAGGTAGCACAAAGCAAAGCAGGCACGAAGGTAAAACCAGAAATTGCCCACACTCCAGTATGCTGAGTTACCTGAAGATGGCTAAAATTCGTGGTTACATGGTTTCAGCAAAGGGTGAGCAGTTCTGCAAAATCAAGTAACAGTTGTTCTTCGTTTTCTCTTATGTCGGGGAACGATATTCAAAGGGCACCCCTTGACTGTAACCTCAAACAAACCCTGTCCCAAAGCCTGATTCTCGTTTCTCTCCTGAAACTCCTTTCAGTTCCCCGTCATTGGCTCCATGGACCAGGAACAGCCCCGGACTCCGCCGCACACCTCTCAGCGTGCCCTGGAGAGGAGACTGAAGCCACGCCGATGGGGGGCTCTCCTGGCATTTGCTGACAGCATGACCTCGGGCAATTTCTTCACCTCTCTGGGCCTGGCCTTCCGTTGTTGACCTCTCTAGTCCACCACCCAAATCCTCACCAGGTAGTAACCTGCAGGTATGCAGGAACACAGTTCCAGGAAGAGCAGACCCCACTCTTAGCATGACTGAAAAGGCTGGGAGGAAGCACTCGTGCCTGGAAGCAGGGGTCACTACACAAACAAACACACATCAGAACAGCTGATATGGGGACCAGCAGTTAGCGTAATGGCTATGTGGCTGGACTCCCATGTAGTCGATCGCGGGTCAAGTCCCAAACCTGGCGGCTTAAACTCACACCCAGAGGATGTAAAAAAAAAAAAAAAAAAAAATCTGACATGGGGAGAAATCACTTCTCTCATCAAAGATGGATTTGAAAGATGTAAATGCCCACGAGTGCAAACCACAGAGCAGCTAGCAGGGAGCACAGCAGTGTGACAGAGACCTGAACTCGTCCCTCTGTGCGGGCACAGAGCATTCCTTCTGTGCGGGCACAGAGCATGCCTGCATCCGTGAAGACTAGAAAAGGTGAGTGAGGCAGAGGGGGTGTTTTTAAGGCACTGCATAGTTTATTAGGTGCAGTCTAACATGCAGGCAATCCATAAATAAAATTTCAATTGAATTCAATGTCTTTCTGCTGACTCTCCTTAGGAAAGACAAGCTAATGCCAAAATGCTCCCCTCTTCTCTCTCCACACCTCATTTAGCAAATGTCCCGAGTGTCAATGCACAAATTTAGATGCTCAGAAGAGTGGAGGGCACTATGATGCCATGTCACTCTGGAGAATTTAATCAGTTAATGTTTCAGGATCTACCCATCAAACACGGACAGCTCACGATCAATGTAGGAAGTTTGGAAAATGGATTGTCCCTGAAGTTCAGATCTGGAGGCCTGTTCTGCTTGACTTCCCTGGAAAATGTCCAGACTGGCACGTCGGTTCCAACTTTGTGGACCGGGCTCGGTCTCTTACAGACGAGAGTGATGGTTTTGCTACCGGCTATTAAGCCTGCTTTGAAGAATAGTTTACGTATGCTTTGCAAAGAGGCTCCTGTCATTTCCATCATGTTATTTTATTTTCAGTTTTTCACTTTCCTCTGCATTTTACATCCTGTCTCTCAGCGGTGCGTCTAAGCTCTCAGGTAACACACGTACAAATGCTTCAGCAGACAGACGGGTAAGTTCCATCTTCCGGTGCCCATACTTCTTCATGAAAAAAGTACCCACAGCGGGACAGCAATTCCATCAGCTCAAGAGCAATAATAAACCCTGTGGGGTGGACGGGCAGCTAAGACTGCAGCACGGTGACTGTAGAAACGAGGGCCAGCAACAGTGCGCCACAACGTAATGAAGCAAGTTCTGAGACGCTCGTTTCTAATACACACATTATATAAAAGGGGAAAAAAGACTTTATATCCAGTGTCAAAGGGCCAGCAGGTGGCGTGGTGGTTGGGGTGCTGGACTCCCACATGGCAGACTCCAGTTCAAGTCCCAGACTGGGTGACTTGCTTTCTCACTTTTCCTCTTGCCCTCCTTCCCTCTTCTCTGTCTCTCTCTGGTTAGCATATGTGCCCTATAGCAAGCTTTAAAAATAGTATCAAATATAATAAAATAAATAGGGGGGGAAATTGGCAAATTCAACTTGTTAAACCATTCTGCCATACCAGTGCTCTAGTCTTCTTTCTCCCAAATACTTTCACTTCACTGAGTACCCCTGGGAGAGAGGACCTCCAACCAGATTGTCTTAAGCTGTAACATTAGCAGCCTTGTGGGTTAGTCTCTGTAGACACAGGGTACCTGCAAGCTAGTCAGTGGACAACTTCTAAGAAATCTTTCTTGAAGTGCTAATCACAACTGGATAGCTCTCTTTTAATTGTTTTAAAAGAACGGAAAAGAAAAGAAAGGTACTGTCCCCATTTGACAGCTGAGGAATCTGAGGCTGGGAGAGGTTAACTAATTTGCCTACAGTCTGTGGCATTGCTAGGAAGTGACACACACAGACTTGAACCTGGGGACTCTGCCCCTGCCCCTGCTCTGTCGTTTCTCCCAGGTGAAAAAGGCCTGCTGGAGTTCTTTATCTCAAAGGGGATGAGAGAGGCTCGCATGCTGCTTGCCCTGGAAAACGTCTTGCAAGGCCAGAGTAACACCAGCTCAGCAGTGAGACCTGGCTGTAAAACTGGAGGACAGACAAGCAGATGGAGTAACGCTTACATGGGGGACTCCCACGTAGTCAGCCGTGGTTCAAATCCCGGACCTGATGGCTTAAAACGCACGCCAGGTGCATGTGCGTGCATGCCTCAAAATCCCGGAAGGAGGAGAGAAGGGATTGTGGTGTGGCCATGCCCCCAGGGTGGGGTAATGTCTTGCTTTCTGTCTGTTTCTGTCTCTCTGGTGAGTGCACATGCCCTAGAGCAAAACCTCTCTTAAAAACAAAACAAAACAAAACTCCTGGAGGATCTAAACGTGAGGATTCCTTTGCCAGTGAGACGTTCTCCCTGCACAAAATCCAGACATGGTGTTCTGGCCGGGCCCCCATGAATTATGGGGCCCAGTGAGCGCCTGAAGCTCACAAGCCTCCCACTTGTCCACCTGCATTTGGCTACCTAGAGATTCTGTGCTTCCTGGACTGAGCGCATACCAGAAAATCTCAAGGCCCTCAATATTTACATATCATGAACCCGAGGGTCAGTTCAAAAGGGTACCAGTTACAAATTGATGGGAACGTTTTAGCCACCGAGAGCAGATGGGAACAAAGCAAGCACTGGGAACTGTTCCCATTTCATCTAAACGATCTCGGGTGTGAGGCAACGACTGTCCACTGCAAAGACATTCAAAAGTGGAAAGTGAAATGAAGGCTTTGAACGTGAAGCCCACGTGTGCTACCCAACTGCCTGAACCTAGCGTTACCAACAGCCACAAGTCAGAGACCCCGTCACGCTGGATGATGCCCTGCCACCTCCAAGCCACAAGTCATGCCAACACGACACACATTTAGGGTGGTTTGTTTCTGCCGACTGTACCCGGCCGTTTCCTCAAAGCATAAAAATATACAAAGCTCAGAAGCCCTTGTCTAGATTCGCTGGTGATAAAACGAACTATCTGCATTTTATCAAGTGCACTGCTCCACTAGCCTGTATGTGCTTGCAACGTCAAAGTCTATGGATAAGATCCTGTCCAGGGTAAGTTAAATGTATCCTTTTCCCTTAAATACACACATGTGCGCACACGTGCACACACACACCCCAAAAACTCTTTGTCCACCTCATTCCCCATTTCGTCACCTCAAAACTGGAATAAAATACATAAATCAACTTGACGATTCTAAGAAACAGAGGCCAGTAATTCTAGGTAAGCGCTACTTGCATCCCCACACACTACCAAAAAAAGGTACGAGCTTGGCATTACACACCTAAGACTTGAGTATTCTTTGGCCTTGGAGAAAGAAAGAGAGTTCTATAATTAGCCCATACAAAGTTTCTCTGGTCCCAACAACCTTAAAAATGTCCGGAAACAAAGCATGGGAGAAAAGATGACTAACATGTAACAGAGTCCCGATATTTGGTTACCAGGATTGCCATACTAACCTTTTTAATGAACATTTCCTTGAATAAAAGAAACCAGGAAAATTCTGCAGACTCCTGCTTGCTCCTCAGAAGTATGTCCAGAGTGCCAGATGTCATGATCTCCCAGGTGGCGTTTTCTGAGTTTTCTCTTCCCGGTCTCCTGACAAAGGGTCCGCAGCGTTATAAATTATGGGATGACTCACTCCCCGCAGGTAACCCGCTGGAGAAGGAAGGAAGTAAATCTTGGCGCCCTTAATCATGCCCGCGGACGTCCTCGACAGTCATAAATCACCAGCTTTCGCTGGACTGTCACGAGTCACACCTGAAACAGGACCGAGAAGACAGGTACTCAGAAATGCCAGGCCCAGAGAGAAGCATCCTAATACGTTACAAATACTACTGCTTGGACACGAGAGAGCTGTGTCTGCCCCCACACCAATCGGCAGGTACATCATCCTAACTGAGGGCCATCGGCCGTGGTAGAGGTGCGTTTTATAGAGCAAAGCTTTCCAAACAGGACATTTCAGGACTCGGTACCCTTCTGCAGCTCTATTAAAACCAAATGTCTATATCATGTTAACCCACTTGGGCATGACTTTAATTAGTGAAATCAGCCCTACTGTTAGGCTCGCTTTCTTCTCGTAAACTCTGCAGTGCATAAACACAAGCCAGCGTATAGTTTAGAAGCTACGAAATTATATAAAAGAGCTCCTCTATCTTTCCAGAGAAGTGGTTAGGCATGGAAACATACTGTCAACCCTAAAGAACAATATTTGAGGTCACCCCATTTACTACATTTTTAAAAGTTGACGTATTTCTTCCATGAGAGAAAGAGAGAAAGAGAGGGACGGAGGTCTCCACAAGGTCTTCACGCTGCAATCCACTCGCCATCTAGCAGCCGGGGCCACAGGCACACACTCACGCACACACACACCTGGGTGCTCCAGGAGGTTCTGGGCATGAACCTGGGACTTTTTCCACTAGTCCCAGAGGCATCACTTCAGTGCCACTACCTGGCCCCATACTACATGGTGAATAAGGAGAGAAGCTTTCAATAGTCAAGGAGTCTTCTTTCATTCTGATTATCAAAGCACGCAAGCTGTTATCAGGTTCATGAGAATCGCGGACATTTGGGTGGATTTTCGTACAGGACGCACGACCGCTTTATTACCGTGGGTCCCGTGGAGGACGGGCAGGAACTGCAGTGCAAGCTTAGTACTCTGCGGTGCCGTTAAAACCTCCCTAGCTGGGAGACAAGACATCGCCACCCTCTTGCCAAGCAACACCCAACAGCCAACAGGACAAGGCCAATGACAGAACACAGCCCCTGCACTTCTCACTACCTGTTTGTGAGGCGTGGGCACGGCGAGGATCGGCAGCCCTTCACCGGGCCGGTGTGCAGCCCTGCATTGACTTCCAGTCCAGTATCAGCCGGGAGGACGGGTCTCCCAGCTCCCACATGCGAAAGATTGATGAGTGCATGCTAATGAGGGTTCTGCCTGCAAGATTTAGGTTTTGCATTTGACACTCTGACCTTAATTTTACACCATTCAAAAATTTGGAAGTCAAGTTCACACTGGGTAAAGAAGTGATCATTTTTCAGCAAGAACCGGCCTGGACTGACAGGTCTCTTCTTTCGCCACGCTTCAGCAAAATGGCTGCCTCAAGGATTAGACTCTGAGATGGCCGAGGAGATGGATGGGTTTGTAAGACAAAGGATCACACATATTTTTGACAGCTGTGAATATAGACATACGATAAAAGTATTTTTTAAAAAATGAAAACCATTGCGGTCCATTTAAATAGAGTAATGCAATTGAAAATAGATTTCTTTTTTAAAGAATGAACTTGATGCTACCACACTTTTAAGGGTTTTTTTTATTATTATTATTGATTTTGAAGGGTTTTCTAATAAGATTACCCACCCTACACTGTAGGCCAAAGGCTCTCTGACTGCATGTCAATGAGCTGCGGTCTGGTCAACTTTCCAACACACGATTCTCTCACCCAGATCCATCAACATTACATTAGAACAAATGCATCTCCTTTGACATTAGGGCTATGCTATAAAAACACATTAATAATGAGGCCTTAGCCTGGATACAAACGCAAACAAAACTACGCTCTTCAAAAGGCTTGTGCTAAATAATGTCCACCACCCATATTACAGTACTTGGGTTAGTAGGTCCCTAACTAAGGGCCCGCAATGCTCCCCACACGACCTGGGCTCCTGCTGTTGCTTCAGCCTTACCAGTGCCATGGGTTACTTTTCGAACAACAGTTTTATTTTTTCACGTTGTACACTTTTAATATATTCCATCTTTATTTGTCAATTAAATACTTTAGAAAAACTGAACAGGAAACTAAATTTCTCATTTCTATATTTTCCAAGACTTATTTAGGGACCAACAAATGGCATAATGGTTACGTCACTGGACACCTACATAGTCAACCACAGTTCAAGTCCTGGTCTGGGTGGCTTAAAATGTACACCGGGCATGTGTGCATGCATGCCCAAAATTCCAAGAGAATGGAGGAGAAAGGATCGTGGCATGGCACCTCCCTGGGGGGTGAGGTGGGGTAATTTCTCACTTTCTGTCTCTCCCATGAGCACATGAGCCCCATAGCAAAAATCTCTTTTAAAAAATATTTAGTTTTATTTATTATTATTAAATATTTGCTCCAGGGCACATGTGCTCATCAGAGAGAGACAAAAAGAAAAGAGACGTGTGAGAAAGTGAGAAAGCAAGCCGCCAGGTTTGGGACTTGAACCATGGCTCGTCATGTGGGAGTCCAGCGCCTTAAACATCATCCCACTAATTTTTTTTAAACCAAACAAAAATTGGGCTGTAGAAAAAGACAGAATGTATTTTTTTCTATGTTTTTCTATGTGAAAATGTGTTGTGACTCTCCTGGCAGCCCAATCGTTAAGCTGAAGGCGAGGGCCGGGACAACAGAAGACTAACAGCAGTGAACTAGCGGGCGCTTCAGTTGAATGACATCGCTACGGAACTCAAGATCAAGCGAATGGTATACGGGCCTTCTATCTTTTATTTTTTCCTTATTTTTTCTTTTGTTTTTATCTATTTTACATTTTATATAAAGTCCCCACCATGATGTATACTATATATTAAAAACAAAAAAACAGGGAACCTTTCCTTTCCCATCTGTCAAATACTAAAAAAAAAAAAAAAAAAACAGAGAACCTTTCCTTTTCCCATCTGTCAAATATTCCCTCCCCTTGCACCCCACAATGTTATTTGTTAAGTCAAAGCCATGGTGTTTTCAAATGGAAAGAACCCGATCTTGGTCAACACCTCCCTGACCACCGTCGGCTCAGGAGCACGTGCTTTCTGGACTCGTGAATGATGCAGTATAAACACGCAGGCCGGTGCCCCTCAGGCACCAAGTGTCCCAAGGGTAACCCGCAGCGATCGATCCGGCTTCCGATTTCAGGGTCGCTCAAATGTGAGTCCAGGGAAGACGGTCGGCTCAAAGATTTGGCTCGCTGCATGTCAGACTGCAAACACCATCTGTGGGAAATCTCAAGGGCTCGTGCTATCCCGAGTCAGCAAATCCGGCCGCTCTCGCCCTCTTTAACGTAATTCCACTAAACCACACTGAGGTCAGAAAGCGTCTCTTGGCCACCTGACTAACGTTGCCGTATTTGGCAGCCCAAATTAAAAGGCAGAGAGTTAAAAGTAGGAGTAAAATGCTAGATTTCAATTCAAAAACTTAAAATTGGGGCAGGACAGAAACCAAAATAAGGACAAGTCCTTCCATGGTGGTTAGTCCGCTCGTATTTCAGATTGTGAAATACACACTGACTCATACGTGCGGGCAAGGGACGGCACTGACGCCACCAGAGCGGTGCGGGGCGTGATCGGACGTGGGCATGGCTTCTGACGAGTACGACACGGCCACCCGAGTCGGGGGAGGCCTTGCAGAGGCCAAGAGCTCTGACAATCGTGACGGTATGAAGAGACGTGCATGGCGAGAAGAGCCTTTAAGATGAACCCCCACCAGACGCACAGTCGCTGCGCTCAGAGTGAACTCGCTGCTCTCGGAACGCCACCAGAAACGGAGCTCTGCGTGTGCAACCAAAATGACAGCCCAGGAGCTCGTGGGCTTCACAAATGGTGGTTTGAGATTTAGGTTTAGTTTCCCTGTATAAATAATATATCCATTGAAATGATCTCCGGACACCATGGGATCGCAGAAATGAAGACTTCTAGACCAAGTGGTTTACCAGTTTCTTTTCATCAAAAGCAGTCGGAGGATCAGTGAGAGCAGAAGTCTCTCCTTGCCACTTCATTAGTTGTCGCAAGATACAAAACGGGTTTAATTGATTTACCGGGAAATGCTTCCTCTGTCAAGTTCAGCACTGAAGAATAAGCCATAGATATTAAATTCCAGTTAGAAAGTGCTAATCTTCCAAAGCATAAAGCCTTTTTTTTTTTAAAAAAAAAAAAAAGAGGTTTTTGCCATAGGGTGCGTGCACTTGCTAGAGAGAGAGGTAAAATGACTAATCCCCCCATGAGGGATGTCACAGCGCAGGCCCCTCTCCTCCATTCTCCTCTCAGGATTTTGGGCATACACACACACATGCCCAGTGTGATTTTCAAGATACCGGGTCCAGGACTCAAACTGTGTTTGGTCACGTGGGAATCCAGTGCCTTAACCACCATACCATCTCCTGGCCCCTAAACCTTTAACTTTGAAACTTTCAAGAGGATATTTGGGAGCGAGGGGAAGAGAAAAATTGTACAGATACAAAACAGGATTGGTGTTGGGGTGGGACAGAGCAAGGACAGAGTTTTCTCTTTTCCTACAACCCGGAGGGCATTACTCAGGTTCGGGTACGCTCAGGCTAGAAAACTAGTGCAGCTCTGGGAGCCCTGAGTGCCAGAGACCGACAGAGAAGTGGCTTACCAGGGAAGTGAACCTCTTCTGAAAATCACCACGGTACACTGATGAGGATTCTCTACTAATACCCAAAAGACATACAAACACACACGTTCATGGCACTTCAAAAACTTCATGATAAAACGGAATTAAAGTACGAGTTCTTTTTGGTAGAAAAAAATTCCAAATCCACACATAGTTTTTTATAATACATACTTTCCATGACCTTTTGAAGACTACACTTTTTGTTATTTTTAAGCCCACCATCAATGTTGTGAATAACTCAAGAAGTATATGTAGGGCCCTCCTCCACCTCCACCATGCCTAAGCTCCGTGCAGAGGGAGCCGGATCCACAGAGCCCACAGAGGTTTGGTCTTGGCCCCGGTGGTTTGTAAAACGCCCCAGATGCATGTGCACATGTGCCCAAAATCATAATAGCATGGAGAAATGGAGGGAGAAGGATTGCATATGACAGCGCCCCCTGGGGACTGCATACTCTCTCTCACTCTCTCTCTCTGGTGACGGAACACTACCTCTGACAATAAAAAGAAAGTTTAACATTATCATTATGCAGAGAAGCATAAACACGTCTCTATCTCTCTGTTCAGATGGATAATAAGTTCTTAGAGCTGAACAGTTCAAAGAGGCAACTTGTCACCCCAGAGCCCTAAGTCTATAAATCGTGGGCTCACACTTCCTGATCCGGGCTAAGAGCAGACCGGGACATAAGGCGGCCCCTTCTGTGCTCGGGACAGACCAGCAGCTGCATTTTTTTTTTGTTTGTTTGTTTGTTTTTTTGCCATAGGGTGCAAAGAGAGAGACAGAGAGAGGGAAAGTGAGAAATTAACTTCCAGCAGGGATGACCAAGCCACAATCCCTTCTCCATTCTCCTCTCTCAGGATTTTGGGCTCTGTCACTCTCTTCTCTCCTCTCTCTCTCTCTCTCTCTCTGTCTCTCGCGTGCACACGCTGACTCTTTCTCTCTCTCTCTCTCACACACACACAGACACACACACATACACACTCCTGGCGTGATTTTCAAGCCACAGGTCCAGGACTCAAACCATGTTTTCAACCATGTGGGAATCCAGTGCCTTAACCACCATACCATCTCCTGGCCCCTAAACCTTTAACTTTGAAACTTTCAAGAGGATATTTGGGAGCGAGGGGAAGAGAAAAATTGTACAGATACAAAGCAGGATTGGTGTTGGGGTGGGACAGAGCAAGGACAGAGTTTTCTCTTTTCCTACAACCCGGAGGGCATTACTCAGGTTCGGGTACGCTCAGGCTAGAAAACTAGTGCAGCTCTGGGAGCCCTGAGTGCCAGAGACCGACAGAGAAGTGGCTTACCAGGGAAGTGAACCTCTTCTGAAAATCACCACGGTACACTGATGAGGATTCTCTACTAATACCCAAAAGACATACAAACACACACGTTCATGGCACTTCAAAAACTTCATGATAAAACGGAATTAAAGTACGAGTTCTTTTTGGTAGAAAAAAATTCCAAATCCACACATAGTTTTTTTATAATACATACTTTCCATGACCTTTTGAAGACTACACTTTTTGTTATTTTTAAGCCCACCATCAATGTTGTGAATAACTCAAGAAGTATATGTAGGGCCCTCCTCCACCTCCACCATGCCTAAGCTCCGTGCAGAGGGAGCCGGATCCACAGAGCCCACAGAGGTTTGGTCTTGGCCCCGGTGGTTTGTAAAACGCCCCAGATGCATGTGCACATGTGCCCAAAATCATAATAGCATGGAGAAATGGAGGGAGAAGGATTGCATATGACAGCGCCCCCTGGGGACTGCATACTCTCTCTCTCTCTCTCTCTCTCTCTCTCTCTGGTGACGGAACACTACCTCTGACAATAAAAAGAAAGTTTAACATTATCATTATGCAGAGAAGCATAAACACGTCTCTATCTCTCTGTTCAGATGGATAATAAGTTCTTAGAGCTGAACAGTTCAAAGAGGCAACTTGTCACCCCAGAGCCCTAAGTCTATAAATCGTGGGCTCACACTTCCTGATCCGGGCTAAGAGCAGACCGGGACATAAGGCGGCCCCTTCTGTGCTCGGGACAGACCAGCAGCTGCAGACCGGCTTCGTGCCCACTTGTTTATGCGTTTGGTGTCTTCCTAGAATTGCCGATCTGCCAGGCTTGACACCAGTGAGATGGCCAAACATTTGCTGTCCATTTGTTGACTTGAAACGACCCACGGTTTAAATGCCACATACAGAGGAGCTGACCAACTGTGGAGAGACATGAGTGCCTGATGAACTAGAGCCAAGTCTCGTCTGGGTCTTTTTTCTCTGGAAAAAGTCAAAATGATTATTTTTCTAATATTTCAAGTGATCTTTCTCTTTATCCTCTCTTCTTAGCAAAGCTAGCCTATGTCTATCACGTTGCACAACTGTTACTCAAAATTCAAGCATTGTCGGTAAAGGGCCAATATTGAATCTCAAGTTCAATCAAGCTGTGGTTTTGCCCACACTTAGGTGATAAGAGCTTGAAATGCATCCACGGATAGAGGGGGAATGCAGTCTTTGAAAACAAACAAAACCTTAAGTGACTGAAGGACAGAAACACTATCCAAAACAGTTTTGGTCTCCTCTTCTAGCAAAATAATTGATTAAATAATACTTCATGCATTTACTTGAAAATGCTTCAGATCTGGTATTCTTCATACAGGCACAGGGAAGTCTAAGTGATTTCAATACAATTTACTCAAATCTCTATCCTTTTTTTTAATCTATGACTGCAAATCTTCCACAGTTCTAATGCACATAAATGTCTTAATGACATTTTCCCCTCCTTTACTTAGAGATAGCAAATATTCTGCCAAAACAGAATAATACTTGATCAATCAAATGGAAACATCCCTTCTAAAAGCTATTTTGCCCTTATGTATCAAGATGATAATGATTAAAACTATTTTACCAGGTATCTTATTCCTCCTGATGTGACCAGCCTAAATGCTGTTTTCTCCCGAAATATTTCATTCAACAAATGTCCAACGGCTTTTACAACTAACCCTTGAACCTGCAACCCCAAGCCAACCTCAAACTAACTAAGCAGTTAACCTGGGGACACAGACACTGGCGATCTCATACTAAATCGGTGCCATTCTCAGGTGCCAGCCAGCGGCCAGCCTCATTCCCTCAGCCCGTCCTCAGGCCAAGCCTACTTTGCTGCAGGGAAGACCAGCCTTAGGGAACTGTCTTTACTGTCTCTTATGCCAAAGGACAACAACAAATTGCACAGATACCAACTCATGAAAGAGTTCCTTGGAATATAACTGATGTTGACCATTTCTAGCTTTAATATTTAATGAAAAACTTCTCAAGTTTGAATAATACAAAACAGCATTTTCAAAACCGCTCT
>NW_006159611.1:1992772-2014797 GCF_000334495.1 Tupaia belangeri chinensis | reverse complement strand
ATTTAATGAAAAAATTCTCAAGTTTGAATAATTCAAAACAGCATTTTCAATACAGCTCTTGGCATACTGAATGGAAATAGGTGTGGTCAGAGACATAAATCTCTCCTGCTAGGCATGTACCATGCCTTTAAGGTGCTCTGGAGCACCCAGAGTTCCTCCTGCCCCCAAAGAATCTCTTTTTGGAGTCAGAAGTACCCACATCCCACCATGGCTTAGCGTCTTAGCTATCACACCCATGGCACACCTAACCATCACACCCTTCGCACATACTGGCTTCACACAGAAGTCTTGTGGCCGAGCCTCCGCGTACGTGGCAGGTTGAACAGATCAATGACAGAAGTGGAGGGAGAGGAGGAATTGCTCTATGTCGGGAGTAAAGTTCACACACAGGGAGGGCTGGGCCACCAACGGCAGGAGGAGGATTAAAGAAACCGAGAAGTCAGCCCCAGGAAAGTCTACCGGACAGGAGTCCAGTCCATTTGAATGGAGAAAGAGTTCAGGCTTGGCTTCCAGTGTGGGACAGTATCCTACGACTGATGACTGGTTGGTTGGCGGATTGATTTAATTCATTCATGAGAGTGTGCACACGCTTGAGACAGTGGAAGAGAGAAGGACCGTGTCCTGGGCACGTCACGTTGTCGTCCCAGTCCTCTGGCCTGCAGGTGCCTGGGCACTCACACACGCCCGCCCTGACATGGCTCCAGGCTGACCAGACTGGGGACCAAACCAGGCTGCCTGGGGCTTCCAGCTCTGCCATTCGGTATGCCACTGACTGCACCACCAAGACCTTCTTTTCCATAACCTGCACTGCCAGCCAGGTACAACCAACGCACACTCGCTGGAGGAGACGGCAAAATACTGTTTCCATGTCCTGCCCGGAAGTCTGCCCCTCCTCTCCCGGTGCCCTGGGCACCAGCCTGCCCTTCTCCACCTTCCTCTGCCTTTAGCTACTGGTTTATCATCTTCCTACTTGCTCAGTTTTCTCTATCTGATTCTCCCATTTTGTCATCAAAGTTTAGGAATGAAAATAAAAATCTTCTGCCTAAGTAAAGGTTGGCATACTCTTTTAAAATACCCCGGCCAGTGAAAATATTTTCATGTGGAGAAAGCCTTGCTCTGCTTACCTCAGAGAGCACACACATAGTTGAACAGGGGACAAAAAAGTCTGGTCTATTGATTCCGATTCCAGGTTTTATCAGTCAGGACAAGTTGTTTCTCACAAGTTATTATTTGGTAAAAGGCACTTCTGTTTAGGGTTCAGACCAACACTTAAAAGTTTATCAAAACATTAAAACCCTGGCCTTTGGGGTAAGACGACATTCAATCGAAGCTGGAAGATAAGGGTAAGCATAAGTTCAGAGCCAGCCTCTCTCTAAGTGCATGCCCAAATATCATTTCAACTTCTATTATTAAAAGGACAAAACCTCTGGGAAATGACCGGCGAGATTCTGCCCGAGCTCAACTGACTGCCAAAACCGTGTTGTCATGTTTAGGGTCCTGTGCTCAGTGGCCAAGCGGGTTCTCCTGAAGAACGTCCTCCACCTCTCGGGATGAGTCTCCTCCCAGAACCCCCGTTTGCCCAGAGAATGGGAGAGTGTGCTGATGCTGAGTGCTGGAGCTGTGCGCTGAGCGGGGACCCCAGTGACCTCTGCATAGCTCAGCAGACTGTCACTGTGGACACATCTAATGCCACGTCGGGAGGAAGCAGGGACCAGGTGAAACAAAAAGTCAGAGGCCTTGGGACGAGGCAGAGGATGGCAGACAACCTAAGAAGGGAGCAGAAACCAGAGTGGAAGGAGAGCAGGCAGGGTGTGCTCAAGACGTTCTAACTGCAAAGAAGCCCTGAACAGCATCGATGGGGAGATACACCCATTACGGCCATTAAATGGCCCCAGAAAGACTGGTTTTTAAAATGTTTTCTTCTTAGAACCAATGGATAGCGTAACGGTTATGTCGCTGGACTCCCACTTAGTCGACAGTGGTTCGAGTCCCGGACCTGGCAGCTTGAAACACGCCAGGCAAGTATGCGAGTGTGCCCAAAATCCTGAGAGGAGAATAGAGAAGGTATTGCAGTGTGTGGGGGGGTATGTCTTGCTTTCTGTCTCTGTCTCTGTCTCTCCAGCAAGCCCACATGCCCTATAGCAAAAATCTCTCTCAAAACAAAAAAAGTTTTCACTTTGCGCACAGTTCTACAGTAGCTTATTCAACATGGAGCAACTTAGAAATCAAAGCTATTGATGGCTTTTGTCTGAGAAATGCCTGGAACATCAGCTTCATTTGGCTAACAGGATTTTTGATTAAGAACTCCCTTTCTGTGGAGACTGACAAAGTGAATATGGCTTCTTCTCCTATTTGTTTAGAAATAACTACATTTTGGGGGACCAGCAGATGGCATAATGATTATGTCACTGAACTCCTATGTAGTCAACTGCAGTTCAAGTCCCAGACCCAACAGCTTGAAACTCATACTGGGCATGTGTGTGTGCTCGCCCAAAATACCAAGAGGAGATTGGACGAGAAGGGTTAATGTGTGGCCATCCTCCCTAGGAGCGATTTCTCGTTTTCTGTCTCTCTCTCTCTGGCAAACAAACACATGCACCCTAAAGCAAAAATTTCTTTTAAAACAAGAGAGAAAGAGAGAAATAGCTACATTTTTAAAAGTTGAGTAAAGGCAAGCACCAGACACAGCATCAGTGTTGCTGTCTGGTGTCATCCTGTATTGGGAAACTGTGCAAAAATTAAATAGGATGGGGTGGGAGACTACCAGGAAGTGAGCAGGCACTGTGGGGGGTGGGGTTACCTCCAGCAGGAGGAAGAACCCAAGCTCTGTGGTTAACTCATCGCAGGCCTCCTCTAATGCAATGTTCTAGTGCATGAGTTTTAAGCCACCAGGTCTGAGACTTGAACCATGGTCGACTACATGGGAGTCCAGTGACTTAGCCATTACACCATCTGTTAGCCCCAACACCTCTTGTTTTAAAAAGCGAGAGCAAGGCATTTGTATACCGATGTTCATAGGGGATTAGTCACAGCAGCCAAGGAGTAGAAGCAACCCAAGGTCCCTCATTGGATAAATGGAAAAACAAACTAGGACTTATGCATAGAATGGGACATTATTACTGGGTTTTTAAAAAGAAGAAAATTGTAATGCATAGTACAACATGGTTGAATCTTGAGAACGTCACGCTAAGTGAATAAGCCAGACAGAAAAGGAGACTTACTGTGCGAGGGCACTCAAACCGGGTGTCTGGAGCAGTTAAACTCAGAGACAGGAAGGAGGCTGGGGCCGCGGGGGGTGAGGGCGCTGGGGGAACGCTGAGTGGTTATTTAGTGGGCACAGAATTTCAGTTTTGCAAGATGAAAGGTTCTAGAAAAGGGTTGCACAATGAAATGAATATACGTAACACTACTGAGTGGTATATTCAGAAACAGTCATGACGGCTGTTTTATACCATGCGTTTTTAATCACAATTAGAAGTAGATTTAAAAGAGAGAGATTTAGCCAATAAACTGGAAGTAATTGCCCTCTCTTCCAAATTGCCGTTGCATTTTGAGTGCACCTCTCTGAAGGTACTGCTCTAATAAGAATCTACTTAGTGTAATAGTCTTAACGCATTAGATTCTCTAAAATAATAGACACTAGCATTATCCTTTGTCTTATAGACAAGAAAATTGAGGCCCCAAGGGGTCAAATAACTTTTGCAAGAGCACACAATTACAAACTAAGGGGCACACTCCACTCTCCTTTACCTCTCATACACACCTCGTTTTCTTTCAAGAAGAAGCTTCCTGTAGAAGTCTGCTTAGCTTCCTAACTTGCCTCCTCTCCCTCGCACTCAGCTCACCAGCTCTGCTGAAGGTCATCAATTATCCCCTATCTCTGCTGTTCAGCTTGCAAGCTTATCTTCCCTTGGCCTCTCTGTGGCATGCAATCCGGCCGCTCCACTCTTCCCTCTGGAAATGATCTCTCCTCTCCTTTTTCTGGACACCGGTTTCTTCTCACAATCCTCCCACTTGTCTGACCACTCCTAGTTTATCAAGTCCTTAAGAAATAGTGCTTCTTCCCCAATTTCCACCCAAACAAAGGTGAATCGGGGACTTAGTAAGTCATTATGTCATATTGATTGTAAGTGTATTTTGCCCATCCATAGTGTTCTTCTGAAACTTGTCATAGGTTCTAGAGCCTTCCAGATGCAGGATTCCCAGAGCTGTCACTTGAAGCTGGGGTTCTAGTGCATCTTCCCTATGCCTCTCAGTGTGTAGTACAGTATTTGGCATGTAGTCAGCCTCAACAAAGACTGCTCACATTCAAAATCACTTTCCTTAGCATACTCTTCAATTCGTTTTAATTTTTGTTTGTGAGGTACATGTCCTCATAGGAGAGAAACAGAAAGAGAAGTGAGAAATCATCCCCCAGGGAGGATGGTCACACTTCAATCCCATCTCTTCCACTCTCCTTTTGGGATTTGGGGCATGCACACACATGTGCCCAGCATGAATTTCAGGCTGCCAAGTCAGAGACTCAAACTGTGGTCAGTCACTTGGAATCCAGCACGCCAACCACCGCACCACCTGCTGGTCCCTCACCCAGCATGGTTTTCAAGCTGCCAGGTTCAGGACTCTAACCGTGCAGTCAGCCATGCGTAATCCGGCAGCCCGACTACCACACCACCTGCACGCCCCAGCTCCGCAGTTGATTGGGAAAAGTTCCCAAGTTATTCAACTGTCACTTTCATCCCAAGGCCAAGGAAGGTTTCAACCTGGGCTCCAGATAATAGCGAAAGCAGTAGGAAAATATCTCCATTTAACTCACTAGGTAATTCTCAGACCCCTGCTTGCTGCACTACCTCAGAGCAACCTGGCTATTTTGTAGAAATCCCCACGGGACACTGCCACTCAGGGCTGCTGCACTTCTGCCCCCGGTATCCCACCTCAGTCTGGAAGCACTAAATGAGATGAGAACATTCAAATGATGTTCTTCTGTTTTCTCATTCAATTAACTGAGCTAAATACTCGAAACCCTAACAAGAGAAAATTAGAGGAAGCTTTGAAGGTAGGTGTGTGTGTGTGTGTGAGAGAGAGAGAGTCAGCTAAATTTGGTGGGGCAAATTAATTAAATTAGCTATAGATTAAATTCCCCACGGTATCACATAAACGAGAAAGGTGCTCGGTGGCATCATTTCGTCCTTTGCTACCTTGTCTGAAAGACCTTGCTGTACCCACAGGTCACTGCCAATGTTTTCTGTCTCACCCTTTTCTGAATGGCACCTCCTGACATCTAAAGCTGATCTCTGACCTCATGGATGTTCCTTTACCAGTTTCCTGCTCAGACATAATGGAATGTTAATGGGATGTTAGGGTCTATCCTACAAAAATCTATGTGATGCTATTCTCAGGGTGTTTATGGCTATCCAGGAAGCTTTAGGGACCATTTGCTAAGTCACTGCCTCAAAGAACAAGTTATCCTAGGGAATTCAGAGCTTTCTCAAACTGACTTTCTGTTTGTTTGATTTAGATATGGAGACTTACTCCTCATGTTATATACCTGTAAAATCGGAGGCTGGCAGAACCTGCAGCCCGAAATGTGAGCAACTGCCAAAATATTGCACAATATTGTGAAGACAAAAGTTCAAGAGAGAATTAAGATTCCTGAGCTGAGGCTATGGGGAAGCGGCAGACTGGTACAGGAGAGGGGTCAAATTTTTTTTAAGTCTTGAGGAGGAAAAAAAAACCTACATAAACATAACCCACTGTTAGATCAAAGTAGGACACTTGACAGGAATATGGTGAAACTCAACACTGATTTTTGACGAAAATTACTTTTCACCAAATGAAAGGTCATCCTTTGATTACAGAAGTGTGATGCTACATGAGGTTGGTTCCAGAAAGCAACAGTTTTTTAAGATGGAGCAGATCTTTTGAAAGATCATTTTGCTTTGAAAGAATTAGGAGAATGATGTCTTTCTAAACTTCTGAGAGTTACCAAAAACATATTTTCTGTTTTCCTAAGACTGTTGAAGCTTCTATGTGGACTCAGGGTTAAGGCATTTTCAATAAAGTAATTTTGTTTATTTTATTTTATTATATTATTTTTTAAAGAGATTTTTCCTCTAGGATGTCTACGCTTGCCAGAGAGACAGAGACAGAAAGTGAGAAATCAGTACCCAAGGGAAATGGCCATACTGTAATCCCTTCTCCTCCATTTTCCTCTTGGGATTTTGGGCACACACCCATACACACCCAGCATGAGTTGCAAGCCTCTAGGTCTAGAACTTAAACTGGGGCTGGTCACGTGGGAGTGACACACCCATTCCACCATCTGCTGGTCCCAATTTTATTATTTTTTCAATAGAACACATCTGTAAAACCGTCATTACCGATCCAGCAATCTCTACTTTCAACAAGACAGTTGTCTCTGAAGTTCAAGTATCTCAAAGGGTCACACTCTACCCAGAAAATTGAAGCACACCACAGGAAGAGTGGGAATTGGGGGCAGGCCTGAGGGATAGCCATAGGGGCGAGAGTATTTTATCCCATTCTTACTTCAGAAGCATCTCCTGCAGAGTAAGAACAAAAGGACAAATGATGTTTTTAGTCAGTCATATTGTTTCTGAATTCCCTACCGTTATCCCCACTTTACAGATAAAGGCAGCTCAGCACGTCCAGTAACCCCCATGACCACACACTGTCAAAGTTAAGTCCAAGCCCAATCTGCAAGTGGAATTTAGGTCCTTGAATTATCAGGTGATGCATTAATTTTTCTTTGTCAGTGATCATTCTCCAAGGACATGAGACAGGGCCTTGATGTATCCATACTGCGGTCAAGTCCATAAGCTACAGCGTTAGAGGCGGCCTGCTATGACGTCAGTGTGTTCCCTAAAGCTCGTGTGTTACAGACTTAATCCCCAGATTCTATGTTAATTGCATTTGAATGCATGGTCTTTGGGAGGTGATTAGGATTAGATCAGATCAGAAGAGTGGGGCCTCCATAGTACCACTGGGGACTTCATCAGAAGAGGAAGACACTTTCTCAGTCTTACCAAATGCTGCCTTCTGCCATATTATAGCATCAAGAAGGCCCTTCACCGATTGCCAGAGCCTATGCTCTCGGACTTCCAAGCCTCCAGAACTGTGAGTCAAGTAAACTTTTCTCTATAGATTACCCAGTCTGAGGTAGTCCATAATAGCAACAAATCCAGACTAGGCCAGAGCTGAATTTATCTTCCAACACTGAAAACTATTGGCTTGTTGGAAAAGGCATGATGCATTTGTGCGTAGAAAAAATACATCACAACTTTCCCAACAACCCAATATGTTGGAAAGAGGTATTTAACAAGGACCAATCTTCCACCACCACCCAATGCTAGTCCCTAATATCTGTAGACTATAATTTCCAAGATCCTTTCATTTTTCACATATTGTCTCATGTGAATTCTTACTTAACACAGGATACCACAGTTTAGGGTTTCTTACTCTTGTCTCTCTCGATGCACAAGTGAAGGTTCAAGGAGTTTATCTTACTTACCTGGTTTCATGCATCTGCTAAGTTAAAAAGTCAAGCTTAAAACCAGAACAAGGAGCACTAACACTCATACTCTCTCTACCCACATTATACTACCTACAAGAAAAGACAGGATGAAAATAGAAATACACGGACTTCCTAATCCAAAATGATTCTCTCTTTCCAGCAGTGACCCATTCACACACACATACACACACACACACACACAATTTAGAAATCCATGAGCAAATCTACCAGCTACTAGCGATGGTGAGGATTCTTTCTGCAACAGTCAAATATTAGAACTTCCAGACAATTTGCCAATTTAGTCGACATAATTAATCTCACTCACTTCTACATTACTGAAGATGATCCACTCCTTACTAACTATACAGCTAAAGATAGCACTATGGTTTAATCATCCCCATAGATTCTTGTATTTGAATTTGGTCCCCAGTGTAATGGTGCTGGGAGGCGGTGAGACCGTTAAGAGGTGAGCCGAATGAGTAGTACTGGATCATGGAAGTATTGCTCTCGTGAAAAGATTAACACTGTCTTGTGCACAATATTAGTTCTAGCTTTCATGAGAAGGGGTTAGTTTCTGAGACAATGAGTTGTCACAAAAGGAAGATGGCAGCCTTAAGTCTTTCTCTTTGCATGCGCTCAGTATCTTCTCTGCTTCTGTCAGTCATGTTGTGACACGGCACCAGACCCAACCTGATGCTGTCCCCATTTGGACTCTCCAGCCACCAGAACCGCAAGCCATATAACCCTCCATTCTTTATAAATCACCCAGGCTCAAGTATTTCTACTAGCAACACAACAGTAGGCTAAGACAGACAGTAAACCCACTCTGCAAACTCCTCGGGGCCAGGACTGAGCCGTCTCTCCCACGGATCCTCGGCACTCAGCATAGATCTCAGCCTGTAACAGGGCACTCAGCAGATACTCGGTGAATGTAGGAATGCTGACACTAATACAGAAGCAACTGTGAAAATGGGTTTAAGTGTGTTCATTAAAATTTCCGTTTTTTCTCTATAGTCTCCTACTAATTAGATTTTGAGCCCTTTAAAGGCAGACACACTCCCTGCCTTCCCATATAAATCCTGTTCAGAACCCCAGATGGTGTCAAGCTCATGTGGCATGTGTGTTGCATCAATATTTGCTCATTGATTTGTTGCTCAAATACCACTACTGAGTCGAGTCTGTCTGGCAAATCATGAGGTTTTAATAATCAGTGTATGAGGTGGGAAAGTGCCTTTAAAAATATTGGGGTGAATGTGAAGAGTTGAGAGTGATATGGCCAATGGAAGTGTACAAAGAGAAATACGCCTCATAACCACAAAAAATTAAATGAAAAACACATGTAGATAAAATTTCCAAGAGTAGCACCACCTTTACTGCTTTTGTCTTAGACACACACACACACACACGCACGCACACAATAAAGGAAGCAAGTCAAGTAACAACTTCAACACCACTGGGAGTCGGAGGAAGCATGCTGTTTGCTCGCATTGCAGAAACATTGACTATTGCGCTAGAAAACAAGACAACTCACTCACTCCACTGCGTAAAGATTCTCTGACAATAGCACTCGCATTAAACGTGTTCTTTAGACTCCTCGAAGGAATGAGTGTTTTGATCAACTGTACTTCTGATTCACTAAAGGTTAACCAGAAAACCTTAAGGTTCAAGCCTTCTGATGGGGTGGGGAGAGGAGTATGGAATCAGAGGATCTTAGTGATATCCTTGACAGTGCAGATCATTCAAGTAAAGTGCATCTCACCCAGTAAAAGGAAGCCTTTCTGTAGTTATCTCTGAGATCTTTGGGAAATACATTAATTAGTCCATGTTTCCATGTAATGAATGTCATTTCGTCTTTCTTTGATGATAAAGAATTTTCAAGTTAGTGCAAGGTCACGTTTTGAATCTGAATCTGTGATGTACTGAACCACAAAGGATGTTGTGATAGGGTTCTGGGCCAAGTGCATACAGACCCCAGGATATCCCCAGGAAAGGCCACTTTAAAAATTAAAAATCCTTCTTACATTTTACTATCACATCTCTTTCTCCTAAGAGAGACGCTCAAAAAGAGCACATGTTGATTAAAGAGAGTTTTTTTTTTAAGTTCTCATTATCTGGGGTTTAATTTTATCTTCATCGAGAAAAATAACTCAATATTATTACAAGTTCAAGCAGTCAAATCACAGCCAAAGGCCATGGTGCTGTTAATGCTTAATTGAAATCGTTTCTGAATTATTAATAATAGCATAATTTCTGCCTTCAGATAAATACATATTTATTTCAGTTAAAACCTGTCCAATGCTAAGAATACATGGCAATGAGAAAACAGTACATCCTTACAAGTTTCAACACAAGTATTTTATTCACATGGTAAATGTGGTGCAGAAGCCTGGGCTCTGTGGAAAGTTCAGCACTCGCGCTACAAGAAGAATGCTCTAGGGGAACTTGCCAATCTCAGAGTCCCACAACAATCGGCCCTAACGCCAACTGGCACCTTCATTTCCTCATCACTTGCAATTTCAAATCCTTGAACATTAACTTTTCCTAAAGAAAAGCACAGCCGTTACAAGATGCCTTCTCCAGGAACAACCTTCAGAATACTCGAGGGCACCCGATCAACAGCACACTTGTGGCATGAGTCCTGGCCCTCCCAGAACTTCCATTCCCGTGGGGGATGCAGGCGAAAGCCAGCTCATGCTTACACAACGCCCTAGGTCTATTTCCTGGAGAAAGGCGGGGGAAAGGCATACGGAGAGTGGAAGAGCAGAGTATGCTATTTTTTTTTTATTTTAAAGTTTGTTTATTTATTTACTTATCCCAACAGAGAAATAGAGACAGGCAGGCACTCCCACCAGGATTTTCTTGCCACAGACCACTCCAGTCACGGCCAGCTCATACAGGGAAGTCTCAGGATGTGAACCCAGGACCTTCCCGTGTGAGTCCAGCACTGCAGAGCGTTGAGTTACCACCATACCACCAGCTGGCCCAAGGGTGTGCTGTTATCAAGTCAGTGACCCTGAAAGGTCTCTGAGAAAACGACACCTGAGCGGAAGGAAGGAAGGAGGGAGGGGGCCGGACCATTGGAAAGTGCCGAAGCCCGGGGCAGAACCATGTTTGACGGGATGCATCCAGGAAATATTTGCAAGGACAATGTAGCTACAGAAAAGTGACCTAAAGGGGAAACAGAAAGATGTGAAGCCCACGTGGAGATGGGGTGGGCGTCAGACCACAGAGTCCTGCAGACCACGTGTGGTGGGTGCTGGTGTCCCACCCAGGCACCGCTTAGGGCCACGACCCTCGTCCCTCAGGCTGCTAGGACCATCACCGGCAGATGGCTCGGGGCTGAGCGCATCCTCAGGAACCGCAGAAGGAAGCCCACTGTAGCTCTGGACGTAAAGGCCCCAGGGACTGCAGAAAGTGTGTGGAAAGACAGAGTTAAAGCGCATGTTGATTTTGGTACCAAAAGGGGAGAAAAAAAGGAAATCCATTGTACTCATTTTCCATGAACTTTCTGAAGAGTCCTCATGCAAACTCCCGATAATTCCTACAGTTTCCAGACCTGAACAATAACTTTGAGTTTTAGGGAGGAGAAGTGAGCCTGGATGCGGGTTAAAAGTTGAAGAAATATTTAAGGAACGTGTTCACGAGACAGACTCCCAGTTGGCATCCCTCTCCTTACCATGCCACGCCTTGGGTTCCAGTCCCAGCTGGTGACAGACCCAGCCACCTCGGCAAGGAAGAGAGGAGCCCCGCTCACCCAGCACTGCCCTTCCTGCACACACACACAACACCAAGACGACCACGTCACCATTCAAAGGGCCGCCAACTTTACCACAAAAGATCCCTCACATTCACCACCTCGGCACTGCCCTGCCCTGCTTCCACCTAGGCCATCATCCTGCTTGACCACAGCCACCCAGCGGGACGCCCTCTGCACCTCTCCCACCCCGATTCCATTCTCCATGGCACCTCAGCCACTGTGTACGTGACCCCAGGTCAAGACCCAGCCTTGGCTTTGCTCTGCAGCCCGTCTTCCACCCTGCCCATCCCTCCTCGCAGCCAGCAACCCCAGTGCAATTATCGCCTGCCCACAGCGCTTCCCGCACACCATCCTGTGACTGGGCAGCAGGCCACCCGTCCTGGAGAAGGCTCACTCCACGCACGCTCTACGACCTGGCAGAAAAAGAGCCCCACTGCGGCTGCTGACGAGGATGGGTGGTCATGCTCGCACCCCCCTACCGCACGCTGCCTGTAATGCCACAGGTTACCCATGACCACGCACTGCCACACTTCCACGTGACTCTCGACTGCCACAGTGCCCTGACTGCCACACACTGCCCACCACCACACGCTACCCATGACACATGCTACCCACAACATTCTACCCACTGCCACCACACACTACCCACCACCACACGCTACTCACAACACATGCTACCCACCACACGCTGTCCCCGACCACCACGCACTGCCGACAGCCCCTACCTACGCCTACAGCCTACCACCACCAGCGTAAGTTCCTTGCCAACAGGGTCGGGTTCTTCCAGGAGGTAGCAGAGTACCTCGCCCACGCTAGGCTCAGCGGACGAAGACTGGCCCTCGCTGTAAGAGACTGTGGGGAAGTCTTAGAAGCAAACAACAACAAAACGCCGGGCCAATGAGAACGCCAACTGTGGACAACACGGCCGAATTTTAAAACAACAAACACTTCAACCAGATTCCAAGATCGTCTCCAGCTGCAAATATCTGGTCTCCCGGGCCTCACTGTTACTCGGCACTCCCGTCCGCAGGATACCACACCAGGCCAAGGTGGGGGACCAGTCTTCCTGAAAGCAGCATTACTTCAATCCCTGGGGGACGCAAAGCACGCCCCTAGGATTTGTGTCCCGGGCCACACAGAGAGCAGACACGGTGAGAGAGCACACACTGCCTTTCTGGAGTCACTGCCTCAGGTGTTCGGGTGTGCTTTTCTGTATGTCATTATCCAAGAGAGAATGCTTAGCATAGGCTGGGTGGCCAATGCGGGTGTCAACAGAGAGTTCTATTCCCGTGAAGGCACTGACCCCCAGGAAGGTCCAGTGTTCACAGAGCCTCGCCCCCGTCAGAGGTCTCCCCATAAAATAACTAATATGATTTGAGTCAGTTACACTATTTCAAAATTACCAATGGAGAATAAGAACAGGAGAGGGAAAGTAAAAAATAAAGAGCAGAAATAGGGGCCGGTGGTGGCACAGGGGCAATGCGACTGAGCCCACATGGGACAAGCCCTGGGTTCGCATCCCGAGCCCTCTCTGAACACTCCTGGTGTGGGCGGTGACCCAGGCAGGCTGTGACTAGAGGAGAAGGTGCAGTGTGAGGCCCCTGTGGGGGTGCCCTTCTCTCTCTCGGTCTCACTGTCTCTGTCTCTTGCAGAAGAAATAAATAAAAATAAAGTTTGTCAAAGCAAGAAGGCGGAGGCCAGGCTTTGGCCAAGGGCACATGTGCTGAGCTGGGCACTTCCAGAGGTGTGTCTCCCAAACTCTTGTGAGCTCAATCCAGAGAGGGCAGGAACAGCGAGCAGCGGCCGGCCAGAGCACCCTGGCAGGCTCGGCAACATGGCGGGGGGCAGGCATGGCGAGGAGCCCTCGGGAGGGCCACCCGGGCAGAAGGGGCCCAGCTGCTGGAGACCCGGTAGTTAGAGGAAAGCCTTTTTTAAACGCAGTGGAAGGGTAATTACCAAAGCCACCGGGCCGTCTGGCAGGCGGGGTGATGTAGCCTTGACCGGCTCCTTGCCTGACTTCCGTCACACGCCGGTCCCTCTGCTCTTCCTGCCCCCGCTCCTGGATAAACCAGCAGACGCCTGCTCATGGCTGCAAGCCCTCGACTGTCCTCCTTCCAGCTGTCTCGGCACTTCTGCGCGTCGGGAGAGGGGTTAGAGCGAGCATCCGTCCCACCTTTCCAGAGACCTCTGGGAACTTCCTCTCCACACACAATGTGCAGATCCATCACCAGTAATGCTCGTTCCTCGTCACCGTCCCAGACCCAGAGTGGGAGGGAGACTGCAAGATCCTTCCAGCTGAGCTCGCCTGCATTGCTCCCACTTCTCTTCCTTCTCTGGACAGCGCTATTCGCTCTGGTGGCTTGATCACCAGCGGTGTCAACAGTGCACAAATGGCTCTTCATCCCAGAGCACTCTGCTCCCACTCGGACCCACGTATATTCAAGGACCTAGGAGGACCTCATACACAGACTGCTCAAAACCCGGCTCCTCGCGGCCCCTTGCCCGTAACCTCTGCACCGTCCACCTCTCAGCCTCGCACTCGGAGTCGGCCTGCACTTCTCTCCCCGGCCTTCCATCGGGTCAGTAAAGCTGTCCCGCCCGAGCCACTCTCTACTGAGCAGGGAGAGATGCCCGTCTGTGAGAGCCAAGCATGCTGAGTATGCTGGCCCTACCAGGCCCAGGCAAGTAACACAGGAGGAATTTCAGCCTGTGCCCACCGCGTGAGTGTAACCAACACTTTCCCAGATCCCTGGGCCACGCACCTACATCCCGGTTTCGAAGCACTGAAGTGCGCTGCTCAGGATCTGTTTCTTCGCACCTTTGGCAAGAGGGAAGTGACGGACTTTAGGAAGCCGCTGTCACCCTTTCTGAAGTTCCAGCCTAGAAAAGCAGCTCATTCTACAACAGCAGCATCTCCCGGGAAAATTATTCCGGAACGAGCCACCGCCGTATTCCAGAAGACCACACAAAAAGAACCCAACAGTTTGGTTAATCAGGAACGAGCGCGAACCCAGACCTAGCCCAGGTGGAGACTTGACACAAAGTCGAGGCAGAAAGAAAATGAAGGGAGAGCAATGGTGGAAGCCCGCCACCGCCCAGGCCACACCTGACAACATCTCCCTCAGCCCTCTTCCACCTGCTCAGATACGGCTCAGATGCAAGTGTCCTAGGAGGGCGTGTTTCCTGAACTTTGGAAGCTCACTGCAAATCCAAGCAGAGTTTCCCAGCAGTAAGAGGACGAGTTAGGAGGAGCTGGCTTACAGTTTCCATTCTCCTTGTCGAGAGATTACTGCAGTGGATGGCTAAATGTTAAGGAGGTCCTTTTCTTTCCTCTCTTTGGGGAGTCACCACGTCTAGGACTGACCTAGAAGGAGTGTTGACCGTAAGCTCTCAGGGTATCACTCGACAACCCAGAAGCTGGTGGCAGCTGCGCAGGACAGAGGTCGTGTGTGCTGCTTTCTGTAACACAATTCTTCTTACCCCGGGTTAAGTTGATTACTCAAACTCCCAGGGCCCCCCCCCCATCCCCCTTCCAGCCTACTCACATTTTCCTTAGGCTGATTTATACGAGGAAAACAAGTATTGCATTATGCTCAACTCCTTGGAATGAGATCAGTTCTCGTTTCAAATTCCCTTTCTGAACAACCCCAAGGCCACAGACCCTGTAAAACCCCAGATGCCCGACGGCTCTGGAAGGCTGAAGCTACAACAAGAAAACATTACTTAAGTAGTAATCGGCCAGGGCATCCTAAACCAGGCTGGCACCTTCCGAGCCTTTTCTGCGGTGTTGGGCAGGAACACGTCTGTAAACAACCCAGGCCCAGCCTCGGCGTTTTCTCCAAGGCTGGCTGGCCAAGGCAGAGACTTTAGTGTGTGCTGGGCCGTGATTTTCTCCAACTGGCACCATCTGTGCACGCCCTGCCAGACTTGCTGACAGTGCAGGCTGCGTAGACCATTACTAATCTCGCAGGGTCGGCTGGGTCAGGCCTGCAACAGGACGCCTATAGATTTCAAAGGCCAGTCTTCCCTCCGTGCCAGCTAATCGATCTGCTGTGGAAAGCAAGCACGTTTTTATTTCACTCGTTTAAATTTCAAAGAGAGATCTTGTTTTGAAAGCTAGACATCTTAGCAAGGGTGCCGCGTGCATTCTCATTGGCGTCCCGATACCAGTTAGGTCACATGGATCTTCAGAGCACGGGCCTTCCCCAGATTTTGGTCCAGCCAGGAGGACAACGTTTCCTCAGATGGCAAAAGCCGTCCCAACAGCAGGGCCAGGGAAGGACAGCATGGATGAGGATCCAAACTCACTTGCAAAGTGCTCTTAGCTGAGCCTGCAAAGGGTCCTTCCAGGATCTTGCTGTGGGATCCTGGGTGGCATCCCTGGAGCTGGTGATAAAAACATGGCATCCCTCCCCATGGACACAGCCTCCACCCAAGCATTGCTGCCACCACCAGCAGCCTATCACGTGTTTACTAGGTGTCCACTGCACGGCAGGAGTGTAACACGGAGAGTCCCCTTCACTGAGGAGTGGCGCTAAGTCAGAGTCTAGCACTCAGTCCTCCAGGAGGGCCAAACAAGCCTCACAGCCCCAGGAGGGCAGAAGCTCGTCAACCCTGCCTGCAAAGCACCATCGCTCAGCGTAGATTTATTTCAGGCTACTGTAGTCATTAAATTAAAAACCCTTTAAATGATTCTGAAAATACAATGTTTGGGGGTGTCAAGACCAATTACTGTCGTAGTCCTCTCTTTGTAAATGACACGTCATTCCAGATCATCGAGCTGAACTGTGACTCGACTTGACAGAGTCAAAAAACTAACAGCTGCAAAACTAAGACAATACTACAAGCGCTGAAGAATCTGGGTCCATTGTGTACAGTAATTAAAGGGTTAAGGAAATTTCTAGATACGTGACTTCATCTTCTGACTCCTGTTTCTACACTTAGCAAAAACTTACCAGAGTTTCAGTTGGGCTAAAGAAGTGGTAGGAAAGAAGATTTCATGAATGAGAATACACATGATAACCCTTCACAATGTAAGTCATCTGTGTAAATTTCTGAGCTGAGAGGCTCCCAGACCTCGGCCTAACTGGACAAACAGGGTTAAATGAGTCCATCTCAAGCCCTTTCCTCATCCAGTTCCCAAACTTCGGTCAGTTGGAGGTAAGTCCTGGCTAACCTGGCTCCTCATGCATTTCTTCTTCCCTATTCCTCGCCTTGCAAAGGTGGCTCTATATTGTCTAAAAATTAGTCATACCGTCGCCTAGATTCACTGGCACTATTCTGTATCAAAAGAACACTGGGTCAGCATCACACACCGTAGTCACCTAGTGGCTAAGGAGCCAGATTCTGCATGGCTGACCATGGTTCAAATCCTGACACTGGTGGCTGAAAAGCACACGGGCATGCATACATCCACACCCCGAATCCTCACAGGGTGGAGAAAACGAGGAGGAGGGTCTGCAGTGTGACCAGGCCCCTGCAGGGGTGCCTCCCCTCTCCTACCTCCCTCTGGTCATTGCACACTCTCTCTGGCAACTAAAGAAAAGCTAAAAGCATGGCCATCCCTGTGGCGGACCTTCTCTCGCCCTATAGACTTCCTGTATGAATCTCACAAAACAAAGTGAACACAGGACAAACCACACACAGAGGACAAACGGGCACAGTTAAAACGAGACCCTGTCTCACATCTGCTATGCCGTACTACCGGTCCTGCTGCGGCGTCTCCATGGAGGACGGTCTGACGCTACTTGACTTAGATCATGCACCCCTCACACTCCGAGATGTCCTGTCCTGGCAGTCCCGAAATAACATTTTTCTAGGCTTCGCTTCCCACTTTCAATTTATAATGTAAGATTTCATGCTATCTTTCCCCACCCTCAGTCCCTATCCTGTTTCAGCTCTTCTGGACACGGCAGCTCCTTTAGCGAACAAAGATTGCTCAGCATTCAACTTCACTTTTCTCCGTCTGCTTCTGTGGGAGACAGAGATAAGAATCTAGACAGAGGCTGTCGTGGTGTTTTACCTGTAACTTGTCTAAACCACCAACTGACAAGCACAGGCTCTGCCTTTAAGCACCACAGGGACCACGGCACAGAAGTGCTCAGACCTGTGCCTCTAACAACTCACTTCCAGTGTAGACGCAGCTACACAGAAGAAAAGGCAGAATGTCCCCATGGCAGAACTTTGCTAATCCTTTGGAGGCCTCAAATGACTGAGTCCAAGCAGAAAGGTAGCCAAACAATGGCAGCAAAAACCTGCCTATAAAACTCACAGTAAGGCAGAAACGACCAGGTTATATATGAAGATGGTAAGAAACCCACAGCCCAACCACCCCCAAAGAGAAAATTAGAGCAGACGGGGGCACCCAGGAGTCCCTGTCAGTCGCAGCAACTCATGACCCTAGCAGGGAAACTAGGACCTTTCATTTTGCTTCTTTCTTTCTGATTTCTAAGGATCGAATCGTATTTCACCAGCCTTTGACTGAAAGGTAGGGGTAATGGAGAGGCTTCTTTGAATCTCATCAACTCAGTCTGCTAAGTGTGAATATTAAAGCTCAAACTTTAATGCTTAATCTGCGTTGACAGTTTTTAAAGCCATGATTACATTTGCTGTTCGGTGGGGAACACCCTCACTTCTGAATCCTAAAATGAAGACATATTGTATAAGTGAATACACACGTATTAGATTCACATACAAGACATAGAGATATTAACAGAAAGACAGAAAAGACAAGGTTGCTTTTACTCTTTTATTTGTCTGACCAATCAGATTCGATCTGGTTGATAAAAGTTCCAAAGGAAGATGGCTACAGGGAGATCAGAAACTCTACCCCACAGGAAGCCCCCACTAAATGGCAGGCACTGCTTGGGTCCTGAGATGCCACCAGGACATGATTCCTGTCTACTTTTGGCATCCTGGGATAGACGTGAAGGGAAGATCCTGAGGCCCTGCTACTACGGTTTGGCTTAAAGAAGAATGCCTTCTTTCAGTTAACGTAAGCTATTGACAAAACAGCCCGTCTTCCATTCCAGGTACAGAGAGGGGTGTGGGAAAATGATTCCCAGAGTTAGAGTACTGAGAAATATTTTGTTTTCTGACAAAATGTTGGTACAATAAGAAAAACCCATTAAGAGTGATCAAAGGGACCTCAATGAAACACCATGGTCATTCTCCCTTCGTGAGCCATGAGCACCTGCCCAAGGGCTATCTCAGTGACAAAAAAATATATATATATATGACTTGTCCCAGGCCCACTTGCAGAAACCAGATTTAAATAAGTCAATATCTGATTTGGAAGACACCTAAGGCAAAGAGCTCATTTTATGTAACATTTAATATGAGGGGGGTCTTCAAAAAGTCCATAGAAATGCCTATTATGAAAAAACAATGCATGGATTTTAGTTGGGGGAGGAGCTCTATTTTATTTTCCAATTTCTTCTTTACATTTAATTGTTGTATATCTTTGTGGTACACAACACGGTTTTTCAAAGTATGCATGTGGTGTGTGATATTTAAATCCTGGATATTACTGTGTATGTCATTTACAACAAAGATCCTTACATTCTTGGTCTGTTGAATGCTTTTACCCTGAGCCCCTCCTGCCCACCGTTTGCTATTGGTGCCCCTCCCACAGTCTCTGGTATCTATATTTGGCCTCCCTACTACTGCATCTTTGAACCTTTCAATTTCTTCCATAGAGCACAGACATCTGCTATATATTGGCTGTGGATAAACAATGTTGGTCTTTCATAGTCTGGCTTATTTCACTCAGCATTTACTCTTCTACATGCATCTGCTTTGAATCAGATGAGTCTCACCCTTCTTTATGGCTGAGTAGTATTCCATAGTATATGTGCCACATTTTTTCCATCCAGTCATTAGTTTCGGGGCACTTGGGTTGATTTCATGTCTTATCATGAAATGACAGTCGTGACTAATGCTGCCATAAATATGGATGTGCAGTGTCTTTCTGACAGAGGGCTTTCCTGTCCTTTTGGTAAATACCAAGGAGATGACTGGGTCATATGGAAGTTCTATTTGTAGGTTTTTGAGGACCTCTGTGTGGTTCTCCACAGTGGCTGTTTCAATTCACACTCCCACCAACAGGGCAAGAGGCTTCACTTTTCACCACAGCCTTGCTAGCACTTGCCATTCGTTGCTTTTTTGATCGTGGCCATTTTGACAAGGGTTCAGTGATTTCTCACTGTGATTTTGATTTGTATTTCTTTTATGATGAAAGACACATTTCTTAGCACCAAAATGAACTCCTACTTTAATTACATTTTCTTCAAACTTTTTGAAGTCTCCATGTAGTTGTTCTCTATATAACCATCCTCTTTACAGTGGTCTTCTGAGATCACTGCTTAATTCTTACTCAAGAACACGAGTTACGGACCCTCAGTGGAAGTAACTTAGGATGGCTAATTACCCCAAAGACATTCTTCCCAGCATGTGGGGAAATGGATCACTAGAAAGAATGGATGGGAGACAAGGTCAGTGAGAGAGAAACAGAAACAGAATGGAAAACAACTTCTGTCTGGGTGAGGGAGTTAAATACAAAACACCAACCTGCGGGAGTGAGAGTCACTGTAGAAGCTCTGACTTCTACAGCAATCCAGAAACCACCAAAATTCGCTTGGGCCAAATCCAAAACGATTCTAACAGTCAACTCACAAAGCTGGTTCCACGTGTAACAGAGATATCATGGCCCTTTATGTGGTGCTGGGGTATCCTCTCCACCCATACCCCATCTGTTTTCCCAACTTTATGGACAGTTCAACAGGCCAAAAGAAAGACTGCCTCCTAAAGAAGGCTCACGGAGCCAGCCAGTGGCATGGTGGTTGAGGCACTGAACTCGCACGTGGCCGACCACGGTCCAAGTTCCAAATCTGGTAGCTTGTTTTCTCACTTTCCTGCTCTCTCTGGTCAATTTAAATAATAAAAAAATTAAATAAAAATAATATTTCATAAAAAAAGATTCAGGATTATATGGTTTTTTTCTGAACCTTTATTAATCATTCCAGAACATGCAATCTCCCTACTCCAATGACTGAGCAAATAACACACTTTCTGCTTCATGTAATTTCTTTAAAACATCAACTTTTAAATCTACAGAATTAGAGTCTGAGCATTTCAGAAGTCAGAAAGGGCCTGAGAACCAACTAGGAAACCTTCATTGTCACAGAGGAAGAAACCAAAGCTCAGAGAGTTGAGTCCCTCAAGTGGCGACCAATCGCATTTTACTGGCCAAACTGGAATCGAGAGCAAGCACCCACATGTGAAAAATTTCGCTTTACCTTTATATTTATTTTGCACAGCAATACAATATAAATAATCTAAGTGTTCCTTTTTAAAAATATCTGGCTTTTTACATTTGAAAAATTAAAATGCATTGCAATCATTTCATGGAGTGCTTAAATGGTGTGTTTTTGTAACCACCTTTCAAAGCTAAGCACATGTTGAAACGGACTGGACCACCCAAGTCAAAAATCTAGTTATGCCATTTCATGTTTATTTGGTTTGTTTCTAAAAGTGTATTTAAGTGGCAGAGTCATAAAGGGGAGAATTAATGATAATCGATACCAGATCTACAAGAATGGAGCTCTTCTTGAGTTTACAGTATTTAATGAAGTCAGCCAAGGGGAAAAAAAGACAACAGAGAGAAAGAAAAAGGCATTCTGAAACGAGAAAACTCCATATAGCACTTGAGAATCAACCCCCTCCATATGCTGACTTCTGAAAGAATTATCCCAAGACCAAAACGTGACCCTCAAAAAGACGCTCTCTGAAGGGAAATAGAGAGCTCTTTGTCGCATGGGGGGATAGCAAATGAGATTTAATGCCAGGAAAGAATATGCTTTGTACACCCTTCTGACATCTTCGAAACTGTATGTCTCAACTCGAAATTCTCAAATCAAGTGCGGACAAATGTGAAAAGACCCAGAAACAAAGGACACGTTTACTTACCTAACCGTGCAGCTGGCTCAGATTCCTAAGGAATGCTCGTAATTTATTTGGAACTCAGAACACAGCATCTCAGAGAAACGACATAAACAGCAATGAGGTTTCCGGGCTAGCCTACAGACACAGGTCGTTTTTTTTTTAATTCCCTATGAACCTGAAGTGATAAATACCCAACGGGTAGAGCCTAAGCGTGGAAGAGGAGCTAAGGGGCAGGGAAGAGGCAGGAAGGAAGGGGCTTTCCGGGGCAGGGAGGAAATCTGTTTCTCTTTATCCTTCCCCTGTGCTTCTCCACATCCGGCTAAATTCATGGGCAGCCATCACCTTCGCTCCCCTCCGCTTCCTCTCCCTCCCCTTCTCCCGTTAATACCAGCCCTCAAAGGAAGGAAGGAAAAATGGAGGGCGAGGTTTGGTGATTCCCACCTGCCCCCGCCACTAACAGGAGACCAAGCCAAGTGAGTACCAGTACCTGGGACAGAGGGAGCAGAGTAGGAAGGAGGCAAGGGAGGCCGGGCAGGAGGCAAGTGCAGAGCCTGCCCTGCACTCCCACCTGGGCGACAGGCCTGCAGCAGTCACGTGGGCCTGCTCCCAAGCAAGGCTTTGAGAAAGAACTGCAGCAAATGTACAAAACCACAGCTGACTAAGCTTTGGCAGGCCCCCGGAAGTGTCAGGGAAAGGCTCTGAGGATGTGCAAGGTTTCTCCCCCAGGAATGAGGCAGGAGGCCACTGCAATTCTGGCGACAGGGCCTGGTGCGCCTCGCTCACGAGGACCTTTCCCTA
>NW_006159611.1:1986048-1992425 GCF_000334495.1 Tupaia belangeri chinensis | reverse complement strand
CTACCTGCACAGGAGGGCCTAGGTCAGTTCACCCTCTTCATGCACTTGCACTGTGTGCTAGGGTGGGGACACGCCCAGGTGACGCAGCGCACGGCTGAAAAGCTCCACACTGTCGAGCACATAGACAGGGCCGGGCCTGGGACTGGAGTGGCTGGAGCCCTGGCCTAAAGCAGAAGTCTTCGCAGGTAATCACACTGTACGGTTGCCAGATTTTCAATCAGTTCTTTTCGATTAAATCCACTGGGTACAGAAAACCTGCCAGCCCAGAACGTGGGAGAGGCCAGGAGTCGAGTGCAAAGCCAACCCCAAAGAGAAGGATCCCACTCGGAGAGCAAGCAAGAGCCCTCCAGACTGGACGCAGACCCCCCTTCCCCGCATGCTCTCCCAGCACCTCAAACCAGCGTTCCTAAAACGGAACTCGATCCACCCTAAAAACACGCCCTGGATTTTCAGAAATACATTGAGTCAGACGAATAGCACTAAACAGGCTCGCATGCAGCTCGGCCTGGCCTGCAGCCTTTACACATGCACCCTGGGGCTCCGCCCCGTCCGGCCCTGCCCGGAGAGGGCCAGACTCAGACAAGTCGAGGCGGAGGAGCCGTGAGCACAGGCAGGGAAAGACAGCACTCTCCCGGGTGATTACGATACCCTCCGGGCACGCAGTCCCCAGACCACGAGGAGTGACGATGCGCACGTGTCGCGGGAACAGCCCGGGACCTGGACTGACAGAGGGGCTCACTGGCGGCGCGAGATTCCACACGCACAGCCCTCCTGCAGTCCTCAGCTCCAGCAAATCTCGAGGTAATGAGGGAAACGGCACTGGGCTGAATCGGGAGACCTAGATCTCCTGGATTGACTCTGCCGGCTGGTCTCCAGGGAAGGGGCAAATCGGTCCCTCTCTGGGACTCAATCTCTTCATCTGTGAAATAAAGCAGATGCTCTCTCCCAGCACAGAGCTCTGCCTGACAAGGAACCTAGAGCTCAAAGCCATTGGCATGCACGCCCATGTCTGGCACAGAGAACCAAGACTTTCCAGCGAGCACCTTCGTGGGCTGAGACCACCTAGTCCGGTGGCTTGGCAATGCACCTGTGTAGGAAGCACTGCTCCTTGGACCCCAGTAAAATACCATCTTACAAAGACAGTCGGCAGCGGGCACTGCTGTGCGATGCGGAAGGCCCACATTCGGGTCCTGAGCCTGCCTAAACACACCAGGTGCAGCCGTGCCTGCCTGTGCGCTTGCTAGCTGGGAGGTGGGAGGGTCATGTGTGTTGAGGCCAGCATGTGGCATGATAGATGAGGTACTTGACTTTCACGTGGCCAACTACAATTCAAATCCCAGACCCAGTGGCTCAAAAATCCCACCAGGTATGTGTGTGTGTGCATACCCAGAACCCCAGGAGGAGAAGGAAGGAGAAAGGATCGCTATGTGGCCATCCCCTCCCAGGGATGGTTTTTCACTTTCCCTCACAGTCTATCTCTGTCTCTCTCCAGTGAGCACACGTGCCCTATGGCAAAAACCTTAAAGAAAAAAAGAAAAAAAATACAGCTGTCAATCTGTCTCTCTCATAAAAGGAACAAATAAAAAAATGTTCATTGTTTAAAAATTCACATTAAGACATAACAGTAAAATTCCATCTTACAAAGACAGTCGGCAGCGGGCACTGCTGTGCGATGCGGAAGGCCCACATTCGGGTCCTGAGCCTGCCTAAACACACCAGGTGCAGCCGTGCCTGCCTGTGCGCTTGCTAGCTGGGAGGTGGGAGGGTCATGTGTGTTGAGGCCAGCATGTGGCATGATAGATGAGGTACTTGACTTTCACGTGGCCAACTACAATTCAAATCCCAGACCCAGTGGCTCAAAAATCCCACCAGGTATGTGTGTGTGTGCATACCCAGAACCCCAGGAGGAGAAGGAAGGAGAAAGGATCGCTATGTGGCCATCCCCTCCCAGGGATGGTTTTTCACTTTCCCTCACAGTCTATCTCTGTCTCTCTCCAGTGAGCACACGTGCCCTATGGCAAAAACCTTAAAGAAAAAAAGAAAAAAAATACAGCTGTCAATCTGTCTCTCTCATAAAAGGAACAAATAAAAAAATGTTCATTGTTTAAAAATTCACATTAAGACATAAGGAGGTGAGAGCCCTTAGCTCCCTCCTCCTCCACGCCAAGAGTCACATCTCTCTCAATACGTGCTATGACAGGCACTGGCCAACAGCCTTGCGAGCAGTGCCCTGTGGCTGCATCCAGTTTCGAGTTTCTCATCAGACTGAACCCTCTGGCAGAGAACTCTGGCGAGATAACTTCATTCCACCTGGCAAGCCACCCAATAGGATGGCAGCAGCACCATTCTCCGGCGGGGCCAGCACCTGTGTGTGTGTTCCCGTCTAGCTCTGGGGCAAGAACTACAACAGGGTGACTCAGTGTCTGCTAAGCAATACATACATCTGTCTGCACGGGCCCGAGGTGCGGCCTCCCGGGGTGTTCCTGTTCATCTCTGGAGCAGGTGGAAGATGTCCTGGGATGGCCTCCCTAATAACTCTCACCACCTGCCTGCATGCGTTCTTTCTCCCGTTCCTCCATCTTTTCCTTTCTCTACCTAGATTTGAACCTCCTCCTCAGTACAAAGCACAGAAGGGACCATTATCCTCTCTTCCCTTCTTCCCCTTGAACCCAAAGTGTAATGTGACTTCTGATTCACCCACTGGATACAGGACCTTTGCCGGTGGGAGACAGAAAACAAGTCTGTGCAGACCTTTTTTCCCTGAAGTCTTCTGTCTGGACAATCTGATTAAAATTGAACTGTTCTCAGACCCAAGGGAAACGGGCAGTTGGCCAAGATGAGAGCACAGCCCTAGCAGTCTGGACACAAAGGCCTGGGCCCTCCGTGAGAGGGGACGTGGCTTTATCAAAACTCAGAAAATGCACTCAGTGGAAAATTGAGCTCCACCTAGACAGCCACTTGGTCCTGCCAAGAACTCTCACCGTGAAAGTCTGCCTAAGACTCTCGCCTCCTCACTCCTCTGTTTTCTAAACCCGAAGCACTTCCCCCTTCTTGATCACCAACCTATTATCCTCTCTGGGCTTCAAAAGCTAACTGCCCCAAAGCTCCATTTTCCCCATGAAGCCAGTTCCTAACGGCATTCCCTGGGAGTACTCTACTTCCAAAACTGAAAAGGAGCCAAGCTCTCTCCAGCCTCCGAGCGTTAACAAGTTTGTGTGGCGTGCTCGAGTTGCCCAACTCTCTTCAACTCAAACCGTAATCCTTTCACATCTTAACAGTAACGGATAAAGGATTATATAAATGATAAAACCCAGGGTGCCGATACAGGAAATCCCGGATCAACGTCTCAATCCAGTCACGGATGCTCTGGAAAACATGAGCAAAGGTATTTCGTATCCATTCCTCCCTTTCGGAAGTAGCTTTTGATGACATGTGTTGACGCGTTGTCATAGACTGCTTTCGGTTTTCCTTATGCAAGTGAGGAGCAGGGAGGCCCCTGCAGCTCAGTTGTCAAGTACGCCTTCCTGGGTCCACACACATGTGACTCTGGGGCTGACCACGGAGACCCAGTGGTCAAAATGAAGCACTGTCACTTGTGTACGAAGAGGCCATGCCATTGCCACAAATGATTCCCTTCAGCAAACATCTAGTGCCCCTGTCACCCTTTCATCTCTCTCATATGCCACATCTCTTACAGCGTAAAAAAACGTGAGGCTTGTACACGGAAGCTCCTGGAGGCTAATCAATGCCACCACTTCCCGGACAAATCCACAGACAGGCTGAGTTTCTGCTATGCCCTGACACCAAACGGGGTTCAGGTGCACTACTGTCTCAGCAGACAATTAATGCAGGATGGTTGTGCTCTACTCCCATCAGAGCTACCAAACTGCTGTTTTTAAATTCCTTTCCTATCCAAATGTCATCTTGGGCAGACCCCATAATTTTGGGGTCACTTCTGATGATTATAGTCTAAGTCCATTTAAATTTTGAGTCTCTAACTCAGTTTTGGCTTTATGCAAGCTCCTGCCAGGCCGTTAGCTGGGGTTCTGCACAGGAAGGGCTGGACTCTACTCATTTACTCATCCTCTCCTCCCCTGGGCCTGGCTCGTCCTCCTCCCGCGAGGAGCTGCTGCAGAGAGAGGCGAAAGTCTGCCCACACCAGTGGCCACGGCCGCATCTGTGTGTGTGAGCTCCTCTGCATCCCGGGGACCTCCTCTGCAAAGCTTCCTGACATGGACTCTGACCTCACTGTGGGCTCGTCTCCCGCCCACCCCCTGTTCCCAGTAGCCACAGAGAGCCTCTCAGGGACAGAGCCAGCAGGATGGCTCAGAACCCACTGCGCCCTTGGAGACCTGCCACGCAGGGACATGCGGCCCTCCACTGGGAGCCCCTCTTCCTGCCATCTCTCCAGCTCTCTCCTTCTCAACCCAGAAAGGCAGGGGCAGCTGGCCAAGTCACTCAGGAGACCCAGTACCAGCCTCACCTACACGAAGGGTCCTCAGTCCTTATGGATGAATGTCCTGGAAGGCTCCCTCTCACTTTCTCTGTACAGCTGAACACGCTCCTCTCCGCCCTCCAGCAACGTTTCATGCAGACTAGAAAAGGTTAGGGGGGCAGCAGATGGCACGACAGTTATGTTGCTGAACTACCACGTAGTCCACCACAGTTCGCATCCCGGACCCGGTGGCTTAAACTCACACCGGGCACGTGTGCGTGCATGCCCAAGATACCGAGAGGAGAATGGAGGAGAAGGGACTGTGGTGTGGCCATCCCCCCGGGGTGTGATTTCTCACTTTCTCTCTCTGTCTCTCTAGTGAGCACACATGCCCTAGAGCAAAAACCACTTTAAAAAAAAAAGAAAAGAAAAGGCCTGGGTTGGGGGGAAGGGGCCATGATGTGCCCTCTGAGTAAGTCCTTTAGGGAAGCGGGTGGCCCCTAAGGGACCACGGCACTTATCAGACTAGAAGGCTTTCGAAGCCTCCCATTTTAGCTGGAGCCCTAAGCTACTCTACGGGAGCAGAAACGTCTAACGCAGCTCATCCCCGCATTTCAGGAGTGGAACCGAAGAGACGCTGAGCCCGGGAACTACGCCTGTGTACACGGAGCAGACGCCCCCTGTGGTGTACGAACACTGGACACCCCTAATCCGACCTGCTGGTGGCGCGGACCGAACCCTGAGTACCTTTTCTTGGTATCTGTCCATTGGACGTGTCAGACGCTGACAGGAGTTTATTCGGCTACTAGTTAAAATTGCATTTTGGGGGCCCAGCAAGTGGCATGATGGTTAAGGAGCTGGGCTCCCACACGACCGACCTCAGTTCGAGTCCCAGACCTGGCAGCTTTCTTTCTCACTTTCCCTCCCTCCCTCTCTCCCTCCTTCCTTCTCTTTCTCTCTCTCTCTCTCTCTCTCTCTCTCTCTCTCTCTGTCTCTTTCTGCAGAGCACATGCACCCACAATGCTCCTGGGTGCTGCAGCCACGTGCAGGGGCCCAGGAGCATGTCCGACGTCTCCCTGCACATGCGGCGTGATGCCCGTGACCCTGGCTGGCTGAGGCTGGAGTCGGTCAGGGAGTGGGGACCTTGCAGAGGGCCATCTCTTTCTCTGTCTCCTCTTCTTAGGATAAATCGACTTTTTTTAAACGTCAGTAATAAAACTTCTGTTTCTGTTGTGTAGACTAACTCAACTATATAATTCAAGGTCCTGAAAGAAACAAACCTTGCATTTTTAAATAATTTAAAAATAATAACTGACCTCAATTCGTTTGATTATTTTAGTATTGTTTAAGCCAGTCTGAAACAAAAGACTTAACAGACAAAAGCTTGCGTGTGATTCAAAGTGCACCGTAAAGACGGCAGTAACATACTAGCTAGCATTCCCACTTCCAGAAGTCTATCCTGCGTTACCCCACTTCCCCTGCACAACCATCCCACCCAGTAAGACACGCATTTTTATTTCCCTGTCAGAGATGTAAACGTTAAGGGATCAAAGGGTTTAAATGCTGTATCAGAGGGTATCCAACTGCGTTTGCTGGGTCTGAGGAGGAGGGAAGCAGGAAACTCTCCTGTATCTCAAGGCTCTTTAAAAAAACAAAACAGGGACCAGCAGTTAGCGTAATGGCCATGTCGTTGGACTCCCATGTAGTCGACCATGGTTCGCATCCCAGACCCGGTGGCTTAAAACTCACACCGGGCGCATGTGCGTGTGTGCCCAAGATCCCAAGAGGAGAATGGAGGAGAAGGTATTGCAGTGTGGCCATCCCCCCTGAGGGGTGATTTCTTGCTTTCTATCTCTCTACCTCTCTCTCTCTGTCTGGCGAGCGCACGCACCCTATAGCAAAAAAAAAAAAAAAAAAAAAAAAAAAAAAAAAAAAAAAAAAA
>NW_006159611.1:1977242-1985546 GCF_000334495.1 Tupaia belangeri chinensis | reverse complement strand
CGGTCTGCGCAGACACCACACCCAAAACAAAAAAAAAAAAAAAAAAAAAAAAAAAAAAAGAAAGAAAAAAAAACTCTCCAAAAAACCCCAAAAACAAACAAACAAACAAACAAACAAAAAGGAGTGTACTCACTTACTTGAGAGAAACAGTAAATGGAAGCTGAGGAAACTCAGTCAATGTCCTTCTGCTAGTGGCTAGATGCCAAAATAGGCCCCTTACCTTATGTGAGCTGCGTCCTGGGTCACAAGGAAGATCCTTCATGTCCCAGGAGTCCATGGTATGATATTTTCAGCTGCATCCCCAAATTACTTCCTTGACCCACCATACTAAACAGTTTGGGAGGATACTAATGAACAGCTACCTTGCACCCACACGGTAATCCTTGACATACATATTATCACATTTTGCCTCACGTTATTATGCGTAGTCCAGAAATGATGGAAGTTAACTTCTAAGTTAAGTAGTTTACTGACGGTCAGAGCTAGGAAGTCTGATGTTTGGGACTCGAAGCCAGGCCTCCCCAGGTTAAACCCTGCAGTATTTCCGTGGTTCTAAGAGGGCTGGTTCTCCCACGGCACATAGCATATTGCCAGGGACAGCTGAGTTCTGTTACGACTTCCGTTTATCCAGTCTCGTTTAATTTTTTCCAGCAGTTCCACATGTAAGATGAGACAGATACTACATCTACTTGCAAGATGGAGAAGTGAAGCTCGAGAAAGGGCAGCTTGTTTGACAAAGGTCTTGGGAGAGCAAACAGTAAAGAGAGCACTTTGAAGCCCCTCTTCTGCCTCCTACTCCATAGGACATCCGCCCTGCTGTCCAACAGGCCTCTCACTTCTTGCCGTTGGAGTTCTGACCCTTTGGTGCATGAACACAAAGAAATCAAGAAGCAGGAAGACGAGTGAGTAAGACAGGGCCTTGACTCCCAAGAGTGAAGGAGCCTGACAATCTCAGGCAAGCACCAATCTCCCTGTTCCTGCCCACAGACAGTTGAGGATGGGAAGAGGAGAGGGCAGGCTAGGACCCGAGCTGTTCAAGCACAAAGCAAGGATCTGCTGGAAAGGGTGTGGGCCCCACCAGAAGATGCCTCTTTGAAGAACAAAGAAAACTGAAATGCCTTGGCCAGCAGCAGACAGAGACCTGACACACAATGAGAGTGCAGTAGGACGCGAATGTATCTGTTCCTCTAAAATGCATGCGTGGGAATGTGACCCCGATGTGCTAGTATTAAGAGGTGGGACACTTGGGAGGTGATCAGATCATGAGGGCTCTACCCTCATGAATGGGATTAAAGCTCTGATGAGAAAGGCTTCAGCGGGCAGCCTCTTTCTCCCATCTCTTCCGCCATGTGAAGACACAGCAAGGCGCCATCTTGGAAACAGATAGCAGCCTTCGTCAGGCTGCAAACCTGCCAGGGCCTAGGTCTGGGATTTCCCAACCTCCATAACATGGGAATAAATTTTTGTTGCTCGTAAGATACCCAGTCCGAGGTATTCTGTTATAGCAGCAGAGACAGACTAAGACACACAGGAAGTGGTAGGCAGCGGGAGGGTTTCTCAGACTCCTCTGAAGATCTCAGAGAAAGCCCTCACGTGACTGTGGAGTCCCTGGGGATAGCGAGGAGATCCTGGGTATTCCCTGCAGGCCATGGAGGCCAACAGAGGCCTCCCACAACTCTAGGCTGAGGACAGGGCCTGGCTAGAGGCAGAGCATTGAAACCCAGAGAGACATACAAACACCTGTCAGGCAACCTTCACCTTAAAGATGTCCCCTGAGCCACACTGACCACCAGCCTCCCCATTTAAATGTGTCACTCCTTTCTCGAGGGGAAACAGAGATTATGTTGATCCAGTCACTAACTGCCTTCCGTGTGGTTTCAGACTTGACACAGTAGCCTAGAAATGAAAACTCTAGCTTGCGTGGAAGGCACCACACACTCTCCATGGGTTTATCCCTCATGATTTGCCTTAAATAATTCTTAGAAATACTGTAAGGAAGATAAAGAGACACTACTATGAATATGACCTGGGAGGGTCAATACAGCAGTCGTGTACTTAAAGGCATTACACACAAACTAGTTTAGTATTGCTTTTGTTCATCAGCCACAAGGGAATAAGTCACCATGTTGATAAAATAAAGTTTGGTATTTTAAAAAGCAAATGTGAAAAAAGGAGCTACCACTTTTGCGTTACTCACTAAGTATCTGGCTCAACGTCACACAAGTGGCAATGAGTTTTCCAGTGCTACACTCACAAGGAATGTGACCCAGCTAATATTATATCCATTCCCCATATCAGGAAACTAAAGCTTCGAAAAGTATAATAACTTGCCTGTAGTTGGGGCAACCAGTAATCACAATGGGTCCTGTAAAAAGCAATAAATACCTGAGAAGGAAGTCTCCCCGTTAGGTCAGGGAGATATCTCCCCGTCAGACTCACTACTTCAAAGGGCCAGAACCTTGGAGGATGGCAAACTAGTGTCATGGGGACAATTTCAACTGGAATAGGAGCAATGAGGACATTGAAAGGCACAATTAGAAAATTGGAACATAGGGTATTTTTCAGGAAATACCAAAGGAACTAAACTAAGCAGCTAGGAGGTAACTTTAAGGGGCTAATTAACAACATTTTCCAGCCATGTAAAGAGGTAACTGCTTGTGCTCAGTCTTCATGTGGGAAAAAAATATATAGAATAATCATCAAGGAGAGGTTTGTGCTGTAGCTTGGAAGGTCCCCGCTCTGGTTTAACACCCCAGAATCTGTCGAGGTGAAAGGCTGTGCCATCAGAAAGTAAGTTGCCTGCCTCTATCTGCAGGGGACTGGAATTTCTCCTTCACCGGGGACTTGAAGCAAGCCACACTCAGCCTGTGGAGCTGCAGCTTTGTCATTAGCTATTGAAGAGTTGAACTAGTTGGTCACTTCTATCACTGCCCACAACCCATGGGACAAATTAGAGGGACTTTCAGATTCCTCCCAACTCTATCTTTTCACAATAAATGAAATGGAACAAATGGAAAGAGACTGTAAACATATAACATTCTCTCCGGGAAACAGTCTTAAAACAGACTTGGGGACCAATGGTTTAGCTATACCATGGTCTGAGTGTTAGCATCCTCTCCAAAATTTACCTTGAGATCTAATCCCAATATAACAGTATTAATAAGTGGGGCTTTCAGCAGGTGATTAGGCCATGAGGGCTGTGCCCACATGAATGGGTTTGGAACCGGTATAATAGGGCTTGCGAGAAGGAGCTAGACCCTTCCCCTTCCATAAGCCTGATGCCTCATGAGAACGCGGCAACATGGCACCCTATTGGAGGCAGAAAATAGCCTAACCAGAACATCAAGCCTGCCAGCACCTTCTTCTTGAACTCCCTAGCCTCTAGACAGAAATAAATGTCTCTTGCTTACCAATTGCCCATCTCGGGAATTTTGTTACAGCAGCACAAGTGGACTGATACAATTGCACACTACCCCTGTCTAGTGATCTGACCTCGTTTTGGTCACTTATTTCTTGTTTTCAGATTAATGCTTAGAACTTGGAAGGAGGAGAAAGGTAGAGCTACCCGGTATCCATTTGTAAGGCATCTAGGCGTGAAAGCAAGATTTTCAGTCTCTGACTTGGTTTTGCATTCTTTTTTTTTTAAGTTTTGCTACAGGGCATGTGCATTTGCTGGGGGGCCAGGCAGGGATGAGAAATCACACCCAGAGAGGATGGCCCTGCTGCAATCTCTTCTCCTCTCTGGATTTTGGGCATGCATGCATGTGCACCTGGTGTGTTTTTCTAGCTGCCAGGTCCAGGACTCGAACTGCACAGTTGGTCACACAGAATCTAGCCACCTTAACCATCATGTCACCTGGCTGGTCCTCAATCTCTGATTAATTTGCTATACATTCCACTCTGAAAGCATTCTACATCTCATACCCTTCCCAGCCTCCACTTACTCTCGGTATCAATGAACTCCTTAAGTCATAATGTCTTCCACATGACGTGAGAGCCAGAATCGTAATTCGTCTCTGCTTCCCTACAGGAGCTTATGCGGCCAACACAGTAAAAAGCAGAGTTATCACACAGTGGGAGGAAAGCATGCTCCCTGTCCACCAGTGCCTTTGCTGCAGCTGACCGTAAACCAGCTTCAGGTGAAAACATCATGAAGGAAGAGGACAGGGCTGGACGGAGGCACAACCATAAAACTCAACACTCTGGGTGCTGCCCACACAGGAAGGTTCTAGATGAATGTCCTCATTGCACATGTTGGAGTCATGCATGCTGGTCGAGGCTGGGGGTGGACCGCACAGTGAAGACCCATTGGGGGTGCTATCTTTCTCTCTCTTGCTCATAGAAAGCATAAGTAAATCACCTTGGGGGGGGGGAGTGTGAGATGTGCCCAGATATACACAGGACTCGTTGCATGGTCAAGTTGGTGAGAGCAAACTGCCAGAAATTCTTCAGAGTTAACTGCACAAGCATTCTAAGAGCAAGCCACTTTTGCTGATCTGTGGTCTCCTCAAAGTCATAAAACGTAGGTACAAAGTATAGGGGAAACTAAGAGCAAGCAATAAAGGCTGAACACAATTGTGAAGAGAATGACTGAAACTCAGTTTGCATCAGACTAACCATTGGCCAAGTGAAGACCAAGCTACAAAACCAAAGGAAGAGTTTGCTGTCAGCCTACGGCAGACATCCCACCCCCTCGGTGGGTTTCATCAGGACATAAGGGCAGCCCTGGTTCACAACTGTCATGGCAGACATTCTTAAGACAAAATTTTCTAACGCGAGGCAGACCACGACAAACCTGAGGTTTGATCCCTCAACTGGTGTCAGAAAATCCATCACTTGGGACCAGCAGTTAGCATAATGGCTATGTCGCTGGACTCCCACGTAGTCGACCACTGTTTGAGTCCTGGACCCGGTGACTTAAACTCACACCGGGCGCGTGTGCATGCGTGCCCAAGATCCCGAGAGGAGAATGGAGGAGAAGGAATTGCGGCGTGGCCATCCCCTCTGGGTGGGGATTTCTCACTTTCTATCTTTCTGTCTCTCTCTGTCTGTCTGGCAAGCACACCTGCCCTGTAGCAAAAACCTCTCCTTCCCCAGAAAAAAAAGAAAATCCATCACTTGTAGTGATGGTAAAAAATGGGCAAAGCAGAGAAAGGAGGCTACTGCTCCCAGGATGTCAGACTGTGGCTGCACACTCACAAACAGACACCTGCTTGTGTGGGAGCTGTGAGGTTCCCCTCCCTTCCCCCACTGCCCTCTGGTTCTGCTTAAAAATGACAGAAGGAACAATAGCTAGCTCTGCGAAAGTCATTTTCACAAGTCAAACGTCAAGCGAGGACAAGCAAGGCTGGGCAAATTGAAAAGCGACAGAGAAGAGCAGCTCACAACACAGACGTTCTCCAGCGGGGAGGATGGGGCAGGCTGAGAGAATGTCCTTGGGTGGATAGAAGCGCTTTTACTGTGATGGAGCCTTGAACTTCAAGACTCAGTAACTCCACCTCTGTGTTTAAAAACACCTGGGAGAGCAACACAGAAGTCAGTATTTTTCTTTAGTTGCCAGAGGGTACATATGCCCAGGAGAGAAAGAGACAGAGAGAGGGAGAGGAAGATGGAGAAAGCCTTCCCCAATGGGGCGTGGTCCTGCTGCAATTCCTTCTTTTCCATTTCTCCATTCTATCAGGATTTTGGGCTCATGTGCACATGCATCCACCATGTTTTCCAAACCAACAGGGCTGAGATTCAAACTGTGGTTGGCCATGAGGGCTCTGGCCCACTTAGCTACTAGACTATAGGGTCTGCCCTCGGTAGTTATTGTTTTGACACATACTCATGCAGAAGGTTCCGGATTTTTGTCCAGAGGTCTCCCTGAGTACCTTAGGCACATGTGTGCCCATAATCTGGGACTGGGTGAGACTAGGGTGGAACATGAAGGGTGTACTGCCTGTCTGTCTCTCTCTTGCTCTTAGAAGGAATAAATAAACTTTTTTGGTTGCTTTTGAAAAATACTCATACAGTCAAGCTTGTGTCCCAAGCTGGAGGCACAGACTGGCTGACACTCCTGGAAGCCCGTGCGTGCAGAGAGGTGGCTCAGGTCATTCTGCTCTCTCTCCAGGGATGGACAGTCTTCCCGTCATCTTCCTGGCAGTCGGGCTGCTGGGGTCCCCCTCCCCTTGCAGTCCGAGTTGCAACATCGGTAGCTAGCTGAGAGCAGCTCAAGGTGTGAGGGAAAGAAGCTCTTCAAACTAGCATCTTCCCTTTGCGATATCACTATGACCCTGGAATATTATAACTCAAGTATCCTTAATTTTGCATGGATTTTTATTTTGTAACATGAACAAGATCCTTCAGCTCAGGGAAAAATCATCTTGCAGGAAAAAGACTCGGCAAGTCTGAGCACTCCAGGCAACTGCTTCTACCCAGACACACTTCTCCGTTCAACAGCCCAGGCTCGTACATGGAGATGCCCGGGAACGGGCAACCTGCCCACAACAGAATGCTGCAAAACACACTGAGAATGCATCCTGATGGGCGAGTGCTCCAGACAGAGAAACACCTAGTCAGGATCACCCTGGATTTCCAAAATAGATTTTAAAGACCAAGTCCTAGGTGCACGATTGATTGATTGATTGACTGATTTAAATTTGCTATTTGACACATGCACTCCCCAGAGAGAGGGAGCGGGGTTGAATGAGAAAGCAAGCCACCAGGTCTGGGACTCAAACATGAAGAACTCCACTGCCTTACCTACAACACCATTGCTGGCTCCTAGGTGCAGGTTTTAGACATACCATAAGGGGCTCTCTGGAATTTAAGTATATAAAAACTTTCCATGAGCATTAGTTTCATTAAAGCTAGCACAGATCTTAGGTATTACTTTTTCCAAGTAATGTAGTATTTTGACATAGTTTTCTGGTGCAAATATTAGCTTATTACTTAATTGATACAGGAGTATTTTGAGCTAGTCCTAAAAAGGAACCCAGAAAATTTTCAGTTGCTTTTTTAACTACCAAAAAAAAAAAAAGTACAGTCATTCAGCAGACAGTCTTTGACCTATACCTAGCAGTTCAGGGTCAGGTTAAGGAGAGTTATGCAAATGAGTTAAGCACAGAGCTCAGTAAATGAAACCAGTGGTTTCATGTGATTTTCTCTCCATCTTTCACTGTACTATTTAATTATGGCATCTGGTCAACCCCTCTGGTTTATAGATGAGGCCCAGAGGAGTGAGTGACTTTCTGAGCCAGGCAGTAGAAGAGCCAAGATTTGCTCAAGTTTCTTCTCTCTACATCTATGCTCGTCCCACTGCTTGAAGTTTCCTGTGTGTCAGTGACAGTTTTAGTTTCCACTTGGTGCAAGGTGGCCAGACTTTCCTCGTCCGCCTGGCTATGCAGTACACGTGTGTGCTTACACTGCTGAAACTTGCACACTCCATTTCAATTTTAGTTTTCTAAATTGACAGATAAAATCTTACGTATTTATCGTTGACATCATAACCCTCTGAAGCATATATACATGGTAGAATGGGCGAATCCAGCTAATTATCATATGCATTCCTCACTAATACTATTTTCGTGGTAAAAATGCACTATCTTGGCATTTGTCAGGAATACACGGTCATTAATTATACTGCAGTCACTATGCAGTACAAGAGAGCTATTGGACTTATTCCTCCCACCTCACTGCAACTGTATACCTTCCTTTTTAACTTTTTTTAGAATTATTTATTTAACTTTATATGTTATTATTTTTTAATTTGACCAGAGAGGGAAAAAGGGAAAGGGAGAAAGCAGGCTGCCAGGTCCAGGATTCTAAGCGCGGTCGGCCATGTGGGCATCCAGCACCTTATCCACCACCCCCCCTGTTGGCCCCCATGCAATTTTTGTACATTTGCATTTACATTTTGTACATTTTTGTACCAAATCTCCCCAAACTTGTTCAACACACTACTCTTTCAATGCGCTTGTAGGCTCTTTTCCAATATACATTGCCATGTATATTAGCTTTCTATTTTTGCACAATCAATCACCACAGACTTAGTATCTTCACTAACAGGCACTTGTGAGCTCACAGTTCTTTAGTCAGAGAGCCAGCACATCACAGCTGCCCTTGCGGCATATCACAAGGCCAATATCTGGGCAGTAACTGGACTTGCATTCTCGCTAGGAGCTCGGGGGGGGGGGGGGGGGGGGAACCACCTCCAAGCTCATAATAGTCACTAGCAGAAATTCAGCTCCTTGCAGTCACAGGACTGAAATCCCCCCTTCCTTGCTGGCTGTCACTTTTAGTGGCTGGCCCCCATCCCTCTCC
>NW_006159611.1:1969577-1977225 GCF_000334495.1 Tupaia belangeri chinensis | reverse complement strand
ATTCCTGCTCCCCTGGCTTACTCCAAGCTTCAATCAAACCCACCCTGGTGCCAACTCTTTCTCATGCTGTGAAGTTCTGACTTGGTTTTCTTAAAGCATCCAGACAAAACGCTCTGCTTCAAGAGGGCTAATGCCATTGGTCAGGCTTACCCAACAGTCTCTCCACCTTAAGGTCAATATGACATAACTAACCCTGGGAGTGAATCCATCACACGCATAGTCACAGGAATTATCTGGTGTGTACATTCAACAGGGCTCTGGGAGAGGTTCTTGGGGGCACACTGGAATTCTCTCTTGCACACAATGCTGCAAAGGTATGTTGACTTTTGCCCCAACACATGTGAATTACAACAAAGAGTTCTGTCTAAACTAGGGATGATGAAGTGGCATGGACATCACGCACAAAGAAATAAACATGTTCTTTAACAGAAATAAGCGTGTCCTATTGCTTAAAATCAGGGAAAACGGTGATCCGTCCTACTTTCATGACAGCAGTAGGGATGGAAAACGGGAAAACAAATAAAGGGAGGCAATCTGAGGATGACACTGAAGAGTGACACAGCAGTAGGAGGCTCCAAGGAGGCACTTTCGCAAGTGTGACTTAAGACAGCACCCCCCACACACTCCCTATCTCAGGTCAAGGCATATCCAACTAGTTTCCCAATGGCAAGATCCACATCTATCAGCTCTGAGGACAAATGCAATGCCTGGCAGGTATTCAATGCTCAATAAAGATTTATTCAAATGAACTTGACATCACAGAGGAATTCCATACATGCTGATGAAGCTGTAGAGTTAGCCAGCTGTCCCCACCAATGAGCACACCCCACCACAATAGATGGAAAGAGGAGTGGGAGCTTCTTTGTAAAGGGACAACCTAACTTACTTATAAAGGGACAGTCTCACTTCCTTTTATTTTTGCCTCATCAAAAAACACCATACTAAGGGACCAGCAGATGGTCGATGACAGTTCAAGTCCAGGACCCAGTGACTTAAAACTCATGCTGGCTGCATAGATGTAAGTACCCAAGATTCCAAGAGAAGAATGGAGGAGAAAGGACTGTGGCATGACCATCCCCTCTGGGGGATGATTTCTTGCTTTCCGTCCATCTCTCCGGTGAGCACACATGCCCTGTAGCAAAAATGTCTCTAAAAAACAACAAAATAAAACACGCTAAGATAAAACTAAAGGAGTTATTCAAAATGCAGAAGTCTCCAAAGGCAAAAAGACTGGGATGACAGCAAGCACCGCATGGTGGGAGCCAGAAAGCAGATGAGTGGTGGGTGAGAAATGCAACTGGAGTGCGGATCCTGAGCCAAAGGCTTCCAAGACCGCTGAACTGGGGACTCGGGGGGAGTCTGCTGGCAAAAGAGAATGTTAGACTCCAACCTGGACCCACTAAATCAAAACGTGATGATCCCCACTCACGCTGACTTTCAGCAGCACTCGTTTAGCTCACCTCTTGGTCTCTGAACATCTATCCATTCCATGTGTTTTCCAGGAATCCCGAATTCAAAGAAAGAAAAGAACCATAACAGCAATTTTATTTACTGTGTGTTAGGAATCCAGATGAGAAAATGTCTGTTCAGAAGATAAACAGGTATTACAAATTAGAAAGTCTAGTTGGAGTTGGATTTTTGACATTAAATGCAATCATGTTATTGATTAGAAAGATGTTATGCAGCTTTGATTTCTCGGTGGTGATGTAGTGGGATACCTATTTGCCATTTATACTGCAAGCATAAACATTGAGAAATCAGCTAACATGACCAATCTGTTTTACATCATTATAACTGGAGGGTTAGAAAATTAGTGTTAGTAGTTTTCTCTTCTGGTATAGATTTTTACACTTTCATTGTGATAAAATATGTAAATAACACAAAATTTACCATTTTAGCCATTTTTATATATACAGTTCAATGGCATTCAGTGCATTTGCATTATTTTGCCACAATCACCATCATCCTGCCACAGAACTCTTTTCATTTTGCAAAACTCAAACTTTACCCATCAAAAACTGTCCATTCTCCAACCCCTGCTCCAAGGCAACACCTAACCTACTTTCTGTTTCTATGGACTTCCCGATTCTAGGTATTTCATAGAAGTGGAATCATACGACATCTTTCTTTCTATGTCTGGTTTGTTTCGCTTAGCGTAATGTCTGCAGGTTCACTCAGGTTGTAGCACAGCAATCCTCAACCTTTTGGGCACAAGGGCCAGGTTTCATCGAAGACAATTTTTCCACGAGCAAGGGTGAGATGGCTTATGAGAATATACAACCTAGATCCTTCATGCACACAGTTGACAAAAAGATTCGAGTTCCTCTGAGGATCTAACGTCCCTGCTGATCTGACAAGAGGCGGTAACATGAGCGATGGGGAGTGGCTGTAAATACAGATGACGCTTCACTCACACCCAACACTCACTTCCTGCTGTGTGGTCTGGTTCTTAACATGGACCAGTACTTCCGTGTGGCCTGTTAACAAGGTGTGTCAGAATTTCCTTTTTTCAAGGCTAAGTAATAGTCCACAGTGTGTATAGTCCACATTTTATATTTATGCATTCCTCATCAGAGGACATCTAGGGTCTCTTTTACCTTTTGGCTATTTTGTAGAGATTTTTCTTTGTTGTTGTTTTAGGTTTATTTATTTCTTCCATGAGTGAGAGATGCAGAGACAAGCACCCTCAAGACACCTTCATGTCTTGATCCACCTTCAATTTACGGGCATATGTGCCTAGCTTGTTCAGGGAGTCTCCAAACGTGAACCTGGAACCTCCCATGTGGGTTAGCCTCACAGGGTGTTTTGCTACCACTATGCCACTGTTGCCCTCTCATGCCACTGTCACCTCCCCCCCATGTTTTGTAATTTTTCCCCATTTTTAAAACAAACTGCCTTATTGAGATGATGAAAACTTATTTCATCTTGAGAAAAAAAAATGTAAATCCTTTCTGGAAACATAGGGATAAGGGTTGACTACAAAAACTAAGAGGGAAGGGATTACCATGCCTTTGAAACTAAAGGTTTTTGAAAACCAAGGCAATAAAAATGATCACATCCATTTTCCAAGATAATGTGTATCTTCTCTTTCCTGACATGACTAGACCACCCCCATAGTCTCAGAGGTATTTAAAAAAATTCTTCTCATTACCTACCAGGGAGAAGAGGAGATAGAAAGCCCATCTGATTTACTGAAAGTACTGAATTACAGATTTTTTAAAGCAAGGCAATTTTATTACTTTCAACCTATGGGAAATAGTCGGAGGAGCCCTTAGGCTCATATTTTAATGAACACAGGAGAATAATTACCATATCAAGTGCTTCTATGGAAATGGAGACTTCTGAAGTACTTGAGGACTCTTGAAAACAGTTTATACTCAGATATTTAACACCCCCACACACACCAGGACAATGCTACTGAGCTATTAATTTGCAGCACTGGGTAAGGTTTACCAAGCAAAGGTAAACTTCAGCTCAACACTGGAGATTAACGGCCTTTATAGCATTTTAATATGGAATAAAATGCTCTATTATGAACAAATGTAAAAAGAAAACTAAAACACTTGAAGGAAAAACAAAAGCAGATTTACAACTGAGAGGTATTTTTACACTCTCTAGGTCTACATAAATACTGAGTTTGTCTGCAATCAACAAAATTAGTAAGAGAAAAGGCAAAAAGGAGAAAATGCTCCCAGGATAAAATATGAGCTTAAGGGAGAGTGGGAAGCAAGAACAGGATCCAATGTTTGTCCTAGGAATGAATGATCAAAGACAAAGGCAAGCTAGAAAACAATGAAATATCAAAAAACCCAATGCAGTCCCTCCAGCTTGATGATGTTTCATGTTGGAAGGTTGTCTATTATTCAGCTGCAACCCTCAACTTCAAAAGTCCAGGAAGAGAGGAATGTCCGCACTTGGAATGGCTGAATGAAGCCACAGAAGCAAACCCCTCCTTTTCTCCCACTCGTTTTCCCTGAGCATTTTCAAATGGACAAGTCGGAGAATGCATCAAAATCATTCACTCCCCACCTGGATTTGGTCTCCTTGAAGGAGAAAGGAAAAAACAACGATTTCTTTTGTAGCTCATGAATATTCTGCAGAGATGCAAACAAACCAACAATAAAAAAAAATAAGCACAAAGCTGTCTTATTGAGATGACAGAAACTTATTTGGGTTTTAGGGGGAAACAGAAAGCAGCAGCTCCTGCCCACGCACCTGAGGAACACGGTGAAAGCCCGGCCGCCTGTTACAGACAGAGCAGGCAGGGCTCGCCTGTGTCTCACCCACCCACTCCTGCACCCTGGCGGTGCAGTGGTTAGAAGAGCCGGATCCCCCGACACGATGGAGAAACAGAGGCAGGATGACCATCCCCCCACTGGGCAGTTCTCTCTCCAGCCACCCACACACAAGCGCACACACCCTCTGCAATTAAGGAAAAGAAAAAGAGAGAAAGAAAAACTGGCTCGTTGTATACCTGCTTGCTTCTGTGCGCTGTGCTGTGCGTGATGCTGAGAGGAGGCTGGGGTCCAGGAAGAAAGTGATCTGTCAGTGTGGACGAAACGCACGCACATTATTCAGGGGCCAGAAATGAGAGAGCCAGCAGGTTGCCCTTAATTATTTTTTATCCTAATTTATTTTGGTTTTTATTAAAAGGAGAAAAATAAGATACACAAGCATTCGCAGAGAAACGGATTGTTCTGCTTAAACAGGCATATATGCAACGTCTTCTAATTAACCAGAGTAGGATCAGCATCTACCACCTGCTCCGGAGACTGAGAACCACCTCTCTAAAGGAAGCTGCCTGCCTGCCCACATCAGGCTGATTCTCCACGGAGACAAAGCCCCTGCCTCTCCCCTCCACCGCTTCTTCACACCCCAGGGTGGGAAAACAAGGGCATCCTAAGAGCAGCCAGCCTGTCCTCCAGACCGGAGTCCAGGAAACACAAGCACTGCAGGCAGTCGAGCACATGGGAGTCCGGCGCCCTGACCCCCACGCCACCTGCTGGCCCCTTTAGTTTTGTTTTTGAAGAGCTCGCGCAATGACTCTCCTGATCAGCCAGGTCTGCAAACCTCCAGACTCCCCATAGTCCATGGTCACGGGCTCTCCTAGCCTGGCCCACAGCTTTGGAATATTCTGTGCCCTGTCTACTTCTGGAAGAGTCTACAGCCCTGCCTCACAGACTACTGTCTGTTTAAGTCACGAGAGGTGTGGCTTCTTTCTAGAAGGTCATTCTTTCACTTGTTCACTAAGTATTCACCTAGTTTTTTCCAAGGTCTAAGCGATAGGAGGCCTCATATGAACAGTGGTCCGCTCACCTCTCGATCTTGGGCTGTTTCCTCTAAGGAAGACTTTTAAAGCAGAGTGATTATGTGCAATTCCAGTTCAGGGCGAAGTGGGTGGGAACTTCCATTTTTAGCTCTTAAGTGGGTGCCCATGGCCACGTGTGTCCCCGAGTGCGGAGACCACGCACTAAACATAGCACAGGGCTCGTCTACACAGTGTCACTGTGGATGTCTCAGTTTCTGTCTCCAAGCCACAGGGAGTGAGGGAGCTCCTCAGAGCCGTAGATTTGCTTAGCAAATATGCTATACTCTCCCCCAATAGCCTTTTGACTTTTCAATAAATTAGGCTGTAGCTCAGAAAATGTTAGACTCGTATCTTCCATCTTCAAATTTGTATATTTGAGACTCCCTGTTGGGTGCTTGTTACTGCTTTTCGATTATTTTGTCTTCTGGGTTGGTTCTGTTTTGGTCCAGTTTGAGCATTTTTTATTAATTTTTTGTTTTTAAATTTTTAAATTTTTTTTCTTTTTCTTATGCGAAAGCAAGGTGAGCGTAGCTGCTGGAGGAGGAGAGAGACAGACAGGAATCTGGACAGACCTCAGCACTGTAGCCCTCTGCCCCAGCCTCCGGGTCAGCCAGGACCTCAGCAAACACACCACACTGGACCATCCTGGCTGCTCTGGGCTCTAAACCGGGGCCTGCCACGCAGTCGCAGCCTGGCTTCGCTGGACGGCACCCTGCAGGCTTGCCACCGTGGGGCCCCTCTGTCGTTTCTGAGCTTTTCCCCCAGAAGGACGAGGGCTATCTCTTTACTGAAGGACTGTCACAACCACCCGTGTCCCTGCGCCCTTGTGCAGCTGGAATCCACTTCCAAGTAGCATAAACAGAAAACACGGCCATTAGCGAAGGACGTCCAGACAGAGAGAAGCTCTGACCATGAACACAGGGGGCCCGACAGAGCAGCAGCCCGAGCACAGGAGAGCGAGGTCCGTCGAACCCAGACCATCTCGCGTCCTCTTGAGCAGAGCCCTACCGCCACATCCGGCGTTTCTCCGGGTCCGCACGTGTCTTTTCGAAAAGAAAAAAAGACCCGAGCCAGAGAGAGAGGAAGCTGCTAAAACACCGACTTCTAACTAGGTTGCTAACGGCACCATAGGAAAGGAAAACGGACCCCTTGGCTGTTTCCTTAAAATCCGCCCCTGCTTTATCTGAGACCCACAGACTCCAAACATCCTCAGATGGTCCTGTGCCGGGTTCAAAAGTTCAGCCGTCTCTGGAGACGTGGCAGGCCCGACCGGAAAGGATGGCTCTGGGGGCTCCCCGAGGCTTCTCAACCTGGTGCCCCTCACTAAGGCCATCTGTGAACGCTTAGCTCCTGGGCCGCCTCTGACCCCGGGCCGAGTGGGTCCTCACTGCACCTGCCCGGGTAGGCTTCCTGCTGGTGAACGGTGGCTTCCTTTAGCCTGCAGAAGGCTGTCACGTGACCGAGGGGCGGCACAGGGGAGGGAGCCAGCCCCTGGAATGCTCTCCTGTGTTCCTATCGTGGCTTGTTTCAGCTCACAGATAAAGAACGGCTGTCAGGGACCGAGCTGGAACCTGGAAAGGAGACGGTCCCTGCGATTCACGGGGCTCAGGGACGAATGGGCTTCATTGTGCACCCCTTCCCCTGTGACCCAAGCCGCTGTCTCTGTGGTCTGTCACCTGAGGAGGAGGGGATTTGAAAGGACCGCAGCACTGCCCAGATCAGCAGACCAGGTGCTCAGGAATCGGCTGCACCTGCCAGCTAGATGGGGCTGACCCGGAGGACCGTCCACGGCGCGCGGAAAACCGTGGCCAGCGTTTGCTCGGTGAGGGAATAAGCTCTCGGAAGCCTGTGCACATGGGGAAAAGCCTGGGAGGCAGGTGGAGGGGAGGGCACTGACATGGCACACGTGACATTAGGAGAGTCCCAGAGCCCACTGACATGCGGAGGGAAGGCTGTCCTGGCCCCTCAGAAGCAGCAGTAACCGTCCTGAGAAGGGGCAAGGCTAATCTAGTGAAGAGCCACGGCTTCCCCTCTAAGGATGGTCTGCATTTCATTTCAGGAACCCACGCAACTCCTAGGTAAGAGGTTTCCCAGTGGTTAACCCCGATGCAGGATTCCTTCCTGGGTCAAGTGGACGCTGGACATGGAGGAGGTCAACCTTCCCAGACCTCCGGGTGCCAAAACTCAGAGCAAGGGTCCGAGGGATGCTGTGCAGCGACCCTGCCCCTGTGATTCCACGCCTACATGGCAAGACGTGATTGGATTTTCCACACTCGTGTGCTGGGCTTGGGCGTGCCACAAGCGTGTTCTTCCTGCTGCGACTGGTCCTGAGGTGGACAG
>NW_006159611.1:1966166-1968861 GCF_000334495.1 Tupaia belangeri chinensis | reverse complement strand
GACTGCTCCTGAGGTGGACAGATCACACGACCGCGCGTGCCGTGGAAGAGCCAGCGGTTTCCATCGGGCTGCAGGGTGGTCAGCGGCGCAGAGACGGAAGTAGGGACTAGGAGAGCAGGAAGCAAATGCCCCGGTTATCGGCCCGTGTCGGGTCGGCGAGGCGACCTTGGCTCCAAGCACGCTGGGACTGTGGAGGCTGACGACAGAGAGGTCCCCTCCACTACACTGGCACCCAGGGTGGGGAGTCAGCTGCCGGCCCGGTGCTCGCTGGCCTCGGCCGTGCTGTCAGACAGGCTGCGTGCTCACGGGTGATGGCTGGTGCTCACGGGAGGCCCCAACACCCTGCAGGTGGGACGGACAGAGGGATTCTTCCCAACGTCCGGACTGAAGCGCCTCCTCTCAGACCACTAAAGGGATTTCTTACCCTTCAGCCTTATCAACAGAAAAAGAAAAAAAGGAGAAGAAAGGAAGGAAGAAAAAAAAGAAAGAGGCGGGTCCGTTTATTTTCTGAGCACAGTATTAATGAGAAGATGACATCACCAGCAGCCAATCGGAGAGCGCCCTGGCATCTGGTGTTCTAACACCATTTCATATTTATGGAGAAGCACCAGAAGGGTGTCAACCCTGAGCTGCATTTCCCTCCCTACTCACTTCTAAATAAAGTGCCTGCTTTCATTCAGCAGCCAAACTGCCAAAAAAATTTCAAAATTAAAAAAAAAAAAAAAAAAGCCCTGGCCTTCTTCCTGCCCATCCGGGCCTGTTTCTGCCAATCCCGAACAATACGTGGAAGGTGGGAGCGTGCTGGGACCTCGTGTCACTGCTTCCGGCAGGGCCGCTGAAGCCTCTGCAGCTTCCCAACAGGCCCTCCCCAACAAGCCAAAGCCAACCTCCACCTGCAGCGCCCTGGGAGAGGGGCCAGAGCCCGGGAGGCAGGCGTGCCGGGCTTCCCTGAACACCAGTGGACACGCCTGCCCGCCCCAGCATTCTGCTCTGCTCTGCTCTGCTCTGTAGAAGGCTCTCCGACTCCCACCACCTCCTCACCCCATCGGGCCCTTTGGAAGAAAGCAATCGGAGGCCTTACCCCTGCCCTGGCGAGTCCCAGGCTGGTGCAGACAGACCCAGCCAGGAGTTCGGTGTTGCTGTCCCTGACCCAGAAGCAGCATCACCAAAGCTCCTGAGAACAAGGCACCCTGGACCAGGCCCTCACACCATGAGGCGACTCTACTCAAGGCAGGTGCTAACCGTGGGGAGATATGGGGCCAGGGCGAGACCAGGCCCAGATTTATTCCTACCCTAAAATGGAAAATCCATACCAACAGAAATGGGTCGTTATTTCACATTCTGGGGGCACGGGGTGTCTGCGGCATCCGTGAGAAAGCCCTGCCCTGGACCACCTGTTCTGCTCGCAGGCTTCTCCCCGAGGCCTGTCTGGGATGAAGATGGCCCTCTTCTTTCTTTCCTTTTGTAAGTGCCTGAGGGTGCGTGCACTCACCGGAAAGAGACGAGGAGAAGGAGCGGGAGCGGGCACCTCCCGTGGGGCCGGTCCTGCCGCAATTCCGTCTCCACCACTTCCCCATCTAATTGGGGATTTAGACACACAGGGACACACACCCAGCATGGTTTTCAAGCCGCTGGGGCCGCCGGGGCCAGGACTCAGACTGCGGTCAGCCATCTGGGACATGGTTTCCTTAACCACTAAGCCACAGGGCCAGCCCAGCGCTTTTCTTTTTCCACACCCCTCACCATCTGATGTGTCAGGATCTGGGTCCAGCTCACAAACCAGAATTAGAACATGTAGTGAAGACGCTTGGCCACACGGCAAAGACGACAGGACTCGGCAGGCTGCCCAGAGCCAGACCGTCCTCTCCTACAGACTTAACAATGCACACGGAGGGAGAAAAATAAAAAAAGAATAATCTGCTCAGAGCAAATCCAATGGCCACCACTTCCTCGGGTTTGCCTCTAACACGGCCCCCGTGGTAGCCCCCTAGATGCCAAAGCATCCAAATAAAACGATGGGGGGCCGTCCCTTTTCACAATTAACTTGGTTCAAAGCGGCTGAGTAGATTCAAAGTGGGGAGCGAAGAGGACTGGGGCCCTTCCTGTGGTGAGGCTGTGTAATTAGAGGGATCTAACTTCTCTTCCACACACCCGTCCAGGCCAGCGTAAAGATCCCTGCCACATCTTCACACTTGCAGACTCGACACGCGATTCACATGTTCACATACACCTTCCTGCTGCAGTCCACACGCATCCCAGTGTAAGGGAGGACGGTTATGTGTGAAGCCAAGAGAAAAGGGATCTGACCAACACCAGACCTCTGAATCCTCAGGTCGCCAGGGGCTTGGGGGGAGGGGGAGCATTTCTTTTCCTGATGCCTTAGTGGAAAAAGGCGCAAGAAAGAAAAAGAAGAAAAATTAAAAATTAAAAAAATAGAGTTCCTTTTGTCCCATATGCTAAGCAATGAGTGTTGTCATTTTGAAAGTTATAAAAATCCGCATCAAAGACAAAATAAAAAGCCAGACATGAACATCTGAGCACTCAACAAAAAGGAACAAATTAAAATGCAGTATGCTGGGATCATAAACCCAAAAATAAACATGTAGGCAAATGTTTCTAAAGGGCACTCTTCCCAGTCTCTCCTAATGCAAACGGCCTCCCTTCCAACACCCACCTATTAGAAGGCCTCATTCCT
>NW_006159611.1:1958674-1966135 GCF_000334495.1 Tupaia belangeri chinensis | reverse complement strand
TTCCTGCTCTCTAAGCGGGGAGCTCTCCCTGCTAACTGGCAGAAGAGAAAACTCATTTGGATCATCCAAAAAATCATTTACATTTGGTTTTACTTGTATTATATGGGGGTGAGAAGTTGGCTGCAAACTTCCCTCCCTAATTAAGTTGAGCTTGGAATAATTTAAATTTTTACCCTTGGCATAAGCAACTCACAACTGCAGACAGCGGCTGGCTGGCAACAGGAGTAAGCCTATCCTGGGCTGGAATTTTCGTTTTGTTTTGTTTCGTTTTGTCATAGATAAGTTATCCACACATAGCTAGCCAGTCAGGGGGACAGAACGAGCCCCAACTTAGGGCGCACTGGCCGGAACACATCAAAGGCTCAGATCTGCCGATGGCAATGGCGTAGTCTATGTGTTAGCAGAGGTGTGGCTAGGGGCAGCCAATGGGAGATCAATGTGAAATGTCATTCATCAGAAAGCTGTATCCCTGGGGCTGCCCCTACAGCTCAGTAGTTAAGGGAGCCAGATCACACTTGGCCAGCAGCGGGGTTCGAATCCCAGTCCCAGGGGCTTGAAAAACACTGCAGGTACTTACTTGTACACACAGGCCCCAAACCCCAACCCCCTGACCACTTCACTACTCAGGGGCATTTTTTTTTTCCCTCTCTCTCTGGCAGGGCACAAGCCCTCTGGCAAAGTTGAGGGGAAAAATAAAAAATAAGAAGAACATGATGTATTTCTGGGCCAGCCCATGAACTGTGTGCAGAAGGTTGGAAGCCACATGGTCGACTGCTGTTTGAGTCTCAGCCCTGGTAGCTGGAAAAACACATCGGGCTGGTGCGTAAGCGAGAACTGTTTATAGGGAACACAGAAAGCCCGTCTCCCCTGACGTCCCATGGTACCTGCTTCCTTTGCCGTCTTTACTGTAAGCTCATCTTCAATGAGACCGAGCAGTTGTGCAACCTGGGTCATCCAGGGTCTTCTACTCTTGCTCATCTCTGGATTTTTATCATGTCATTTGACCCAATTTTATGTTTTCTTTCATTTGCTTCTTTAAGACAGGGTTTCAATGTCATGATCTTCGTGCCTCAGCCTCCCAAGTCACTGGGATGGCAGGTATGGGCAAGCTCACCCAGACTTTAGACTGGAGTGGGAATCGAACCCGGGGCTTTCATGTGGTCCCAGTCTGCGGAGCACAGAGTCTTAGCAGAGCACACCACCGGAGCCAGGCCTCGGTTTTCTTTTTACGTAGTCTCTTAAGGGCAATACAGAAATGCCATGTCTGCTTTGGAAACTCACTAGGGGAAATGTAAGAAAGGAAATTGCATGTGTGGGGAAGGGGTATAACGAAAATACTTTAAAAAAATGACTTTTTTTTTTTTTTTAGCTCACCCCCAAGTCAAATTTCCCACACTCTCCAGCATCAGGAAAAACAAACAAACAAACAAACACCATAACTTGGGACAAATCAGTAATTAAGCAAATATGGGTATTATCTTCATTATGATCAGTTATTCATTATTGGTATACAAAGAAAAGACAGATTACAGACAAAATTATAAAAAGATAAAAGTCAAGTTCATGGAACAGAAAGTAATACAATAAAATATAGAAAAGAATGTGTATTAAAAACCCCACCACAGAGGCCAGCAGGTGGCATGGTCAAGGTGGTCAACTCCCACATGGCCAACCGTGGTTTGATTCCCAGACCTGGCAGCTTGAAAGTCACGCCAGACGTGTGTGCATGTGTGTCCAAAACCTGAAAGGGGAGTGGAGGAGACGGGACTGCAGTGTGGCCATCCCCCCAAGGGGAGGTTTCTCACTAGCCCTCTCCCCGTCTCTCTGTGGCAAGTGCATGTGCCCATGACAAAAACAAAACAAAACAAAAACGAAGACCACGAAAGCACAGCCTCCTGTTTCTAAGACAGTTCACCTGTCTGGATAAGTGGCGACTCCAGTGTTCTTCCTTCAGAAACAGAATTGTGATCCATTTGCGAAGTCATTGAGGCAGACGCATATGGGCCTTAACATTCATCCAATATCCTGCTCCCCCAAAACAGGAAGTGGATCACAGGGCTGAGGAACTACCCAATTCTGCTCAAAGGGACAAGACACAAGGATGTTCGCTTCTAATTCTGCAGTAATACACGTCGAGATACGCAAGTTGCTCTGTTTGTAATAACCTAAGTCAGTTCTTACAATGTGACATCTAAGCAGTCTGCGTCTTGGTCGGTAGCATTTGATTTCCGTGTAAAAACAAGGTCGCATAAATGGAGGAATAGAATTCCTATCCTCATGTTCTCACTTACATTCCCAGTTCGCGGCGTATGTCCGCAGAGAACATGCGGGCGCCCATACAAGGGGTCTTCGAAAAGTCCCTGGGAAATACATATCATGAAAAACACGAGGCATGAATTTCAAACATTTTTGCACCAAAATGAACTTCGGTTCCCCATTTCCACAAACTTTTTGAAGTTCTCTCACACGGGTGAAATGGGGGGAGGACACAGTTAAGTCAGGGATCCTGGTTTTGTCACACACAGGAGAAAGACGAATAAGGGAGAATGGATGAACTACTATCCGGCCTTGAAAAAGAAGTTCTGCCGTTTGAGACAGTCTGGCTACAGACATAACGTTGAGTGAAATAAGGCAGGCGCGGAAGTCAGATCCCACATAATCCCACTTTTATCTGCAATCTAAACTAGCCAAACTCGTGGACCAGACAACAGGATAGTGGCTGCCAAAACAGTAGCTAAGAGGAAAGCGAAATAAGGAAGACTCGATCCAAAAAGTACAAAGTTTCTGTACATCAGATAAATAAATTGTGCATAAAATGGGGCTTTTAGGTAACAGTATTGTATTATATAGCAAAAATGTTTTTAGGAGAGTGACTCTTACGTTAAGTACTCTTATCACTAAAGAAAAAAAGGAATGTATTCAAAGATAAATAAATACCGGTGGTACCGCCTACGGCCTCGACCGTGAGCTGGCTTCGCAGGTGCACACTTACCTCGCAATGTAGTGAGTGGCACACTGGACATCACACTCAGTACATGCAGCTTTTTACATGTCAACCATAGCTTAATAACGTCGCAACACAAATGAACGAGTATGGGAAAACCGGGCATGGCGAAGGTAGGATAATGGGCTCACTTGTCCCGCACGCATACAGTATCTGTAATTTCAACATCCTTTCCGTTTCCTGGGCTCTGCAGCTGCCATCTTCTACCTAGCAGTAGCTAAGCTATTGGATTTGGAGAGAGGACTAAGATACGGACTTCATAAAAACAGGAAACGATTGCTAAGATACTTATCCATTGACAGCCGTCACCTTTTAGAACTCTAGAAGGCCTATCTGGAGCATTCACACAGCCCAGCTGCCCAGCGCCTAACCAACTGTCCACGCTTGAAACACGTCTTCTCAGTCACAGAGGAGGGATACGACAGCAAGCCTGGCCGACCTGGGCCTCTGAACCACCAGGACGTAACATGGGCAGACAGATGTCTACACGGACAGCTCCTCAGACCATCTGCTCATCTAGGAGTCTACAAACCCGAGTCCACCCCCACACAGGTAATGGAAGTTTCCATCAGACTAACAATCCTTTGTTACCCTTTGAACGTCGGTGACATTTTTTCTTAAAAGTGGGGTCACATTTTGAGTAACAGGGGAACAACTCAGACGTTGAGAAAAGGATGAGTCCAGTCCATGGCAGTCACACAGGGCTGTGAAACACGCCATGGGCAATCATACCGTAACACGGGGTGCATGGGGACACAGCCAGCCCTCAGCTGCTTGCCAGACAAGTCCTGGAGCCAGAAGGAGCGCCTTCTGCTAATTCCCGACAGGCTTTTCAAGCCCGTCACCTGAGTGGCACAACTCAGCATGGTACTTAGCGGCAGAGCCATCCGCACGCAGATGGTCTACCTGCACCTACACCTATTATACATATGTGGGTATGTACATATGAATTCACAGGAAAACGCACGTGTCATTTCGATATCGACAAACCTGAGTCCATCCACGGGATTCTGTCATGCCCAGAAACGTAAATAAGGCTCATTCCCTAGTACTTAGACTCTCCAAAACAATCCCTGCGTCGGACTTATTTGGAGTAAGAAAGGAAAGAAAACACACCTAGAAGAAGCGATGCAGAGAGGAAAGGGCAGGATCCACAGGAGGGACGCGCGGATGGTGGCGGCAGCAGTACCCGCGGACCAACGAGTGGAGAGGGGCTGGACCTGCAGGCGTGGCCCTCACGTCCATGGCCTTCCTTCCACACACCCACAGGCCCAGCACTGAGGGGGATTTCAGCACGGAGAGCCAAGGCCAGAGTCGGGCTCGTCCATACAGGAATCACGCCATTTCTGTGTGAGGGCCATGGATGGTGCTAACACTGACCAGAATGTGGCACAGAGGCTCCCTGCTGGTCACCAGGGCGTTCAGTGCCAAGGAGCAGGGATGTAGGTGCAGAAATCCCACATCGCTACTGCAAGGAGGAAAACCCAGGTATCTGCTCTGCCCACAGTGGTCTTCCAGCAAAACGTTACATGCTGGTGAAAGCATGTATGTTTTCTTCTTACCAGAGCACACATGTGTTTGTCAGAGACAGACACAGAGGGAGAAAGCACCCTCTGACGGGTACAGTTACACCGCAATCTTTTCTCCCGTTTCTCCATCCTGTCAGGATTTGGGGCATGCATGCACACATGCCCAATGGGATTTTGTAGCTGCTGGGGCCAGGATTCAAACCATGGCCAGTCATGTGGGATCTGGGTCCCTTAAGCTATAGGCCACAGGGCTGGCCCAAAAGCACTTTACTAATTAAGATAGTGCCTGCCCCGAGGAGGACCCATGCTCTGATGTGCCCTCCCTGTACGGGTATCATTTCCCTTCTCTCTGATGGAGGAAAAGGATATGCAGGAGACCCTAGGTGTTTGCATGTTTCTACAGGGTGCATTATCATGGCCTCGGACATTTCTGTTTCCCCACAGGACATTTAGATAAACGAGCCTCAAAAATGATCCCCAAATTGCGAAGAACAGGTTTCCGAATGTCGGACATCTTTCCAAAGGAAATCTCACTCGTATGTATCCTCTTTTCCCCCCACGCTCCCCGAGTGATTGGTTTACATTACCGACGAACATCCCTGCAGGGCTCAAGTAACCCAAGCAGTCTGGGGACTGTAAAACAGTAATCACGAGCTTTGCTTCTTTATTAGTGGCTTTACAGAAAAACTACATTTTTGTTTTTAAATGAAAAAGCTTCGCTGCAGGCTCCACTCTTGCATTCCGAGCTGCAGACTGAGGTGAGACTTAACGGTCTTCTTATGAATCCTCCAGGGTCAGGTCTTACCATGATGGGAATGTTGACCCCACACTGGCCCCAGCCGGGACTGCAAACACGCCTTTAAGTGTGTTAACTCTCCCCATGAAGTCGGTGGTTTGACGCTATCAGAGTGAAACTCACCAACGGTGAAAACCAGAGTAGGCCTGGAATCAGCAACTCTAACTAAAGGCATCCCTGCAGATGTTAGTTTAGTCATGGTGGAACGTGCGTTTTCCAAAGCCCTGTGCCATGTCACTACATTCCCAGAGGGAGGGGGAGATACAGAGTTCACAGGAGGGGAAGCTTAACGGTGTCTCTTCTCATAACGAAAGAGAGAGAGGACAAACCAGAAAAAAGATGTAATCTTTTTAAAGTTTCTTTCTTCCATGAACGAGAGAAGGGAAGAGAAAGCACCCAGTAGGGTGCTGATGCCACGATCTGCCACCATCCTCAGCCACCGGCACACACCCGGCAAGTGGGTGCCACGTGTCCTCGGGGGTTCTCCGGACACAAACCCCAAACCGTCCCCTGTGGGGTAGCCCTGAGAGGGGCTGTGCATTTTACGGCCGCGCCACCATCCAGTCCCTCCAGCTCTGCCTTCCGACATGCGGAAACCCATGGCTAAATAGAGACAGTCGTCTCTTTGATTTTACCTATTATCTGTAAGTTCAAATGTGGTGAATGAAGAGGAAGACACTGCATAGGAAACGACTATTACCCAAGAGCTAGTGTCTCCTTAGAGATAACCCAAGCCAAAGAATACTCATTCCAAAAGCTGGGGTATCTGTCTTCTGTAGAGAACAGAACATGCCGAGGGGAGTAGAAACCAATTGGTTTGGTCTTAGTGATCGATGGGGGCCACAGACACGATTTCTGTCACCCGCTCCGATTCTGCTGGCCGGCAGCTGTTTCCAATGCAACCTTCTTTACCACGCCGGAAACCACACCGCTCGCCTCCCTTGGATGCGTCCTTGGTCCCAGGGCTGGACGGAGGCGTGTTCCGTATCAGAAGAGCTAAGAGACACCCACGCTAGAGCCTGGTTAGGCAGATTCAGCAACGATAAAGAACTGCACTTCCTTCATCTGCTGTGTGAAGTCACTTTATCCCCGCTAATCAAAACCAGCATGCCTGATGGAGCACTGAACATTCCGAGAGGGAACTTCGCCTGCATACGCTCCTTTAAGGAAAGTCCCACACAACCCGAGGGCCAGTCTCCACCACCTGAATGACTTCAACTAGCACCTAGCACCTGAATGATCCCCTAATTCTTTTTTCCCTTTTTTTAAGAGAGATTTTTGCTATAGGGTATGTACACTCACCAGAGAGACAGAAACACAGAGACAGAATAAAGAACCCCCCCCCCCCAGGGGGGATGGCCATGCCACAATCCCTTCTCCTCCATTGTCTTCTCAGGATCTTGGGCACGCATGCACACATGCCTGGCGTGAGTTTTAAGCTGTAGTGTCTAGGACTTGAATTGTGGTCGACTACGTGGGAATTCAGCAACATAGCCATTATGCCATCCGCTGGTGCGCATGACTCCCTAATTCTTACTTACAGAAGACTTCTCTCCTAAGCTATCATAAATCATATATGTATATACCCAAGTCTCTACTTACGGATATGCAGGAAACCAAACATGGAATGCCACAGCCAGAGCCCGCCTCCTATCCCCCAACCTCCTGCACTTGATCAACAATACTGCCCTCTATCTAGCCAGACTATCTTCCACCCTTAATCCCTCTTTATCTTCCTGTATTCCCCAAATGCAGTTGCCACGTTGTACCATTTTGAATAACCCCTCTCTCCCATGTCTACCACAGCTATGTTGCATCAATAGTCTTCATCTAGAATATGACAAGAGCAACCTCACTGATTCATGTCTGTGAGTCTCGAGTTCCTCCCCCCCCCAGAGGAGTATGACCGTCCACCCAAAGACCTGCTTGGGCCCCACCATTTCTCTGCATATTGACGTGGCCACTCCTCTCCACAGCAGTGGGTTCTCGAACATTAGTGGGACGAGACTCATGTACATGGTGGGGGGGGCATTATAATGCAGTCCCCACATCTCCTATAAGGAATTCAGGATTCCAAAGTTGGGCCTGGGAACCTGCATTTGGAGACATGTTTTGGGTGCACACATTTGGAA